>NC_083106.1:9252870-9552870 GCF_949774975.1 Lagenorhynchus albirostris | reverse complement strand
TTATATGATGAAATATTATATGATGGAATATATATATATATTTCGTTCACATAAAATCTTTTGCATGTCTTCTTCTGGAGGTCTAATGACTTGTTCCAGTTGGCATTTATAGGAAGGGAGTTGTTTCCTACAAACCTGAAGAGTTTACGGGGCATCTCCTTCTCTTTATCATTTATAAAAATGTTTACCCATTACTAGACACCTGACTGTCAGTTGGTCTCAATCTTCTGTCTTCTGTCTCTAGGCTAGATTCCTAATCATGATAAAACATTCCTCTCTATCTCATAGTGTTTTAAAATTCTCTTCAGATCATACTGTAAAACACTTTCTGAAAGTTCATCTAATTCCCTCATGTGTCCCCTCCATCACCCATAGGTAAACATAGGTTTACATGTTCCTTAAAGAACCCTGATGAATTAGATGTAAAATCATCTTACCAGAATTATATATGTAGTTAATGGTGTACTTCTCCTATAGTATAACGGTATAAGATAGTACCCTTTCTTATAGAAACTACCAGCTGAGAAAATAAGAGCCATCAGTCTGTAATACCCAGGAGCCCTTCTGATAGGTTCTGAGCAACCTTTCTGACAAATCCAAGTCACATGCTAATCCAGAACTCCACGAGCAAGCATGGGGAGATGCAGAACAGCAAAGGGAAAGGAGAGGAAGCGGGGAGGTTGGGATGGGCTCAGAGGAGGAGACTGGATGAAGAGCGCATTGACAACAGCTGCCTCCAAGCATCATTTGACGGCCCTAGCGCTGGAGGTTGGCAAACCCTGATCAGGGCCCCACTGTGTGGAGGACAGGTGAGATAAATACAGTTGATGTAAAATAAAGCTACTCACTGCACTCGGGGAACAACGACACAACGACTCAAACCTACATGGTTTTGGTTTTCCAGTTCATTAGACTACATTTGGGCCTTTGGTGTGACCCATTAACTGACCAACGAACTGGACCTTGTGCATTTGGGAAAAGAGAGTGGAAAGCAAATGTCTCCAACTGAGAAGTATAATTGCAGAGTTTGCCACTATTTTATTTTTAGATAGAAAGCTTTTATTGAAAGAATTCTACTTTTTGCAGCCACGGGAAAAAAAGAATACAGTGATGTGCTGAAAGCCAGGGTCTACACATGTGGCTTCCCTTCCCTTGTAATGAATGGGTTTGGCTTGGTCCTTCCTAGGCACACAAATAAATGTCACTTTGCACTGGGAGGGGGGAGATGAAAATACAGCTTCCCAGGCAGTTCAGAAGCATATTTTTCTTTGTTAAATAAGTTTGAAATGAGAACAGAATGGTAGGGGCTGCGTAATTGGAGTTGAGGACTAAGGGAAAAGCTTTCTTGGGGAGCAAACTCTGTTACTAACATAGAACAGGTTAGCAAAGCCAGGCGGTTGGGACATGGCTATAGGGACAGACAGACCCAGAACTGAATCCTGGTACTGTCCTTGGATAATGTTGGAACCTGGGCAGGTTATCTGGCCACCCCCACAGGGTTTCCACATCTGTAAAATGGGGTGATCCTAGTACTGCCTCATAGGTTTCTTTTAAGGATGAAGTGAGATAGTGCCGAGCAAGCCCAGACCTGGCGCGCACCGAGGGCTCACAGAGGGCTCGCCAGTGGTGTTATCGTGCGTAACAGGAGAGCTGCCGAGCTGCTCCCGGGGAACTGCATAGAGCAAACGTTGTCTTCACAGAATGATGGGAGTCCCCTTGTTTTCCTGTAATCTGGGAGGCTTTGGGTGATCTGCAGCTGCAGGAATGAATATATCCTCTCTCTCTCTTTGTCTCTTTGTCTTTTTTTTAATCTCTGTTTCTCTCTCATTGTCTCTCTGTGTTGCCATCAGATCGCTTCTGCACATTGAAACAGAGCATTGGGGGTTGTTTGTTCTTCCAGGCAATTTTTTTTTTTTTACATCTTTATTGGAGTATAATTGGTTTACAATGGTGTGTTA
Source organism: Lagenorhynchus albirostris (assembly GCF_949774975.1). Lineage (NCBI taxonomy): Eukaryota > Metazoa > Chordata > Mammalia > Artiodactyla > Delphinidae > Lagenorhynchus > Lagenorhynchus albirostris. The sequence goes on along the minus strand of NC_083106.1, from coordinate 9,550,912 downwards.
GTTTCAGCTTTATAACAAAGCGAATCAGTTATACATATACATATGTTCCCATATCTCTTCCCTCCTGCGTCTCCCCCCCTCCCACCCTCCCTATCCCACCCCTCCAGGCGGTCACAAAGCACCGAGCTGATCTCCCTGTGCTATGCGGCTGCTTCCCACTAGCTATCTACCTTACGTTTGGTAGTGCATATATGTCCATGCCTCTCTCTCGCTTTGTCACAGCTTACCCTTCCCCCTCCCCGTATCCTCAAGTCCATTCTCTAGTAGGTCTGTGTTTCCAGGCAATTTTTGACGTTATAAAATATTTTGACACAACTGACAGCTGGGGCCAAGGAGCCACCTCTGCTCGCTCAGACCCTTAGGATCCCTCAGGTCATTAAAGGAAGAGTAACAGAAGGAGCTGGAAAGCAAAACATACCCTTGTGAGGTCTTCTCAGACTCACTAAGTATGTTCCAGCCCCAGCTGAGCCCCTTCCACATCGCCCCAACCAGGGTGGACCCTTTCAGGGAAGTCTGTCCTTTGGGGGGCTCTGGCCCAGTGCCAGACAGCCAGCAACTTTCCCTGGCATTGGGTATTTTTAACACAACCGAAACCTGTAATAAAATGCGATTTACTTGAAAGTAATTTATGCACGCGCTGTGAACTAAACTAAGTTTGCTAAACAGTAAAAAGGAGCACTGCAAGCGTTTGCAAGCCTGCTCTACGGGAGTCTGTCTGACTTGGACCAGCCCAGAGGCAGCAGCACCTGGGTCCCAGACCTGCTGCCTGGTCCATCTCTGCTTCCACCATGCCATGTCTGGAGGTGCTGTGAGGACAGAGAAGGTGGTGCACGAAGCCCTCGAGCTGTGTCAGCCGCTGCAGAGCTCTCGGCGGCACCAGCCTCCTCCGTCATCGGGGGCGGGGGGGGGGTGCCCTGGCCCCATTTTCACCTGTCCCCTTCTGTCATTTCTGATGTGGATGGCGCAAAGAACCTCCAGACACCCTCTGCAGGGACTCAGTGCCCACTTACTCTTGTTTTTGGGAGAGCTTCACGGTCGTCTTCAAAAGCTCACTCTCCCTCTCCTGGGCACTGTACTACGCTCTCCCTTCCAGCCCACAGTGTCTCCCCCACCCCCACCCCCCCATCCAACTGCTTCCTCTGAGATATTGGTTTCTGAGCTGAGACTGCAGATGTCTTGTCTGTTGCGTACCCTCTGCTGAGCCCAGTTACTGCTTCACAGTTGTACTCAATATTAAGAGGTCTGAAATATCTGAGATTTAGAATCACAGCTGCCTTCTGGTGTGGGGTAGCACACTGGCATTTCTTTTAAACGATTTGGGTATGGTGAGAAGGGTATTAGTTTTACATAGGGAAGCATATCATTTGAAGGGAATGGAGCAAGCTGGCATTTATAGCCTCCCAGGGACCCCAAAAAACGAGGGATTTACTGTGCCCCTCCTAGTTTCCAGTATCCTTGCTTTTTACTGACATTTAATGAGCACCTATGTGTCAGGCACTGTGCTAGCATCTAGATGCATCAAAATAAAATACAGTCCCCAAGAATGATTCTTAAGAACAGACCAAAGAGAATTCAAGGCCAGGAAGCATTGTATTTATCATATTACGTGGATCAAAAAAGAGTAATTTTATGTTAGTAAAGAGTACATTTAAAAATTCAGTCATCAACATATATGCATCAAATAACATTGCATCAAAATGCATAAAGTAAAAATTGTTAGAAAACACACGGATAATTTGGTATAACATAATGCTAGTGAGAAACAATAATATACCTCTGGTCTTGTTGGCTCAGGTAAACAAAATAAAAGTAAGAAAATAAAAGATAATGAATATATAATTAATAAATATATGCTGAACTTTGTTTCTGCAAAGTATACTTACCTTTTTGAACTGATTGTGGAACACTAGCAAAATTAATCATACTGGCTGCACAGAAATTCCTAACTTCCTGAAAGCAGATATTACACAGACTGTGTCACCTAATGACGTAACAATGAAACTAGAAATCAATCACAAAAATATAAATACACAAACCTAACCAATTATAATGTTTTTTAAGAACCTTTTCATCAACTCTTGGGTGGCAGGGACTTCAAAATTGCACTTGTGGAACAGTTAGAAAATGACAATAAGAACAATGCAAAATAAAACTTCATCCCAGTCAGAATTCTAAATTCTAACCGCACAAAAGAGTTAACCTAGGCAGAAAAGGAGTTATCTGGAAAACTATCAGGTAGCCCATAGAAAGGAAGGAGGAGGCTGCGGAACCAGGCTCGGCAGCCTGGAAGAGCCAGGGGAGGCTCCTGCAGTAGGATGTCCCAGGAGGCACGAGCGCCACAGCAAGATGTTTGTGACACCACCCCTGAGTTCTGACTCTGCGGCTACCATCAGCTCGGAACTGTGACTGTCTGCAAGGACCATGGGCTCTGGATTCAGAGATCTGCGGGGTGGGAGCCCCTGGGCCTGTTTCATTTCCACACCCAAGCAGCCAGCGAGACGCGCCGGGGGAGGTAGCTGCCCCACTTTCAGCTTCTGTAACAGGGGGTGGAGGGCGGGGCCTACCTCCCACCTATTTTGGGATTCTCCACAAACAGGAAGCTTACTTGGATGGTGGACGGCCAATGAAATTAGAAGTTTTCAGAAGTCTAGTACAAAAAACAAAACCGAATTTAGAAGCAACTAGAGGAACAGAGCAGCCATCTCAAGAAGATAGAAAAAAGAAGAGCAAAATAAACTTCAGAAAAACAGGAAGAAAACCATTAGTAACCTAGAAAACAGAAAGATAAATATGATACCAGATCTAATTCTTTGGCAAGTAAGCAACAAAAAGATAAACTTCTGGTGAGACCAAAGGAGAGAAAATAACAAAGTGGAAATAACAGATTCAAGTGAGACATTCTCTCCACAAACTTCTGTATAAATTTAATGCAGTTTGAGGCAGGAGACAAGATTAAAAATGTACAGTTTGACTACCAATACCATTTTGGGAAAATTATTGGATTTTTGGAAACTGTTTACTGTTCATGTGCGGGCTGCCCCTAAGCTTTCCGTGGTGGCGCACAGGCTGGGTTCTTCTGCTCCTGAGGGCTTCCAGCCCCTTTGTGTTAATCTTTGCTTTAGTTTTTTTCTTAGTGTCTGGAGTTTTATCCTTTTTGGTTTAAGCAACAGGTCCTGTAACTAAAAAATATATCAAACAACCTAATTAATGCTTTTGGATTCAAGAAGTTGATCATGTTTCCACCCTCTCCCATTCACTGACCTCTCTGGAGAGTTTCTGTTTGCCTTAGACCAGCAGTAATTGTGTCTCCACCTCCGACTTGAAATGAATAAATACAGACGTGGGATCTTTTAGCTGAAAACAAACTGGGAGGTTTTTCTTTCCACAGATAATCTATTGTAGTGCACCAAGGGTTTAATGAAACTTGCAAAATGACAGATAACTTCAAGGCATATTACTGTCATTGTCATGTAACTCACACTGTGCAAGATTGTGGAGAGAGCCGGAATTCATTTCACGTCTGTGCGGAAGACTGTTCATAAAAGGTTTTATTCATTGATATGAAGAAACTCAGAGCCAAATGTAGCAGCCTCTAAACAATGTAAAAGACTTTGGGGCGTGTATTTTTGGCACTAACTTATTCCCGGTTTTCTTAAAAGCAACTCAAGTCCTTTTCAGAAAGTGATGGGAGTTTTAATTAAGTCTCTCGTTATCAATGATTCGTTGTTATTAGCTCAAGTGACAGATGGCAGAATTCCAAGTAACCTTCCTGACTCATTTGACCATAAAATGTCATTCTTTCCTGGAAGACTTTCATCTTCTCTTATGTCAAATTGAAACCTTTCCTGGTTGTCAGTACGTTCTTTTTTCTGTCTCTTCCTACCAGTTCACATTTCCTGGATTTCACTATTGGTTCCCGTCTCCTGGGAGCCAATAGTTCTTCTGTTGGTTCTTCTGTAACCTCTTCTTGGCCATCCCCCAGCTCTTCTCTTGGCCTCCCTCATCCTCCATGGATTCTTCATGCTGTAGCTGGAGACACCCTTTTGTTTCAGCCAGATAAGCTGGTCCCTTCTCTTTCTCAACATGTCCTTCCCACAATTTGAGCCCCTGTGTTCTGCCACCAAGAGTTTCTTCCAAAAAAATTAAAATCAAGAAAGTCTAGAGGTGCTTTTGAGGCAATAACCAAAATAAAATAAAATTCTACAAAGTCTCTCAACTTTCAGAAGAATTTCCTTCATAATATGTTTGTCATAGGTGTAAGTACATGTAAGTAGATGTAAATTCCTCAAGATGGAGTACCCAGGCCTGGGAGTCTGCATTGTAGCAAAGTAAAAGGAGGTGGGGGTTATGCATGGTCAAGGTTGAGAGCCATGGGAACAGACTTTCTGTGACCCTCTCCGGGATCCATCACTGAGGTCAAGCCATCTGGGGGTGTTGGGGATTGCTCATCTCTCGTGGAGAGCAGCGGCCAGCAGTGAGGCCTCCTATGGGAGGTGGCCACTTCCAGAAGAGCACTACTATGGTGATTTGCACCCTTAAAAAATTAATATTAGTAAAATAGCTACCATCTTTGGAGCCTGTTAGAAGCCATGCATTGCAAGTATCATTTTACAAATGGAAGTTCATCAGTATTAGTACTTCTTCTGTAACTCACCTTAGGGCCATAGTCCCTCTGGGTGTCTGAGGTGGACATTGACATGGCCTGACAACACGGGTGAAGTCCACCAAGCTGAGTGGCTGGGCCAGGGCCCAGCGGGGGCTGTTGAGAGTCAAGAGGAGGAATCAGGCCATATCTGTAGAAAGCTCTGTAAAGCAGGTGTTCACCACTCATCCAAAAGTATTTCTTCATTGGCTGGTATATATGCAAGTAGAATGCAAAGAAGTGTTAAGATGGGCTTCCCGCCTTTGACAAGTTTTCTGCCGACTCATGAAAAGTGAACTAACATCATAAAGAAATATTTTAGGGAGTTCCCTGGTGGCCTAGTGGTTAGGGTTCCAGGCTTTCGCTGCCGTGGCCCAGTTTCAATCCCTGGTCAGGGAACTGAGCTCCCACAAGCCACACTGCGCAGCCAAAAAAAGAAAAAAAAAAACTGTTTGACCAGGTTGTAGCACTCAGGATATCTAGTCTGATCTTAGGAGGGTCATCTTAGACCAACTCCCATGAAGAGGAGAAATGGGAGGAAAGGCTGGAAAAATTCAATAGCAGTCACGCTGAAGCCCTTGGGTGCCTGTCGAGAAAGCGGAACTAGACTCAGCCACTAGTGCATCTTGCTCGAGCAGGAACCTGAGGTGGTCTGATCTCACACATCAGTGTAAAGTGAATCGGTGAGATGTCTTAGTTAGCTCTTAGTTAGCTCTTAGTTAGCTCTTAGTTAGCTCAGTGATGCAGTATGACAGACACCCTCCAGAATCTCAGTGGCTTTGAACGAACAGCCTTTCTTTTGCTCATGGGCCTGTGGGTCTCCTGGGGCAGCTCTGGGTTTGGCGCCAGGCATTGCTCAGGTTCAGGCTTCTCAGATTTGATTCTGGGACCCCGGCGGAAGGGACAGCAACTGCCAGGCATGTTCTCCTCGCTGGGGCCGGGGGGGGGCGGTCACTGGACCACATGATGGGGGCCAAAATATGCAGTGTCTCTTACAGCCTCTGCTTACGGCACATCTGCTTAGACTCCATGAGCCAACCAAGGCACATGCCCGTGACCAGGACCTGTCAGTGGGGCAGGGAAGGATACTGCCCCCTCAGGAAGGGGAGTAGTGAGTATTTGCTGAAATACAGCAATCTGTCACATGCAGGGAGACTCGAAGGCCAAAGATCAGTTACTTTCTAAGAAGCAGTTGTGTCTCATTCATCTTTTTAAAGCAGATGGCGCCTTAGAGAAGATGCCCAACAATCAGTTGTTTACTTGAGTTGCCAAGAATTGCAATTGGGCTCCAGCAACGGATTTGGGAACTAGGGAGGGCTAAGGATGCAACATACTTTACCAGCCCCAGAGTTTCTTCTTCCAAGATATTTGTGGCTGTATCAGCCCATCCAGCTGTTCTCTGTTGGGTGTTAAACAATAAATGTTTCACCAAATTCCACCCACTATTTGTAGGAGTTGGGCAGGACTGAGCTGTTAAAGGTTGGAAACTTGAATAGTGAAAAATAACCTGTATGCTTTAGTTTTGAAAGCTTAATACACGTTTGGACATTGTTTTTAAAAAGCTATAAAAATAATTCGGTTTGTTGGAACAGATTAAATTTTATCTTATTTTTAAAAGGTTGAGAAGTATTTTAAATAAAGGACTAATGGAAATTGGAATAAAGGAAGAAGATTCACTTATATAAGAACCTAGTACCTATGAAAATGTAATTATTATCTTTTTTGATAAAAGAAGTGAAATAGATACATAGAAACAAGTTATACTAAAATAACTTTCATCTTATGATGCCGTCACATATTTGCATATGGCTTCTGACTTTTGGAGGTAGTTCTGTGTATGTTATCTCATTTGCTGCTCACAACCAGCCTGGGCATTAGTCGAGGTAGAGAGTATCACCCCCATGTGCTACGGAACTCAAATTCAGAGAGGGCAGGAACTGTCCATGGTCACACAGCAAGACTCTAGCAGCTGGAAGCAGAAGGCAGCCTCCTAACCACTGTGTGAAAGTTCATAAACCACAGACTTAGAGCAGAGAGAAACCCAGCTGGGCCTGAAAGTCAGCAGCAGGTGGACAAGGAAGACCTAAACACATGAGACAATGTAATAATTTCTCCTCCAGCCTGGGAGAAACGCTCATCAGCCACCAGTTCGTGTCCGCCATGCGTGAGGCTCTGTGCCGGCCCGGGCCGGGGTGCAGCATGCAGAGAGAGCAGGAAGCTGAATCACACACGGTCACCAGCCTTTAAAGTCTTATAAAAGCTGCAGGGAGGGTGGGGAAGGTCAGTGTCTGGCACGACCTGGTCGGGCCCAAGCAAAGTCATAAGTAAGCTCAACTTGCTAGTGATTCCCCAGGATTATCAGGTTAACACGGCAAGATACATGTATAAGTACTTTAAATTTAAAAACATCTCTCATAGATGCATATGAAGATTATATTCCCCTCCTGAAATTATACTGCCTGAGCATCCTAGTGTTTGTATAACAGAGGCTCTCTGTACCTTGGATCAGGCCTTCTCCTCCCCAGTATTCCTGTTAGGCTTTAAAATCCCAGGGGAGAGTTTAATGGATCAGCAGGTGCTGGAAAGCTGATGGGACACCGCAACTTGAGTGGAAGCAGTGAGCCCCAAACCTGAGGAAGGTCACTGACCACATGGCCTGGACAGAGCAGGTTCCCCAAAAGGCCCAGAGCGAGAAATGAGATGCCACGAGGACACACAGCAGGACTGTGGCCCTACTGCCGAAGTGCAGCCTACTCCCTGGGCCTGACTCCCTCCAACCACAGGCCTGACCAGGCACTGAGACCCTTGCTTCTCAGCGTTGCTTAGTGCAGGGATTCCTGCCCTGGGCACCATGGATGGGATTCAGGGGGTCCAAGAGCTTGGATGGAAAACTCTGACATGTTTAATCTCACTAACCTCTAAATGAAATTTAATATTTCGTTCAATTATGAACACAGGCAACAAACCACATTAGTTGCATTCGTCACCACTGGAAACCACAGACATTTTCATATGACATTACAGACATTGAAAATAGATCATTTACATTTGCTATTTCAAAACCACAGTAGTTGATAAACTGTAGCTCTTATTATTTGGCATATGAATAAATAAGCTTGTATCCTACTGTGTCACAACTTTGAAACTAGTTTAAACTATTCTGAAGATGACATTTATTACTGATTTCAACATTAATAAGGTGGAAGGGTGCATGGCTTCATGAGACTGCTAACAGGGTTCATGGCACACAAACTAAGTTAAAAGTCTGGTTAAATCTTGTCTAGACTCTGCAGTTGTTAGAAAATAGACTCCTTAAGATGACAGGTAACATCTCTCCACCCCACCAGAGGGCTGGTGTTGATTTTTTCCAAGTAATCAGCAGTAACGTTTATTTCAAGAATGCCATTTTTAAAAGCTGCTTTTTTAAAAAAAGAAAAACTTTACTGGGCTTGTTCTTCCTTCCTCTCTTTCTTCCTCTTTCGCTCTTAACCGAAACACAGGTGTGCAGAGCACGCACACACACTCTCTCTCTCTCTCTCTCTCACACACACACACACACACACACACACACACACACAGCTTCCTGCACTGGGCAGTCAGGCCTGGGCCACCCACCCACCCGGGGTGCTTGCCAACCTGGTGTCCAGCCTGCTACAGATTCTTGGTGGTTTTCTGGGAGCATCTGTGTCACCCTTTCATTACAAAGGAGAGAACAGAAAGCTCAGGGGCAGGACGAGGACTGTGCCGCTGGCCTTTCCCAGCCTCCTCTCCAGCTCTGTGCTCTTGGGTAAATAGGGCCCTTCTTAAAAATTGCTGAGAATTTACTCCTTCCCATTGTTCTTGCCTCAGGCTGTTGATGCTACTGAGAAGTATTGGGAAGATAAGAGACCTTGGTATAAAGAAATTTAAATTTTCCCTCAAGAAATAATACAATATTATCTTAAATTTGAAGCCAAGATTGTTTCCAAGTCCCACATGGGTTTTCTCATGGTTTGTATCACATACATTTTCACTGAAAGTTAGCAAAAACAAGGTAGTGTTACAGAGTGTAGGCTCTTACATTCAATTCACAACAATATCGCAGTAGAGTGGTCTGCCATTTATCATGGGATAGAAGTAACCAGTTTTCTATCAAGCTGTTTGAGCCTGAAAAACCATTGCCTATTACTGATTTATGGGTTTGTTTTTCAGTCCAATAAATTGAGCCTAGAATGCATTGTTTTCCTCTTTGATCATGCTGAATATTTGCTGTAGGACAGGAAATCACCAGCATGTGTGCCTGGGGCTGTTATAATGCTGTGCTCAGGGAAGCGGGGAGCCTCTAGGCTAATAATCCTTTAGGGCTATGCACATGGCCATGTCAGCACTTCATTGGCCCACCTGTTTAAGGAATAACTTCTGACTGTTGCTGGTGTGTCAGGCTCTGTGCTAGGCAGGCACTGGGGAGACGATGGGGACAGTGAACAGCACAGCCCTGCCCGCAGAGCTTCCCTACTGAGGAACTCAGGTAGCTTCACAGACTCCTGTGGTACAGGGTCATGTGGGAGCGTATGGGAGAGGTTCCTAACCCAGAGGAAGGAGCATCCCATCTAAGACCAATGGATGCACAGGTCATAGGAGGATGACCTGTGCAGAGGCGCAGGGCAGCGGGAGGCGGGCAGACCCATGGGACTAGAGAAAGTGGAGATGCAGGCAGAGAGGGCTGCAGCCAGAGGAAAGACGCCTTCCAAGCCGCGCTGAGGGGCTTCAGTCTTATCCCAAGGGCAAGGGACAGTGGAGTGGACTTATCAACCGTGTGTCTCAGAAAGTGCTCTCTGTCTGCATTGCAGAGGGGGAACTGGTGGTGATAAGACAGGGCCAAGGAGATGGGTAGGAGGGCTGCAGCTACCCTATAACTAGGGAAGTAGCCGTGGAGATGGAAAGACGGCGTGGATGGATCCCAGAAATCCTCCAGAGGAAGAAGCCACGGAACTAAGTGCTTCATTAAATTCGTGGACTTGGGGCAAAGAAGAGTGAGTTTTCGATCCCTCTGTCTCCTGAGCGCATGACTATTTCCCCATATTAGGAAATTAATGCTTTTAAAGAAAAATCAAGTTCACGTATTTTCCGTCAGTCATGACACAATGACCTGAGTCTATAAAGTACATAGCTCAGTGTAACCACCGGAACCCTCTGGCTCTTGGTCCAGAACTGGATCTGCAGCAACTTAAACATGAGGACCCAGAGACAGTGACGTCAGCTTCAAGGAACTGGGTACCATGTGTGTCCAGCTGTGAGTAGTTGGCTGGTGTCTGAGGTCAGAGACAGTGAAGAAAAAAGGGGGGAAGGGGAGGAAAGAAGTGCTAGAAAATAGTAGGAAAAGAAATACAGAAGGGAGGGAGCAAGAAAGGCGAACGTGGAGAGGAAATGAGAGGTAGTGAGATGGAAGTGGCAGCAAAGGTGCTGGGTCAGAGCCGTCGGGGCTGAGAGGAAGCAGAGCTGGGGGGAGACGCGCCTCACCTGGCTCGGGGCTGCCCCGCAGCTGCTCAGAACGCCAGCTGTGCCCACAGGGCAGCCCCCTATCCAGAACCTTCCCCACCACCAGCATGACCCCTCCTCCCTGCTGTCCAGCTGTTTACAAAGTGACGTCACGAAGAACACTGAGAGCATCGTGGTGAGTGAGGTGGGCTGTTGAATGGTCTTTAGCCAAAAATGTTTCGGGCTGCTGCTAACGAGGAGTCCACTTTCAATCCTGCCCTAAACAGAAAGTGTCTTTCCCCCTCTCCTGAGGCCTCAGAACAGAGAACAGAGGAGGTGGAGACAGTGTCGAGAGGAGAAAGCAAATCCCGCGAGAAGCCGCAGATAACAAGGGACCGTCCACGGACAAAGGCTGGGCTCGGGGCGAGTGCTTCCCCGCGTGTGGGGGAAGGAGAGCCTTGCCTCAAGGTGTCAGGGAACAGCAAGGGGACCCCAGAGGTGCATCCGGCTGGACCGGTCCAGCCTCCTAGACTTGCTGGCTGAAAGTCTTCAGCATTTCCTTGGAGAGAAAAACTCAGAGATAACATCATAATGTGCATTTGTAGAACTTCTGCCCATGGCTTTGTAGGGTGAGTCCTCAGGGAGCCTCAGACATTCCCAACAGAGTCCTTCGCTGGCATCATAGAGGCCCAAGGGATGACCCCACCTCCCTTAAGTATCATTATCCACAGGCGGCTGAACTGGATAGATCCTACCTGAGTCAAGAATCTGGACCTAGAGTGAGAACAATCAAGTAAACTGCCCGCCCCCGTGAAGGTTCAGTGAGCTTGATTCTGTTCACATCCGTGGAAGCCTTCCCACAGCCTTGGGAGGCAGGGGTGGAGGGAGCGTTCACACACATAAATGAGGAATGGCAGGCAAGGTTGGCTCACAGCCTGGGAAGCAGGGCTACCCCCAGAGCCCCCTCAGAGCAGCCCTGCTCTTCGCAGGTTTGGGTCCTGGCTTGCTGGCCTGTCGAGTTCAGAGCCACCCTTTGGGACAGGCCCTGTCAGCTGAGCTCTCACACGGAACCAGCAAAGGCAGGATGCTGACGTGTTCATCTTCAGCAAATGACTCTATGACTGGTCCAACTATTTGGGCAGCCAATTCATAGTCAGAAGGCTAAGTTATAATCGTAGAATGAGAAACATAACCATCATGGGAAGCAGAACGTGCATGGCCAGCCCTGGGGCGGCTTTCTGGATACTTGGGACAGATATTCTCATGTAAGACCAGGAGCCGTCTACATGTATACTTCAGAAAAATGCTTTGTTAGAAGACTCTAATAGTTTAAAACAATGCATTTAAAGTAAATTTTAAAACACACATCTTTTCTTATTCTGTGCATTTATGTATTTAAAAACTGTTTTCAACAAAAGAAAGAGACTGTCTGTCTGGTGCTATATTTTGGAAAGTTCATCCTTCACCAACAGGAAGGGTCTCAACCACAGGATCTCTGGGGCATCCGGGCACATTCTCAGCCGGTCCTGGATTGCTGCCATGAAATCAACCACAGGTCCACGCACTGCACACATGCCCACTTCTAATGCAAAGGTAAATTGGACCTAATCCAGAGAAAAGTGATCTTTGACCGTGGTTTTATTTTTAGCTGACCAAGAAGTGCTCACCTCATTTCTGCCTGTAATTGTCCAACGACAGCTCTGTTTTAAAAACACTTCTTCGATACCCAAGAAAGCCACAGGCAACTACTTCGTGAAAGTCAGTTTCCGTTTGTCTTGCTCTCGCGGCATGTGTACCTCTTTGGCTCGCTCTGCCTCCCCTGATTTGTCTGTGGCTCCTGGCTTCGCGTCTCTGGGGAGTGAGCGTGCTCATCTCTGGTCTCGCTGCCTTCTGCCTTCCCGAAGTCTGTCTCTGTCTCTCAGGTTTATGTCTCCAGCTCAGGCCTCTCCTCAGAGCTCCAGACTTGGCAGATGCACCTGCTCTCCGGGCATCTCCACTTGGAGAGCCCAGAGACACCCCAAGTCAGCATTCCCCAGGACCCACACCTCGCGGAGCGCCAACGCCGTCCATCGGTTGCACGAGGCAAACACCAAATGTTTCGTATTTGGCTTCTTCCCCTCCCATCCTTCCCTACACAACCAGGCCCTGTACTTTTTCTTACTAGGTGGGTGCATTTCCCTCCCCTTACACTAGCATGGCCAACGGCAAGCTACCGTCATCTCTCACCTTGCCTGGGTGGGGGTCTCCTAGTGGACCCCACTACCATCCCAAACAGAATCTGAGCACACCACCTCTCTCCTTGAGTGTGCTTTCCTGCTGATGGCTCACAGGAAGGAGGCCCACATCCTTCACCTGGTCCACCAGATCTGTGCCCTGCCCCTCTCCAGCTCTGTGGTACCTCACGCCTTGCTGCCTGGACTCCAGCCCTGAGGGTCTCCTCTCAGTTCCTGGAAAAAGGCACATCTTCTCTGTGAAGTCCTCTCACGGAGGGCTCTGGGCTGGTTCCTAGGGAAGCACACCCCTCCCTGGGTTTTCTGTGCTCGGCCTTCACAGCTCTGGCCGGTTATTTGATGAAAGCCTCTGCCTGGTGGACGTGTAAGCTCCAAGAGGGCAGCTCTGTCTGTTCCTCACCAAGTGTTCTCAGCAACCTGCACCTCCCTGGCCTGCAGCTGCTCAGTTAACATTTGCTGAAGGAGGGAGGGAAGGACGGAAGGGAGGGAGGAAGGAGAAAAAGAGAATTGGATACTCCTTTGCCTGTATCTGCTTCACCTTTCCGGGGTACCTTTCTCTCAGTGACTAGGTTACTGTTCTCAACCGGAACAAAAAAGTTTCCTTCCCCCAGTCTAAACAAAACTCACCACTCACACCCTCAGACCTCCCAATGGTACAATTGAAAATTTTTAGACTCCAAGAGAAATGATAATTTTTAAAATTAAGTCTGATCAGGAACTGGTTACCCTGATACAGTTCTGGGAGGATGGAAATGACAATTTAAAATGACTCATAATGTATTTAGGCCTATTACAGATATAATTTATACATATATTTATTCACTCAGCAAGTATTTGAGGGCCTATCATGTACCAGCTGCCAATTTGAATAAAGCAGTAGCTTTCAAATTTTTTCCCCCTGCAACTCACAGTAAGAAATGCATTTTATATCGGAACTCAATTTACACAGATACTCAAAGTTTCATGCAGCCGTACTTGAGTATATGAGATGCCTTGATATTTTCTATTTTATTCTTTTTTTTTTAATGTTGGGCACGACCAACTAAACTAATTTTATGACTCACTACTTGATCACAGCCCTTAGCTTGGAAAACCCTGAATAAAACATAGGCCCTTCCTCTATGTAAAGCAGCTCCCGACCTGTGGTCAACGACTGGCAGTTATGCTGGGTGAGCAGAGTACCAGCCTCAAGTGGGGCTAGGGTGTGGGGTGTGTACCTTCGGGTCCCGAGGAGAGGGCACATTTAGCAAGCCAATCAAAGGTAGGCGCCTGCCTTTCTGCCTTCTTAGAACAACTCAACTTGAAAATTAGTTGTTGAAATTGGTTACTTCAGTTTCAGCAAACTAAACCAATAGGTCAACCATTGTTAACTAAGAACAGGCTGCAGGAAGCTGTATGTAAAGGCTGGTGTGAGTGCATGAGGGTGGGAGGGACTGTCATTTTCATTGGATTTTCAAAGCATTGGGAAATAAAATATTAAGAATCAGTACTCTAGAGGTTAAAAAACAGAGCTTCTGATATTCGTGGAAGACAGTAGATGAGAGGGTGTGCAGTGTTAGCGTTTGCTGCCTTTGCCTCAGATGTCCCCCATCACATGGTCCTCCTCCATCACCCTCATCCCATCGCACCTCACCCAGGCCAGTGGAACCCTGAGAGCCTCTCCCGGGCCTGCCCGGGATGGAGCTCCGTAGCTCTAGCAAGTGGCAGCCAGGAGGGTTTTGCTACTTGCCCCAAGGCTCTCCATATGGAACGGGGATTTTGACCTACTGTTAAGTTTAACTCTTAGATAATCGTAATTTCCTCACTATACTTTGCTCTTAGCAGCTCTCTGTAAATCCTTTCAGACAACCCAATAGAATCTCTAGACATTAATCTGCCACAAATCAGAAAACCACATTCCCGGGCGGTAAACAGTTAACAGGGCAGCTCAGTGGGTATGTAGGAACCAAGGCTGATTTAATGCTCTGCTCTTGCCATCTTGAAATTCTGAGTAATTTTTGAATATGATGCTCTATAGTTTCCTTGTGCAGTGGGCCCCGCAGAGTACATAGCCAGTCCTGACTATTAGATAAAATCTTTGGCCTGTTCTTTTGAGTGCCTGTGTTTAGAAAAGTAATTAGCAATCCGCTGACTAGACTGTGGTAACTCAGTGAAGTGCTGGCATGGTTTGTACAAACAACAGCAACAAACAAGAAAACAACACACTAGATTTAGGGTCTAAGAAGTCTGCTGACCTGATTCTGGTGGTGGGAGTATTTATGTAGTACTTAGTAGTCTCTGTAGGGCCACCAGTTAGCTCCGGGTCTAACCTGGGTCTATAAGAGAGCTAGCGCTTATCAATTATTTATAGAGTTTCTACTGCGGAGGCCTGCCAGCACTTCCTAATTTTGTGTAGAGTGGACACCATGGACTTCATTCTTGAAAAGTTTTATTTAGCCATACAATCCTAATGTTTGAGTGGGAAAGAAACCTTAATGACATATCCAACTGCTGGGGCCCAGAAACCTGCCTAGGTTACATCACAAAGTAGGTATTTAGGATGAGGACTTCAGGGCCTTTAACTTAAGAATCCAATGTACTTTCAACAATGCACCACCAACAGAGCAATATCACATACTTGAAACTTAACTTGGGACTGCTTAGAACAATTACAGTGAACATTTACTAGCCGATTGTAATTTTTTTTTTCTGGTGGTTGTAAACAGTGGGCCATTTTAGAAAAAGAAAATAATGAGGAAACCAATATAGAAAACAGATATAGATCTGACTGCTCTAGTTGAAGGGGAACAAAAGGTGGGCCTTCCAGCACCCAAGGAGCTCCATTTGGAAATGCATTAGCTCTGCAGACATCAAGGCTGCGGCTGCAGGAGCTGCTCAGGGAATACAAGCAAAGGGCTGCCATGGTCTTATTTGCTTTGGTGGTGCCTCTAGCAGCAGCGTGAGGAAACCAGGAAGGTTTCACGGTGGTTCATGGAAGAGGTCACGGGGTTGCTGCAATGGCCTTCAGAGACAGGGAGCAGAAGCATAGAAAAGACAGCAGGATTAATACAATGAACAATCCTGTTGACCGGCTGGATGGGAGAGGTGAGAGCCAAAGGCAGAAGTGAATGCATTTCCTACCTCGGGCAACTAGATGCATGGGGGCGCCATTTACTAAGAAAAGGCAGGTTAGTGAGGAGCGAGGACAAGGGAGCATAATAAACACAGCTCAGGACCTGCTGAATGAGTGGTGGCTATGGGCCAGTTAGGTGGAACCGTCTAGCAGGCAGTGGAAAGATGGCATGAACTCACCCGAGGAAAATACATCGGTGAGAAGCATAAAAGCCCAAGGGTGGGGCTTCCCTGGTGGCGCAGTGGTTGAGGGTCCGCCTGCCGATGCAGGGGACAGGGGTTCGTGCCCCGGTGCGGGAAGATCCTACATGCCGCGGAGCAGCTAGGCCCGTGAGCCATGGCCGCTGAGCCTGCGCGTCCGGAGCCTGTGCTCCGCAACGGGAGAGGCCACAACAGTGAGAGGCCCGCGTACCACAAAAAAAAAAAAAAAAAAAGCCCAAGGGTGCACAAGCTCACCCTTGTGCTCGAGAGGAATGACTGGGCTTATCCACTCCCAACGGCACCCTCCCAAGCCTGGATGTTTGTAGTAGATCACCAAACCCTGAGCCGAAGGGACACAGGATTGTGGAATCTCGGGCACATGCCCTAAAATGCCACCCAGGCAGCTGGAGAAGCAGGTACTCCAAGGGGGCTGAACGTCTGGGCAGAGTCAGTGTGCAGTGCGGATTTTGGAAAGCCCTACAGATGACTTCTGAGCATCAAACACCCCTTCTGCTCATGAGTTCAGCTCTGCTTCTGTTCTGTACCAACAAAGGGGCAGCCAGGACTTGTTCGCAGAGAGCCAGCCTGAGCCACAGGGACTCCTGACTCTGGGAGGGCTGGACCGGGAGGGCGCTTGAGGGTCTTCTGGCCACGCCCACCTTTTAGAAACGGGAAACTGAGGACCATTATGAACATTGTAAACGTGAATGTCACCCTCATAAAAATAAGCCCTCCAGGTGACCGTCAGAACATATACTGAAGAAGGGTTAGAGGGGGAGGGTGTGCTCCTCTCACTCTCCCATCCAACATCTGACTACGTAATCTTGTAACACACAATACGTGTATAATTATATTACCAGATGAGAAATTACACTTGTAATTGTATAAGGCACAATGCGTAGCTGTGTTTCTTTCCTTGAGCTCGCCTTATATTTTAATACTACTCATAATGAAGTTGGGTCTACAGTTTCAACTTAAGAAAAATGAAGTGTCTCAGAAGCTTTGCAAAGAGGTCTCATTCTGGATAAATCTTTTTAAGAGAACTACTTTGGACATATCACAGTTTGCTTTTCAACAAAGCATCATCAATTCCATTAGGCTGCTGTGTCCTGCTCATAGACACAGCTCTCTGCACCTTAGATGATGTAGATTCTTTGCTGCAAGATCACAGAAGCAGGCTTACTTTGGAAAAGCGTGCCCATCCGGAATATAATTTTTCTATTGTGTATTGCAGTCAAATTAAAAGGTTTTGAAGAGCCTTAGAATTGCTAGCTTTACGTGTATAATGTACGCATAAGTCAGTTCTGAAACCTTCACTTTGAGGATAAATTGACTGGCTTCAAAAAACGTAGTAACTGGCCATGAAAGAACACCTGCCCAAAGAGTGTGGGGAAGTGGGAGAAGCAGGGAGTAGACATTAGAAGCAGCTCTAGACCCAGACGTAGCATGGAGGAGCCCTGGGCCTGTGGCCATTGCATTTGGTGTGAGATTCACTTTCTGTGTCACCTGTACTCGGGAATCTGTGCTGCCCACGTCAGAGGTTCGGTATGGGGCACGTGAGGTAAAGAATGTGAACAGGTATTGAAAACCAGAAAGCCCTACAGGTGTTTAAGCCATTGTGATGTAAGGTGGTGTGGATACTGATGTCAAGGCTTGGAATTTCTAGAGAGGAATGGAGACTAGAGAATTCTAGAGAAAGAGGGGTGTTGGTTGATGGCATGAGCTTGTTTTTCAGATTCAGAAGATAATTGTTTTATTCTGTGGAGAATTAAGGAGACCTCGCAGGCATAGTTTCTGGCCCTGCAAACCCAGAGACGGAGTGGAGCGGATGCTGAGAGGGGCCCAGAGGGGTCAGGGAGCCGCCGCCCTGGAAGGAGACTCACTAGCATTCAAGCCCTTGCTTAGAGTGGAGCTTGTTTTAGAGTTTCACAACTTAGCAAGTTACAGCTGGAGAACTACTGAGGACCACCCATGTACAAGACTGTTTTCCTGAGGATGTACAAATTGGAACTTATATTACTCATTTTATCATAATGATGCAGAGCCCTAATCCAGCAACTAAATTCCAGAAAGCTCAAAGACCTCAACTCAGTGCTGCGGCTCTAATTCTGAGTCTGATAAAGACAGAGAGCTCTGGGAGGGGCTGGAGGAGACAAGGGAAGGTAATTCTCCTGCCTCCTTAGAATTTACTCTTCATTTGATGACCCTCCTGGGAACTGTAGGGTTTCCTTCTGCACCACAACAGGCTGATTTACTTTTTAAAATAATCTCATTTCTATTCACATTCGTATATCTCCTTTCAAAAATTATTTATATCACAAACTAAACCTTTTCTCCCTCACTTTCTTAGAAATAGCAACTATTTCTCTTTGCTTCCTGTAAAAACCTTTCCCCCCACCCCTTTTCTCAACAGCTTCATCTTTGTTTCTAATCAGCATATCTACCTCATGGTATAAGTTGCTTCAAAATGCATCTCCCATGCACGCTTGTCTCTCCTCCCAGAAGCACAGAATTTCCCCAACATTGGAAACAGGAGTTAAAAGCAAACGGTAAACAACCCTAGAAAATTAGAGGAAACAAAAATATATTAAGTTGCCCTTTTGAGGAGCTGAAGGGACCTTAGTTGGCCGTTAGTCAAGCCCCCTCATTTGATGCCCAAAGAGACTCGGCACTGTGCCGGGTAGTGGCACAGCCAGGGCAGAGGCAAATGAGAGCATGCGGGTGGGGTAGGGGGTATGGTCCAAGGTTATGTTAAATTGTAGTGTAAAGGTTACAACGATTCTACATTTACTAATTGGTTTTACATTGAAAAATTTTAGATTTTTTAACAAAAGGAGCTAGAAGCTGCAAAATCTTAATTTATGGGACACTGGCAAGGACTCAAGACCAGAAGAATCCCTACGGGTGTTAATAAAACACAGAGTTGCTTTACATTTAATTTTACAACTCAAAGGTGTCTTGGAGCTTATTTAATCCAACTTTTTACATGTAAAGAAACTAAGTCCCCGTGTAGAAGAGATGTATTAATACTTTAAGGCCAGAGTTAGTTAATATGATTTCTTGATTTTGTTGCACCATAAAATTAAACAGATAGAAATCATTTTCAGAAAAGGAGCAAAGATATGTTGGGGCGGGGTGGGGGGGGACATAAGAAACCTTCCCTGATACATCCGTTTGCCCCACATAACCCCCAAGCCACACAGTCTCAATAAATAGTGTTTGGCAAGCAGTTTTGTCCAATCTGTATGTCTCCATAAGAAGTTCGCTTCTTCTTCTTTTTTTTTTGGGGGGTTCATGGGCCTCTCACTTGTTGTGGCCTCTCCCGTTGCGGAGCACAGGCTCCGGACGCGCAGGCTCAGCGGCCATGGCTCACGGGCCCAGCCGCTCCGCGGCATGTGGGATCTTCCCGGACCGGGGCACGAACCCGTGTCCCCTGCATCGGCAGGCGGACTCTCAACCACTGCGCCACCAGGGAAGCCCAAGTTCGCTTCTTCTGATGTTCACTTTGCTGAGAATGAGGCCATCTTTTCACAGGTTAGATTACTTCTTGATTGAGAGTGGGCACCCAGACACGAGCTAGGTTTTCTCCACGTCCCCCAGAGGGTAGATGCCCTGAACCAGAAGAAGCCCAAGGGGCCACCGACACAACTGCCAGTCCCGGTGTGGCCATGGTCCACTCTTGTTCCCATTCCTGCTGATGTGCTGTGCCCGGAGCTGCGGGTGCCCAAGTGTGCTTCCCCAGGAGGGAGGGGCCGGGTCCTCAGGGCCCACCTGGCACAGTGACCAGCAGGGAACTGGCACGGGAGGCGGGAACAGGTGGCGGTTAAGAGCACAGGTTAGGGGGCTTCCCTGGTGGCGCAGTGGTTGGGAGTCTGCCTGCTAATGCAGGGGACGCGGGTTCGTGCCCCGGTCCGGGAGGATCCCACATGCCGCGGAGCGACTGGGCCCGTGAGCCACAACTACTGAGCCTGCGCGTCTGGAGCCTGTGCTCCGCAACAAGAGAGGTTGCAACAGTGAGAGGCCCGAGCACCGCGATGAAGAGTGGCCCCCGCTCGCTGCAACTAGAGAAAGCCCTCGCACAGAAATGAAGACCCAACACAGCGAAAATAAACAAATAAATAAATTAATTAATTAATTTAAAAAAAAGAGTACAGGTTAACACCTGGGCTCCAATGCCAACTCCTCTGTCTGCACGTTCCTCTTCTGTAAAATGGGCATAATAACATCAACCTCACAAGGTTTCGTGAGAATTAAGTGACACAATTCATGTGAAATACTTAGCACAGTGCCTGGCACATAGCAAGGACTCAATAAAGTTTGGTTAAAAGTGAGAAAAGGAGTGGAGTTAGCAGGTGAGGTTGCTCTCCAGAAATCATTAAACACAGTGGCAACGCTATAATTAGATTTTACCAAAAGATCTAGAACAGCATGAATTATTTAGTGTCTAAGAATATGGTCCTCTGATACTTGAGCTAGTTTCATATTTAAATGTTCCTATTACATAACTTTTTCAGTTACGTGGGAACCATAAAGGCCACGTAATAACACACGTACCACTATATCTCAACATTCATCATTCTAAAGAGGCAAAAGAGACCTCATGAGGCCACATTTTTCTAATTTTGGAGGTAAAAAAGTCCTAGGTTTAAAGAAAAAGTAATTTTCCCCTTCATGCCTTTAAAAACATTTACCTTAATTTAAATGTAATTAACATTTAAATGAGAAGTTTCACATAGCAGTTTTCACAGGATTCTCGAGACACCCTTGCAGAGAGGAGACGCAGGCCACAGAGCCCAGGACCACTGTATGGAAAACTCAGAATTGCTTGGCCAGAGGATATGATTTTATTTATCTCTTGAGGGCCTGACTTCTGGGAGATTTCAAATTCTTAACATTTTCAAATGCTTTTATTCCTTTTCTGGCAACCTTCAAACACAACTTTTGCAAATACGTTTCCATTAGTATTTCCCTTAATATTTCAGTGGATTTTTCTCTCCCTGCCCAATTTTAATACGTCTCCATTTCTACTTATTTTTAAGGCCTCTTTTTCGTACTCCATCTCTCCAGGAAGTCAAATCTTCCTTTAATCAGAGGAGTGGCCTAATCCGTCCGCTCAGCACCTGCGGTACCTCACCTGGCTCAGTGGCACCCCCGTCTGAAAAGTGTGGGGATAGCACCTACCTCATGGGGCCGTGGTCAAGGATAAATGAGATAACGATGGAAGAGGCACTCAGTGAATGGTAGCGTTAATCATCGTTGATAATATTCTTTTCATTAGTATTTAGAGTTTGGCGTTAACAAAATAGGATCATAACTCCTTCGCCTAAACTGTGTTCCCACTGGCCATCTTAATGGAACCTTCTTTCCCCGCTTAGGATCTGGTGACTTTGAAGTTGCCTGGAATTCCCCCTGACTTGAATTCCACCTGAAGCCTCTCCCAATGGCACCCTATGGAGCTTTCAGTAAAACCACCTCTGCTTCCCACCATTAGCAAGACAGGCCAGAGGCTGCTTCTCCGTGAGCTGATTCACACTAACAGATGTCCCATCAGCTCTTTCAGCCTCTATCCGCATCTTCCAACCCTCAACCTTCTCTGCACATATTCAAATTTCATGGAGCCCTGCCCTTTCCTGTAGTCGGCATGCCTGAAATCTCATCTTTTCATCAGCATTTTCCAGTCTCTCCACCCGGCAGCCAGGAGCAGGGATCACTCGGAAAACTACCCAAGGCAATTAATGGCATTTTTTCCTTTGCTTAGTGTATATTTTCGAGTGTGTGCTACATGCCAGGCACTTAGGTGCCAGGGCTATTAGGTGACTGGAGATGATTTCTCACCGCAAGGCCTCACCTGGGGAAGGAGAGGAAAATAAGTCCATAAGCCATGCCAGGGCAGCGCGATGCTAACTGGGGTGTGGGCAGGGCACCCCAGCTGGCGAACTCAGACCTCTCATTATTTTAGAGAAATTTCTAGGTTATCACCCCCAATCCCCGCCCCCCATGTTCTATTCCCTTCCCCCGAGGCTCTGTCCCTCCGCTTAGCACAGCTGAGCACAGATACCCAACAGCCTGGTGTAGGGAACGGCTCCTCATTTGATTACAGGAACCCTCCAGAGAGGCTGCAGTGTAGAAACCACTCCTTTCTGGCAGGATCCAGACTTCAGAGTTGAGGGATTTAGCAGCAAGTCCGAGGCGGTTTTTTAAAGAACCGCCGTCACACACACCCCTCTCGCCCCCCCTGTTGCATAGGACACCCTCCAGTTTTTCCACACGGAACATACGCAGTCTGCCCTCCGGTAACAGTTGTTTGAAGCATCTCAGATGGTGCGGCTGCATGCGGCCACGTTGCCAGCTGTAGCCCGGCTCCAGGTGTTCTCCCTCCGGCCAGTCACTGCCTCACTCAGTCCCAGGAAGCCACCCGTGTGCCCGCTGGCGCCCGGCGCTTGTCTGCTGTCCCTCCTGGAAACAGTAACACAGGCCTCCCTGTTCGCAGCGGCCTCGACGGCTCCCAAATGGAGCCAGCGAGGGCCAGGCGAGCGCCCCTCGCCCCGATTCTCTCCTCGACCCATCAGGGAGGGTGCTGTGTGCTGCCAGCATCGTCAGAGAATAGACTGGCTTTCTCGCTAAATTCGGTTTTCCTCTGTTAGAGGCTCATCCTTTGGGTCTGAGGAATATTCTGGATTGTGAAAATAGTGCCGTCGCCAACGAGACAGGGAATTACTGGAGGCCGTGGAGGGTTCGTTACGCCGCTGTTTCTCTTCTTCGTGGTCCCAGCGCTTGATACAGCGCGGGGCTCACGGGGACGCTCACCCCGGCTGGCGGGGCGTTTGGTGGACGAGAGTTCTGGAAGCCGCTAGAACCGGGCCGGCCTGGCTGCCGTTAGCCGTGCGGCCCTGGGCAACGTGCTTGCTCACGGGACGTCCTCGTGGTAGCATGAGGGTTTATTCAGTCCTTGACAAACATTTATTAAAGGCTTAGTGGAGCTGGCAGGTAAAAGCAAGTAAAAATAAATCAGATGATTTTCGAGAAGGTGGATGAAGGCGGCGGCGGCCATTTGGGCGTCATCAGTGTAGAGTTGGCATTTGAACCCCGGGGGGGAGGAGATTACTGGGTGAGAGAGAGAGAGAGTCCGCAGAGAAGAGGCGCAGGCCCAGCCCGGGTGCAGCCCCTCTCCCGCCCCGACACCCCGGAAGTCAGGGAGGAGGGAGGAGGGTACCGGGGTCCGGGAGGCGGCCCTGGGCTCTGAGCTTCCTTCTTCCACAGAGATGCGCACTCAGCTCTCAGGCTCATTTACCAACGCGTGTACAACAGTCACAAAGGAGAGCGTGAAAACCGTTACGTGGAAGCATTTCTCCGCAAGCCTACATTGTTAGTGGGAATTTCGTCAGCCAAGAAAAAGTTTTCAGTAAGACAAATTTCCCAATGGAAACTGCTTCCAGCTCAGAGCTGCCAGAGAGCCAGGTGTTCGCACCCATTCTGAGACAGCGCTAGTTTTCTCCGAAGCCCCCCCAGACCCCGTGCCCAAGGGTCTCATGTGCCCCGTCTGTTGCTTTCATTCCTTTAGCAGCTCAGGAAAGCACGTTATCTCAGCTTAGCTAATAGCAAACTTTCTAAGCTAAAAATATAGCTACCACCTGCCCCCATAGAAATGACTACCGGAAGCCATAAAGACCTTGGTACTTGGCCTGGGGGGATCCGCAGTGTTAATTCTGCCTCCCAAGCCCTGATGTCTCCTCTGCTGGTGGGCGAGTCTCACTTTAATTAGGAGGCTCAGTCCGCCACGTGCTTGGCATCTGGAGATCAGCTTTCACAGCTGGAACCAGAGGTGCCAACCTAACCTGGGCTTCCCCAGCCTCCACTTGTCATTCTCTCTTTCCACAGGCGTGTGTTAAGAAGAAAAGAGGTTTCTCGACAGCCTCAAAGTCTTTGGAAAATTCCGCTGATTCTGATTTCTTTTTTATTTTTGCCTGTTTCATATAGACCTCTCCATTATACAGCCTGTGTAGATCAGTGACTTGGGGAAATGAGGTTGTTTTTGCGCAGGGATTAATTTTTCCAGCTGTGTGGGGTTGGTAACACATGTTAACGTGTCACTCACACAGACACACCAATGGGAGTTGCTTTCCTTTGAATGTCAGTATCTTATAGGCCATCAGGTTGTCACCAGGGTGGTGAGCTCTGAAATTTCTCTCTGGCTGTCCTCTGCTCAGGCTGGCTGCTGCCTGTTGATGTCACTTGCAGACAACAGTGGATCTTACAGTTCCTCTGCCACCACTGTCTCCAGGCGTCCTCGTGCCCTTTTCAAGAAATAAGCTTGCACTAGACATAAAATATGAGATGAGTGGTGTGTGATAGGTGACCAGAAAGAAAGGAAACACTGCCTTGCATAACTTTATGATGTTTTGTTTACAGAGTCACACCTCACAGAGGCCTCTCTGTGTGTTTTCAAAGCACATGTAGACAGAGAAGATGTGAAAATTGGGTAAAAGCTAAGCTTGGATAAGAGCCCAAGTGAAAAAGGGTGGCATTTTCCTCCCCGACCTGCGGCAGGCAGTCTGCTGTGAATGGGTGTGTTAGAACGACAGTCTCGATAGGCCTTCTGAATAGATCAGCTGAAGAGTAGAGAAGCACTTAGCTATTGCTTGCAAGGGGAAGAACAAATGTCCTGCAGACTTTGTGTGAAATCCCCAAGGTGAGACGACACAGGTTTGGGATAACAGTATAAAAATGCCCAAAGCCAGTGCTCAGTCATTTACCAAGTGCTCAAGGCAGCCTGTGCGTTGGGAAGACAGAATCAGCCCCGAGAAAGACCTGGCCTCACTGCTAGTTCCACTGCCTCTGAGCTGTATGGCCCCTGCAGGCAGTCTCCCTTCTAGGCCTCAGTTTGCTCATCTGTAAAATAGGGCAGCAGCATCATTTTCCTCATAGGAATGTTTCAGGGCCAAATGTATTGATGTACCTGACATCTCTTGACAAACCTTAAAGCACCACGTACTGCTTTTTTTTTTAAATACTTTCCCAGATGGTATTTAGCCCCGCAAGACTCTATACAGTATCCTTGTCTTACAGGTAAGGAAGCTGAGAATTGTGAACTAAAAGATCATGTGTATTACATTATTTGAAGATCATAGATCATTTTTAAAATGCTATCAATTCTACGACTATTGAAATAGCAGAGACATTTTTTAGAAAACGACTATAACTGGGATGGGAGAACAAGGGATTGTCCCTCTGTCCTGTCCCAGGCCCCTAGTGGCCTCTGTCTTGGCCACTTACCATGAAAGATGGTCAATCAGTACCACACACCCATGAAAGACTGAGCCCCAGCCCAGCCCAGCCCAGCCCAGACCAGCCCAGCAATTACCATCAAGAGTGTTGGTACCATCTTAAGGGAAGATTGTTCTGTGAACCAAAGAGCTTTCTTGTACAAAAGAGGGAAATCTTTGCTTTTCTATTGTAATGAGAATAGAATGCACACGTTTTGTTTTTTCAAAACAGCTAAGCCCTGTTGAAAGAATAATTATGTTCTTGAAATGTCTTAACGGTAAGCATTTCTCTGAGTGGTGAATTTGGAAGTACGTACATACAGTGATACCATTTTGTTATATTATTAGAGTATTGGGGGGGAGCTCCCTCAAGTAAAAAGACATTTTATTAATTGATTTCCATTTTCTTTTTTCTGCCTCTCATTTCAGAACGATTTGATCACCACTGTCCCTGGGTAGGCAACTGTGTGGGGAAAAGAAACTACAGATTTTTTTATATGTTTATTTTATCTCTGTCTTTTCTGACAGTCTTTATATTTGCATTCGTTATCACCCACGTCATTCTTCGTAAGTATGCTGGCGAAATCAGATTACGTATGTAACCATTTGCCTGACTTTAGTTTTCTGATTTAATTTTGATTTAATATTTTGGTCATTCCGGGCTCTCTCTTTCTTCTCTTTCCCCTTCTCCCTAGCACCCTCCTCGCTTCCAGCCTGCCTTTTGTTTCTCACCTCCCTCCCAGCCTTGTCACCCTGCCTCTCTCCCTCCCACCCCCCATCCCCATCCTTCCCACAGCAGTTGCCAGGGGCACCCCTGGATCAGACTCTTTCACTTACAAGACCTTCTCCTTGATACATGGTCCCTATTCCACCCTCGTGACTTCACTTTCTCTTCTGCTAATGGATCCCCAGGAAAAATTACTCCCATGTTTTCACAAAGGATAATGTGCTGTAATGATACCCATTGAACAACAGAGCTTTTTTTTTTTTTTAGTATGATATCTACTTAAGCAGGAATAGTCACCCTCCCTAAAAAAAAAAAAAATGGGGATAAAGACTGAGCTTTCTTACACACATATCTATAAATGTTAAAGATGTATGTTTGATAAGATGTTTAATTACCTGCCAGAACATTGGCAAGCTACCCCTGGCATATGAAGGAAGCGACTTTATTAAAAATGAAGTGTGGATATACATGACTTTAATATATATTTGCCTAAGCAAATGGCATTTATCATTACCCTTCCTAAGGTCATAATTTTGAATTTCTTCCATTTCCTGGCCTCTCACTTTCCTGTAATAGGGAGTGATGAGAAGGAAGCCACTTGGCTTTGACCTATAAACGTGAGCCTTAAACTTCCATTACGGTTCCATTAGCAACGTTAAAGACCAGCATGGCCTCTGTCCACATTCCTGAAGTACACCCACCCATTAGCGAGTACAGAGCCTCTCTCTGGAGTGTTTCCGGAAGTATCTGGACACACACCTCACTTGCTTCCCTGCAGCAGTGCTGAAACCACAGTGTGCTAAGGCTGAACTTGGACACGCGCATTCTCCCCGCTGCTCTCTTGGTGGGGTTTGTACGGGGGCTGGGGGAAGCGGACGGTATGGAAAGTTTAACAGTAGTTCTTTTTAAGTATTGGTCAATTTTGGACATGAATGGCCTATCCCAAATTTTCTTAGGCATTTAAAATCCTAGTTCCCATTCTTTCTGACTGAAATCCTTTGATCTGAACGTGACACAAATTTGTAATACATGATTGAGAGCCATAACTTGGTGGGATGGGAAGAAGAGGATTAACGTTGATCAGAGACCCCTTCCACACCACCTGGGAAGGATGCCGCAGCGCTCTGCCGAGGCACCTGTTCTATTTTCAGAGTCTCAAGATGGCAAAAGTGTAACTAGGGTCCTATGTATGTGTTAATAGACAGTAGAAGCAATTGCTTACACAGCTAGAGAAGACAGAAGTACTGATATTCCAGCATATTTATGGCACTGAAAAATAGTCTTTAACATCTTATATCTTAAATATATATGTATATTTAACATTACATCTTATAGCATCTTTAGCGACTTCAAAATGCCTGTCTATCTATCTGTCTATAGTCACATTCATTTTTGGCCTTGCCCCTACATTCCGGATATCAAGCAGTTTTCACTTGCTCAGCCTCGCACATAAGCTCTGGGAACACAAACACGCGCACACACGCACACGCACACGCAGAGGCACACACAGCGACGCCTGCCACCACAGTGGCATTTTCATCTCCTCTAAAGTTTTACTCACCCTGGTTTCGGCAAAATGGAGCTTTTGCTGTAGTTTATGCTGAGGTACCGGTAATCCGGTCTTCCACAAAGAAAGCATTCTGAACTTACCTGCCTGCAAGTGACCCGACTGTTTTGGACAGAAGCAGATAAAGGTTTTCCTCTCCCCTGCTTCTGCATCCTCACTACAGCCCCCACTGAACGAGCCCGCCTGAACCCCGATTTGCTCTCAGGAAGGGCAAGAGGTTTTACGAGGCTCCGTGATCCCCCTAAGATTCTGGAAGCCTTGGCAAAGGCAGAGAGCAGCGGGGGGACTGTCCCCTGAGTCCTCCCTGCCGGGAAGTGGGCTCTGAGAGGGGACACAGGACAGCGAGGGGTGGCCGGGGAGGAAGCCCGGGGTCACAGAGATTGCTGGGAAGGTGACATCTGGAAGCAGAGTCTGGGAAAGCGATGCAATTTGGGTTCAGTAGGGAAAGAGAAATCATTTCTTTTCGTCCCTCCTTTTGCTTCAAGATTGTGTTTGCTCTAAGATCTGTCCACGTGCTGGCTTCACCCTCCTGGCCTAGCAGGGATGGAAGAGAACACCTTTCCTCGTTAGCTCTCCCACCGGTTGGCATCCTAGCAAACGGCGCATCCTCGTGCTCCCGCGGTGGCCAGTGGGCACAGAGGGGATGGGAGCTCGAGGAAGAACTGGAGCAGTCCCAACCTTAGCCTCCCAGTAGCCAGCCTGGCCTCCAGTTACACAGAGGAGTCTGGGGCCCTGCCTCTCTCTCCCACATTGCAACCTCACCAGCAGACAAGGCCACAGAATGCTCTAGAACCAGTCCCATGGCATCCGTCCTCCCCGCTTATCTCACAGCCGCCCCAGGGCCAGATTATGTCCCCAAAACACATGGACCCAGCCTCGCCACCCCAAGGTGGGACCACCAAGAGCTCCTCCATGGGGGCTTTTCTTTTTAAAAAGCATTTAACACCAATACATAAAATAAAAATCGCTTCTTGTCAGATGCATCTTTATTCAGGCCCCTGAAGAAATGTTTTCTTGTGCAGACAGTTCATATTAATATGTCTCAAACCCAGAAGGAATCAGTCATAAACTTCAGCTTTGTGAGTTTGTTTACTCTGGGATGCAGAGAAAGACATCTTTTATGCGTAGCCTAGTTTACAAGATACCCAGGGTCAAAAGTTAACAAACTTTGGGAAAACAGTGTTTCATAAAAGAAGAGAAAAAAATAGCATACAGTATTCTGTTTTCCCATTCAAATGAGGAAAACAAAGGAGTAATCAGAACTATAATTTACGGGAAAGTATGCAGGCATCCATCTGCTTTTATTGAAGAAATATCCTGCAGATGTCGGGTCAGCTTATGAATCTGCCACTTTCTAGTTGAATAACTTCGGTGGAATCTCAATCTCTGATCAGTGCACTGGGTTCTGCAGAATGACAAAATGTAATTATTTAATCGCTCTTTAGACACCTATTATTTTTATGTAGATGAGAGAGCTTTCAGCCTGAAGGCTGTTTTCTGGAGGTGATGTCTGACTACTAAATTCTGCTTTCCTTCCCACAGGTTCACAGCAAGCAGGATTCCTAAATGCTCTTAAGGACAGTCCTGCAAGATATCCTTTCTGGCTGTTGTTTTTTACAATGCTAACGTGTTAAGTATTGGGCTGGCCACATCTACTCAGTAACCTCTTCATCTGGTGCCTTGGCTTCCCTTTTCATAAATCGTGTTCCCTTTTCTTCTGTAAAGTATCCAGAGAACTCCCGAACACTCACTTGTGTGAGTAACAGCCTCTGAATGCTTGAACGTCCAAGTGACTCATTTAGCCTTGTTTAAATTGAAGTGCTCTTTCACTAGAAAACTAAGTGTGAATTCTTGCCCACCCCCAGAAACCCACACTGATTTGCGTTACATCAGGTTGGTCTGGGGAGAAGTCAGGCTGAGTTCCAACTGGCTACACTTTGATCAGCGGGTGGTCCCTACGGAATATGTACAGACGCCCCTGTGTGGGTCCCGTCTTGGTGCAGCCGCCATGTGGGGATCCTCAGACCCGCTGTGTTCATGGGCAGCACAGAATTTTGGCGGCTACTACAGATTCTGTAGTCAGCTGCTCATCTCTTAAAGAGGGGACAGGGACAGATGAAGATGTACAGAGGCTCTTGGAGAGTACATTTCGCAGGTATGTCCTGTCTTCTGTTAATGATCTGAGAAGCTAGAGTTAGCTAGAAGTTGGCCAGAAGGAAAGGTGCTGGGAATGAGATTCTCAGCATCGGTGGCTGCTAAAACCAGGTCCCATGGGAAATGGCTCCTTCGTTTCCCTCCCCAACCCTGCCAGGGGTAACCATCCTCCACCATCATCGCTTCTCTGTGTCCTTCAGTTTTCAAGGCATGTTGCTTTGGCATAGCTTACAGCCAAGCCTTGTCTTTTCTTCCCTGAAGAAGAGGCTTGTCTAAGTCTTTCAGGAAATCAGTTCCATCATGAAAACATGCTAGTCTTGCTAAGTTTTATGAATGCAGCTCAGAACCGGCACTGAGGTCTGGCTGCCAGCTGGAATGCTTTCTGAAGCCTCAAGAGTGTGGCAGGCTTAGCCATCTCCCCTCCCCGGTCCCAGGCACCTGTGCCTTTCCTGAGGCCATGGGCCCGTGCTGGACGATGTGTGGCGACGGACGCGACGGGCAGCTCTGCCAGAACGTCCTCTAGAGCACGCGTCTGCTCGTGCTCCTGGCTTGGCTGTGCTTATAGTCTCTGTAATCAATAGCATTGCGCTCCCCAGTGAGGGGAGTAGACAGACGCTGCTGAGAGAAGGAGTGACAGTGTGTTTCAGCGGTGTGCAAACTGTGCTGTTCGTGTGGAAAGCGGACGAAGGAGAGAAATGCTCTTATTTGGTTCAGAGCAAATTTTAACTTATCTTCCCTTGAAATAGCATTCTCAGGTAGAGGTAAAGAGTTTCTCCTGGGCTTCCCTGGTGGCGCAGTGGTTGAGAGTCCGCCTGCCGATGCAGGGGACGCGGGTTCGTGCCCCGGTCCGGGAAGATCCCACATGCCGCGGAGCGGCTGGGCCCGTGAGCCATGGCCGCTGAGCCTGCGCGTCCGGAGCCTGTGCTCCGCAACGGGAGAGGCCGCCACAGTGAGAGGCCCGCGTAGTTTCTCCTATGGCGCGGTTCTTGAAAGCTCCTAAGGATCTCAGCCACTGCCTTTCCAAACGGTGCTGCCATATCCAGGGCTGAGCCTCTCAGCCAACAGCCAGGCATTTCCCCTTTACAGGTGTCACCCAGGCGTGTCCTCCACATTCAGAAGCTTGGCAGCTGCAGCTGTGGCAACACAACCTGCTCTGAGCGCATGGCAGGCCCCTGACAGCCCCCAGACACGGCTGCGGGCCCCCGGCACATCCGGGCCAGGGCCTTCCCCAGCACGGCTCTGGCATGTGCCGGCTGTATCAGCTTCCTGTTGCTGTTGTAGCGAATAGCCACAAGAAAAGAGGCTTAAAGCCACATACTCTGTGATCGCCCGGTTCTGCAGGTCAGAAGTCCAGTAGGCTCGGCTGATTTCTTCTCTGGGACCAAGGTGTCGCCAGCCTGGATTCTTACCTGAAGTCTCAGGGCAGAATCCTCTTCCGGCTCATTCAGGTAGTTGACTAAACTCATGGGGTGTAGGGCTGAGGGCCCCTCTCCTTGCTCCGTTCCCTGACTCCTCCCTTTCTCTTCAAGGCCAGCAACAGGGGATCAAATCCCTCTGACGCTCTGAGTGCCCCCTGCCTCTAACGCTCACCTCTCTGCCCTCAGCCAGAAAGCCTCTCTGCTTTTGAAGAGTGGCCGCATCCAGACCATTCGGGAAAATCTCCCCATCTCAAGACCAATGACCTTCGATCTACAGACTCCCCTTTGCCACGTGGATAATGTATTCACAGCTGCTAGGGATTAGGGTATCTTTGGGGAGGCCATTGTCCTGTCAACCCCACAGGCCTTCAGGTAGGATGTACCCAGGAATCAGGCACTCAGGTGCAGGTGGGTTTGAGAGGATCTGTCTCTGAACCCATCCAGGAAGCTCACTAGACATCACCGGGTCACTTCTTGAGTTGACTGTGAATTCCCTCCCTTCCCTTTCTGCCCTTTCTGTTAATCTAGGAGAGAGGGGATGGGAGACAAAAATGGATGGGCTTTAAAATATATATATATATACATACATGTATGCACATATATGTGTATATATGTGTGTGTGTATACATATACATATAGAAGAATACATATACACACATACACACACACATATATCTCCTGCCCTGAGTTCCGGTTGAAAATGCTAACAGAATGCCCCATGAGGTCCTTGTTGAATTAGCCGACCCTTCACAATTTAATAGGTGAAGTTATTATCTAACTTTACTCCTGCTGACTGGGTCCCCACTTGGTTTTGTGGCACCTCCTGATCCAGTGTCAGGCTGGGCTCCTGCCTGGAAAAAGGTGACCTAAAGCTGAAGCCAGAATATCCCAGGGAGCTGCCCAGCAACATAGAGACCCTCTGATAAAACCACTCCATTTCTCTCTCGGAGAAAAGCAGAACCAAGGGCAAGGCGCGGGAGGAACGTGAAGAAAAGCTGCCGATAGGGAGGGAGGAGCGACGCTCCCAACCCGGATCTTCTTTATTTATTTTTGGAAATAGTGGAGAATTTCAGGAATGCCAGACACACCCGTAGGAAAGCAAAGTGCTGGGGTTTTTGTTGTTGTTGTTGTTTTTTGCGGTACGCGGGCCTCTCACTGTTGTGGCCTCTCCCGTTTTGGAGCACAGGCTCCGGACGCGCAGGCTCAGCGGCCATGGCTCACGGGCCCAGCCGCTCCGCGGCACGTGGGATCTTCCCGGACCGGGGCACGAACCCGTGTCCCCTGCATCGGCAGGCGGACTCTCAACCACTGCGCCACCAGGGAAGCCCAGTGCTGGGTTTTTAATTACAAAGCACAGAAACATTCTGTGTGTGTCTCCCCAGTCAATGGTGTGAAGACCTAAGGCAGTCTGTTCTGGCCACGTGTTTTCTGTTTAAATACATGCTTTGGGGAAGATGCCCTCTTATTGAGTGAGTCTATTAAGAAGTGCTGAGTTCTGATGCTTTATCATAAATTCATATTCCAGAAGAAAAAGTATGCTTTAGTTTCTACTGGGTTGTGATGTATTTTTGAAAAAAGGAGTTCTGGTTATAAGGGATAACATATGCGTGATAAGTAAGGTTGGGTCCCATCAGGATGCTATTTCTGGCTCCTGCTTTTCCTCTGGACACCTGTGTGGCTTTGGAGGCTCCATGGAGATAGCCGGGTGGAAACTTCTAAGGGGCGGCTTTTAGCTCCCGAGATAGGTGCACTAACCACGGGGGCTGCTCAGGAATGCTATGGCCTGGAGAGGACAGGTCACAGGGACAGTGGCACTCCGAAAGAGGATGCATCCTGCTGGTTAGGGTGGGAGGAGATTCTAGCATCAGATAAACATTAAACTCAGTAGCTCTAAGCTCCCTTCTGCTGCTGAGGCCCTAAGAGTCTGGGAGTCTCTTTTGAGGTGGTCGATTTATGATGGATGAGACTGATCCGTGATGTTTCACACTCACAGAAGCCATCCTCTGATGATGGCAGCGCTGCCCACGGTTCGTCCACTCCGGACCTGCAGTCTGTGCAAGAATCTGCAAAGTACAAAGTTCTTAAAACAAGAGGAGGTTTTCTGGCTGAATTGCCCGAGCCCAGGAAAGTCCAGGGCAGCCTTTGCAAGTGACCCCTGCAGAGTGTTCTCGGGCAAGAAAATATATTTAAAATGCTTCAGTAGCCTCCAATCTGATCTCCTGACAATAATACAAAAATATTTTGATGACAAATGGGGGCACAGGCAAAGGTTTCTCACCGTGGATTTAATCTGCAAAATATCCAACTCAAAAAGGTGTGGTTGATGAAATGAGAGAGATTAGAAACAAAAATGCCTCATTAGCCAGGACTCCTTATCAGAAATACTGCCATGAATGATGGGAACATTGCTAAAGTAAAAAGCTCTTCATCAGGCCCGCATGCAACCAGCAGGACTATATAGGAGAAAGGCATCAACCAGCTCATTCAGGAAGTGAGCCAGGTGTCCAGGGGACGGTGTCTAGTTCCAGCATGAAAGAGTTTGAGGAGGATTGAGTGTTAGCTCTTCTCTAAATGTTTGATACAATCGCCTGTGACCAGCCATCTGGTCCTGGACTTCTGTTTGTTGGAAGATTTTTAATCACAGTTTCAATTTCATTACTTGTGATTGGTCTGTTCATATTTTCTATGTCTTCCTGGTTCAGTCTTAGAAGGTTGTACCTTTCTAAGAATTTGTCCATTTCTTTCAGGTTGTCCATTTCGTTGGCATAGAGTTGCTTGTAGTAGTCTCTCATGATCTTTTGTATTTCTGCGGTGTCGGTTGTAACTTCTTTTTCATTTCTAATTTTATTGATCTGAGTCCTCTCCCTTTTTTTCTTGATGAGTCTGGCTAAAGGCTTATCAATTTTGTTTATCTTCTCAAAGAACCAGCTTTTAGCTTCATTGATCTTTGTCATTGTTTTCTTCATTTCTATTTCTTTTGTTTCTGCTCTGATCTTTTTTTTTTTGTTTTTTTGCGGTACACGGGCCTCTCACTGTTGTGGCCTCACCCATTGCGGAGCACAGGCTCCGGACGCGCAGGCTCAGCGGCCATGGCTCATGGGCCCAGCCGCTCCGCGGCATGTGGGATCTTCCCAGACCGGGGCACGAACCCGTGTCCCCTGAATCAGCAGGCGAACCCTCAACCACTGCGCCACCAGGGAAGCCCTCTGCTCTGATCTTTATGATGTCTTCCCTTCTACTGACTTTCTGGGAGGAGGTGGGAAGGAGACACAGGTGAGAAGGAGCGGGCGGGGGCGGCGGGAAACGTCGTAAGTGGCTGTGAGTAGAACGACTGGCTCTGGCTCACTTGTGGGCACTGAGCAGGCCCTTCCCGGGCTGTGGTGGGGAAGAGGAAGGACGTTCGACCACCAGGGTCACCCTTGGCAAGAGCACGTCCAGCCTCGGAGCCCCATCCTCCATCCTCTTCTTCCTGCCCCCTCTCACCTCCCGTTTCCTGGGCTGGCTCCCCGTGACTGTGGCCATTTCTTTCCTTTCATCTCTGCATCAGAGAAGCACAGGCAGCGGGGTGCAGGCTTCTGGGGTTCAGTGAGAAGTGGGGTAGCTGCCTGGGCTTTCAAAGGCCCCCCTGGCCTTCCCCGGGGAAAGAGACAAAAGGAGAATCTTCTCCAAAAAGGGTGGCACTGGGTCTTCAGTCCACCCAGCCAGGCAGGTCCAACGAAGGAGGTCCACTCAGCCTCTGCTTCCTTCAAAATCATTATACTGAATGCCCACCACCTGGGCCCAAAACGTGCCAGGGTTACAAAGTCTAGAACGATCCGTCAGCCTTGAGCTTCAAAGCACATCAACCAGAGGCCAGAGGAGCGATGAAGGACGGGGTGACTCACTCTTCTCAACGAGCATCTGTGGATGCCAGGATCTGAGCTCTGACTCTGGTTCCTACAAGCAGAATAAGTCTTAAGTGACATAAAAATGCCATAGCATGCACTGGAGGTAGGAGTAGGGTCCAAAAGGAGGCTGCATCTCCTGCAGGGAAGTCAGGAGGCTTCCACGGGCGGCAGGTGGCATTTGCACAGGGCCTGGAAAGGTGGAGTTCTAACAGGGACACGGAGGGGAGAAGCCTGGCGGGTGTGTATGGTGTGTAGGGGAGAGCAGGCCGTCTGGAGGGCTGGAGCCAGGCTTGTGTTCACTCTTTCACTCGGCAAGGTTAGCAGCATGGGCGCCGGGAGCCCTAATGGTGTCAGCACCCAGATACTCTTACAGACACACACACACAGACACACACACACACACACGGTGGGGATGGAGGAGGGTGCTAGGATGGCTGAGCCCTGACTGGGGCTGGAGGTCACGACCAATCGCCCCCAGGAAGCAGGTCCCAACAGCACTGAATACCAGTGAAAGAGCGAGCGGCCTTCTTCCCCCGGACACCGGGGAACCAGCCATGATTTTTGGCAGGCGAATGACATAATCAAGCTGCTTTTTGTTCTTGTTTTGCCTTGAAGCATACTCACCTTGAAGCAAAGAACACGATGGAGTGAGGTAGTGAGGAGATGTTTGCAAAGGAAGGACCCCGAAATTGAAATCGGTGACAAGGGGACAGATCTGCGGGGAGATCTGCAGTCAGATAGGACCTGGGAGGAGAGGGGGAGGAAGGGGGGTCCGAACCCTAGGTGACCCGGGGAAAGGGGCACAGCAGAAAAGGGAGACAGCTAGCATTGGTTTGGGGAGAAATGAGCTTGATCTGAGCTACATGTACAAACAGAATCTAGGAGGTCGCACATGGAACCTCCACGTCAGCGTGGACTGTCTTTAGGGTCCTCTGTGGTTATTGTGTGAAATATGGAAGCAGAAAAAAAACCGGGAGCCTGAAGCGAAATGTTCCAGCCTCTTAGGAAATGTCACTGGTCACACAGAGTCAGGGAAGCCACATGGCCGGGCCCACCTCGCAGACTTCTGGGGTTCAGGGAGCTGAAGCCCCTCAGGAACAGGGCCAGCAGGGGGAGGGGACGCCTGCCCACTAACGGTCACTTCAGTGTAGCAGCATTAACGTCCATTTCAAAGGGTTACACTCATCTCTAATTATGGCATCGTTCAGCTCTCCCAAAACGAGAAGGACGATGGGTACCTCGGACGGTCACCGATTCTGCGTGGTGGGGGCTTTTGGCAGAACGCCTTTTTTGCCCCCAGTTTGCGCTTATTTCAAGGCACCGTCGACAGGCGCCCCCAGCCTCATGGGCATCGTTCTGTTTTAGTGGAATTTGGTAGAAGGCTTGGAGTCAGCCTGGGTGCTGTCAGAAAGGGGACACTGGGGGCCGATGGAAAATCCATGGGGGCAGGACAGGCCTTCACTAGCCCAGCTCTCAGGGCCTGTCCATCCTGGTGTCTGCTGGTGCTCAGGGAGCCCCCGGGAAACAGGTGGGACAAGTGCCCGAGGTCTCACAGCAGGACCTCACCGAGAGGTTAAGTGACCCCGATTCATGCTCGGTGACGCACTGACGTTTCCAGAGCTAGAACCCAGCCCCTCCACCCAGGGAATCGAGAGTCTTCCCCGCTGCCCCCGGCCAGGTGGATTGCGGGAGTTCTGTGAAGAATAAGCATAGATTAGATCTCAGAAGATCACAGAGTGGGAGAGGAGGTTTTTGGTTTTTAAAATCACCCAAGTGATACAAGAGTGTATTCTCACGGTAACAAATTTCAAATAGAAACGTCAGGGTAAAAAGGAAGCGCTGCTCTTGACTCGTCATCATTCTGTAGGAGTTCTTGTCGGGTTTTGTGGGTCTTTACAGGTGATCCTCTCAGAGTTTAAATACATACATGTGTGCATGCACACACACACACATGTACAGTTGGGGGGACTGCTTTACCTAAAGGGATCATACATGCTCTTTGGATTGTTCTACAATTTGATTTTTAGATATTTCCTGAAGACGTTTCCATGTCAACACATAGATGTACATCATCCTCTTTTCAACTGTTTTATAGAATTCCAGAGTATAGATGAACCATAGTGTCTTCTTCTAGTGATGGGTATTTAGACTTCTTTTATTACTGCCCAGAAACTGAGGTAGTGGACTTTCTTCTATGTATCTCTTTGTGTACAAGTGTAAGCATTTCTCTAGGATTGACAACTAGATGTGGAGTCACTGAGTTAAAAGCTAAGTGTAGTTTAAATATAATGTACCATAGTGTCCCCTAAAGATATTATACCAATTCATGCTCCATTTCTCCCCACCTTCACCCACACGGGAGTTGTCAGTGCTGTGATTTTTGCCGATTTGATGGGGAGAAAAAAATCGGTTTTAATTTCCATTTTCTGGACAATATTCAGCTTGCACGCATTTTCGTGACTGTTAGCCTTTCTTTCCTCCCTCAATATGCCAGTTCAAACTCTTTGTCATGTTTCAATGGGGCTGTTTCTTCTTTTCCTATTAACATGTTCTTTATATATAGTCTTAATAATAATCTTATAACTATCTTTTTCCAATATTTTTCTCCCAACCTATCACTTACCGTTTAACTTGACCTTTTTATACAAAAAAGTGTAATTTATTAACAAATTCAATCTGTAAATCTCATCCTACATGGCTCCGTACATCCTCACCCCAAAATGATGCAAGTATTTCCTTTATTTTCTTCTAATACCTTTCTGTGTTGTTTCTTAAGTTTGGCGCAGTAATTGATCTGTAATAGAATTGTGTGTGTGGGTTGTGAGCTAAAGTTCTAACTTCATTTTTCCCGAATGTTGAGTGAAGTGTCCCAATACCACTTACTAATCTATTCTGGCAGTTCTCAAACTTTTTGGTCTCAGAACTCTTTTGCAGTCTTAAAAATTATTGAGGGGCTTCCCTGGTGGCGCAGTGGTTGGGAGTCCCCCTGCCGACGTGGGGGACGTGGGTTCGTGCCCCGGTCTGGGAGGATCCCACATGCCGCGGAGCGGCTGGGCCCGTGAGCCATGGCCGCTGAGCCTGCGCGTCCGGGGCCTGTGCTCCGCAACGGGAGAGGCCACAACAGTGAGAGGCCCCCGTACCGCAAAAACAAACAAACAAACAAAAATTATTGAGGACCCCAGAGAGCCTCTGTTCATGTAGATTATATCTATTTCTATATACCGCGTTTGAAATTAAAAATGAGAAATGTTTAAAACACAAGAATGCATAAGAGTGAATGAGGACATCATCTTGCATCACACAGCCTCCAGAAGAAGCCACCACGTGGTAGGATGAGAGTGAAGCTGGGAAATAATGTTTTGGTGATGATAGGAAAATAGTTCTGACCTGGAGGATACCCTGAAAGGATCTTGGGGACCCTAAGGTTCCACAGGCCACACTTTGAGAACCACCGGTCTATTCCTTCACCACTAATTTGAAATGCCTTCTTTACCCCCACATGCCCACGGCCTGTTTAGACTGTTCTCACTTTGTTTTGTTTACGAGAAAAGTCTTCTCCTGCTCCCACCTCCCTGATGTTGTTTTTCAAAATTCCTCACCTGTTCTTATACATTTCCTCTTCCTGATGAATTTGAGAGTCCTTTGTCAAATTCCATTTTAAAAATTCCAGCTGGAATTTTGATTGGAGTTCTAGTGACTTCATAGGTTTAATTTGGGACAACTACACACCTCTATCTCCCAGTACATAAGCATTTAGGAGAAAGGATTTGAGAGACTGAAGGATGATGGTCCCATGATCCAGTCTGAAAGGTCCCAGAAACTTGATTTTCAAAGTGTGTTGTCATGTAAGTCATCGGGAAGTCAGCAGCCTCCACCCCAGACACAGTGGTGGGCCCTCTAATGACAGGGGCAGAAGCTGTAGTTTCTTATCTCCGTCTAAGGATTATAGGGTCATCTAATGATGAGGAAAATATACTGACAAGTTCCTGAACCTAAATATCTAAAAGGATTAAATGCTGATTTAGACCCTCAATCTAGAGGACAAAGGGTCTATCACTGAGATCTGCCCTTCCATCAAAGCTCTTCCTGTAAGTGAGCATTGCCTACCTTACTGTAACTTTTAGGGGAAAAAGAAAGAAAGAAAGAAAGAAAGAGATGATTACCAACAACATCTGTTTCTTATATTTTCAATGTCAGAACCCCAGACAGAGACCTAAAGCAGAATAAGATGCAGGAGGACCCAGGGGTGCCTGGCTGGTGCCCACAGAGAAAGGCCCCTCAGCACCGTGCGGTGTGACCAGCCCCCTGGCCACACACGCCCAGTGCTCAGAGCGGAAGCACCCGAGGCAGAGCCTTGGACTCTGGCATCCCCTGGCCATTCTGGAATCCGGGGATTTTGGGTCGATGAGGAAACCCACATGAAATACAGACTTTTTAAAATAAACTGTAATCTAGATTTGGCACTTGGCAAAAAAGCCTGTCGCCAGCCTGATTGCTGGAATGTGGGGAGATGGGTGATGACATATTAACAGAGACAAGTTCTTCACCCAGGGGTGGCTCTAAGGCCGTG
The DNA here is from genome assembly GCF_949774975.1 of Lagenorhynchus albirostris. Classification (NCBI taxonomy): domain Eukaryota; kingdom Metazoa; phylum Chordata; class Mammalia; order Artiodactyla; family Delphinidae; genus Lagenorhynchus; species Lagenorhynchus albirostris. The sequence continues at coordinate 9,511,684 of NC_083106.1, read as the reverse complement.
GGACTGATGGACAAGGTTGCATGTCACGGGCAGCCTCAGCCTTGCTGTTGTGAGCTTTGAGGCTCCAAAGTTAGGCCTGTTATGTGACACTCCGTAGCTTGGAGCCATGGGAAGGGTTCTTTCTGTCCTAGAAGTCTGCAGACCAAGTTCCAGTTCTGTTCTGCCGTGAAGTGCAATGTGAGTTTTTATAAGTGGCTTGACTACTCTGGGCCTTAGCCCTTCATTTTACATAAAATTTTATCTATTTGTAAAACGAAGGGATTAGAATAAATCGGGACATTTTAACTTGGGGTCCATGTGTATCCATGCAGAGGCATCAGGGGCGTTTTTAAGCCTCCTGAAATTATAAGGAAAAAAATGTGTTTATGTGCATTTTTTCTGAGAAAAGCGTAGGAACCCAATAAGGTTAAAAACCTTTGGTTCCTTACCTCTCACCTTTTACGATTCTCCAAATACTGAGGTGCCCTCACCATTCTGCCCAATACTATTTCCATGTCTCTGCAAGGTCGTCTCCCCTTGCTTACCTTCCCACAGGCAAGCAGACCCCTGTACCCTGAGGGTGGGAAGCTTACCTTCCCCCACGGTCTGCTGCCCGGAGTGCCGGACCAGGTGCCTAGAAAGCCACAGAGCAGGCACTTGTGGGATTGCGTGGAAACCCAAGGGAGGGGCGCCTGCCCGCCGGCATTTTTCAGTCTTTTTCAATTCCATAGTCATCTAGCGAGTACCTCAGTGTGCAGCACTTTGAGCTAGCGGCTGTGGGGAATCTAAAGCCATACTCTTGGCCACAGAGGGGGCTCCCTTTCTTTTTGGGGGGCTGGGGAGGAGACATGGAGGCTGGCAGTGGTAATGGCTGTGATTTGGAACCCATCTCTGATGCAGTAAACATCCAGCTGCTTATTAAATTGGCTCCTACTGGAGTTGGCCTGTTTCCACTCATGTCTCTTTTAAAAAAAAAAATCAGTAAGTGGGTTTTGATACATTAAAAAGAAATTTATGAAAAAAAAAGAAATTTATGTTTCTTAACTTACTATGGCATAGATAATTTCAACGTCAAGCTGTCGGGTCAGTGAGAAGAAGTGTTGTTCAGATATTCGTACCTCTGTCTGAGAGTGAATTTGAGGGGGATGGACTCCTTAAGGTGCCATAGGTTCAAGAAACCCTGACAAGGAGGGTCCCGATCTCCCCCAGCAGAGGTTGGGGTCAGCCTAGAGCCACGTGTCCCTTAGCAAGAATTCAGAAAGGAATCGGCCCATGGCTTTTCTGTCCTACTGGCAGAGCCAGACTTCCAAGCTTCAAATCCCTGCTCTGCTATTTCTTAAACAAATTACTTAACTGCTTCCTGCCTCGGTTTCCCTATCGGTTACGTGGGAATCACACTTCTCACTGGGTTGCTCTGGGGATTAAGTGAATTAATCCACATGAAGCTCTTGTTTTGTTTTGTTTGAATTTTATTTTATTTTTTTATACAGCGGGTTCTTACTAGTTATCCATTTTATACATGTTAGTGTATCTATGTCAATCCCAATCTCCCAATTCATCACACGTGAAGCCTTTGGAACAGGACCTGACACACAGCCAGTGATGCCAGCCATTGTTACGAATGATGATGATTATTCCTTCAGACGTCCTGTGGGCGAAGCGGCAGCTGTAAGGGGAGAGGCGGAGGGGGCTGCATCTTGCATCCTACCTTGAATTCCTCACTTGGACACAGCTGTGAGCTAACAGTGAAAGTGCATTCTGCTATTTATAAAATGTTACCAAGCACATGAGATATTAATATAGAACACTGCAAATTTGGGGGGTTGCTATAAACATTTAAAACTCCACATCCACTGGTAACAACGCCTCCTTTTGGAGGTAATCATGTAAGTGGCATCACAAAGGGAACAGCAGCCGCAAAAGGAACAGGAGCTGCAAAGGGAGACGTAGGCACATTAGATGCCGTGACCTCCTCCACTTTCACATGCCAGCTTTTACCTGGTTCACACGTGTGGGTGTTACATGTGTTTTGACATGACCATCATTCTGCCTGGATTGTAAACTGTCGTTGGCATCTAAGTATTTCCGAGACTGAAGTTGGGCTCTTCGTGTATTATTCAGTAAATAAATCTTTTGGTTCGTTCTTCATTCTCTCTTTTCTACCCTTGTTTCCATTCCATTTGTCACCTCCTCTTTGACCTTTCTGCCTCTTGTCTTTTCCTTCCAGCCTGTGCAAAGTCACTGCCAGTGTCATCCCCCTTTATACAACGCGGTTCTCCCGACGCAGGCTTCCCACTACTTCCTCGTCATTTTCCCTGGGCTCCACTTCTCTGCTTTCAAGCCAGTGCGGGCAGAGCTCCCACGTGGCTGCTCCCCGATCTGTGTCCTCTTGGGTGGGGAGATGAGGCTGGGAGGGGGGGCGTCTGTGAGCCCCGACCTGTCAGGAGGCGGTTGAGAATGAGATCTTCTTTGCAACCTGGGCCACCATCCCTGTGTCCCCATGTGCAGCGAGGCCTCTGCCATAACCGTTTGTCCCCCTGGGTAACCCTGGCAGAAAAGAAGGGCTGGTGGCAGCCCTGAGGAGGGGCCTGCTTCTCTGCATCTCCTCCCCACCCCTCCGTACTTATCCCCTTTTCCAGAATCCACCTTAGTCTTCCTTTTCTTGGTAGGTGCAGCTCCTCCTGCAGCCCGTTCACCTCTTTCCTTCGAGAGGACCGGGCAGCACTCCCACCCCCCCAGGGGCACCCTGTGTTGGATCCGCAAGATCCCGCTGCTCTGCGCTGTCTTCACCTTGGCCAGCTGGGCGTCCTCCTCTTGACATGTCCTTTTAATTTCTGGGCGGGGCTTTTCTGAGGCCTTGCAGTTTCTAGAAATTTAAACCTTAGAAAGAAAAATACAGCATTTTTCCACTTTTCCAAGAGCAGACCCAGTGGTGTACCCCGAAGCTGAAAGTCAGTGAACAAGCAGGAAGCGCATTCGTTCCCCCTGTTTTGTATGCAGCCCCACATGCCGGACAGTGGCGTTTGTTAATCATGACGTGGCAGAGGACGGTGCTGCACCGGATGATACATTCATTTCTCTGCTCTGAAGATAAATGATATCCAGTCCTGAAAAAAAAAATCAATGGTGACGTATTACAGCATGATCTATGGCTTCCATCCCTGGAAGCGTTAGGAAAGCATGAGTATTTACTTTCTCTGGCCTGTAATTTATCAATGGAGGATGCATGATGGGTATTTAAACTCCCAGACCTATGATGAATTATTTTTTCCTGAGAAACATCTTTATCTTGTAAATAGAATTTTATAAGTATCTGTGGGACAGGAATATTCTCTAGTCTTTTCAAATTGCCACACTCCTGGCTGATGTATCTCGTCTGTTGAAGAATGCCAGGCTTTTTCTCCTTTGGTTTTAGTGCATCTTGTGGAACTCGAGACTCCCCATCACTCACAGTCTGGTGTGGAGCCAGGTTTTCTAGTTGCCTGTCAATAGCTGAGGACAGCCCTATGTGTCGGGGTGGGCTGAGGGGCTGGGAAAAGGTCCCCTAAGAAAAAATACCGCTCACCCTGATGCCACACCGAGAAATGGCCCCACCGGGTCAGAAGCCCAATCACAGTGGGGGCAGGCAGCCAGTGGGTGGGAGGGCCATCCAGGGAGAGAGAAAGCCAGGAAGGTAAACCCTGCCTGGTCTCAGCCGCCCGAGGTCAGCCCTGCAAATGACTGTCACAGCCTCAAATCAGGTCGAGAGGGAAACCTGTCAGTGCTACAGTCCCAGCTTTCAGAAGCCAAAGGTAGAGCCTGTGATTGAAGTGATGTGCAGTATTGGGTCCATTCATCAAAAGCCTGGGCCGCTGCCAGCTCCAGCCAGCGTGCTTCCTGGTTTTGCTGCCGCCGCCTTTGGCTACACAGTGAGTCACGAGGAAAGGGCCAAGCTCGGGTGGGAAGGACAGTCAGAGGAACTGTCAGCCATGAGAAAGGAACGAGACCTGTTCAGGGAGCCCACCGATCACTTAACTGAGCACAAACGCTGTGCCGTGAAGGAGAATGTGGCCTCGTGCCTGCCCCTGAGGGTCTCCTGTGGCTACAAGACCACTGATGCCAGGCTAGGTGGATGCAAGGGCCTGAGTGAGGGCCTGGGGGCGGTTTCTGTCCAAATCTCAGTCATCCAGCTCCCTGGGGCCCTAAGAACGTCACGGTCCTACTGGTTCACCTCCTTGACTCCGGGTACCGTGCTGGAGGCCGTGGTCTGCTTCTTCTCCGTCTGGTCCATCGTGGGGCTCTCGGGTTTCCACACGTACCTGATCAGCTCCAACCAGACCACAAATGAAGACGTAAGTTCCTGGTGGGGTGGGACGTGGGCATGTTCTTTCGTGGGAAATAGAGAAAGAAGAGGTGAGGGGCCCGGGCTCCCTTTCCAGATGGGAGCCCCTGGGAGCAAAGAGCCTGCACGGGAAGCATTTTCCGACATCAGTCTCCAATTTCTCTATTGCGAATCTCCGAACTGTCCTGCTCTCTGACCACGTCACTTAGATACTAAGATCGGCCGAGTGACCCCCCAATTCCAAGGCCCGAGGAGGGATTCTGTTCTATTCCTTTGCAATAATTCTATCAGCAACTTGTCACCCTGCCCCGATGAAGAGAGACCTCACAGGCTGGCCTCTCTCAGATAACGGCTCCATTTCATTTTGGGAGGCAATCGCACTGACCCAAAGTTTAACTTTTTATCCAGGATTATCTGCCTGTACTTAATGCAGATGGAGAGGAAATACAAAACCAGAAAACGTAATGCTGGAAAATGTTTCTTCGTGAGCCTGGGCCTTTTTGCTCTGAATATTTGGATTCTGACAGAAGCCTCTATCAGTACATGAATTCAATGTCTCAGAATTAGCTTGCCTCCGAGGCTTGAGGAAAACCAGTGCTGATGAGATAGCTGAGTTCCGAGAATATTAAGACAGCTATTTGTATATGCTAACTGAGAACACGAGAAATACCCTGCAGAATTATTCTGCAATGTGATGAGGCTGAATTCCGGCCATAAATGCGCAGTTAAGGACTTCCCTGGCGGTCCAATAGGTAAGGCTTCACCTTCCAATGCAAGGGGTGCGTGATCAATCCCTGGTCGGGGAGCTAAGATCCCACATGCCTCGTGGCCAGAAAAAAACAAAATATAAAGCAGAAGCAATGCTGTAACAAATTCAATAAAGACTCAAAAAAAAAATAGTCCACATCAAAAAATCTTTTTTAAAACAATGGGCCATTAGGGGAGGTGTGTTACTCCTCTCTGCTACCATTCATTTCATGACTATTTAACACACTAAATGTAGCATCAAGGAATCTCCACTGGCTCATGTGAGCTGCCTTTTAAGTACCGTGTAGTAGAAATAAGAGATTATTTTCCCCAGAGAATGTTGTTTCTCCCCAGTCTCACCTGCTGTTTGGGGATATTTCCAAGTTTGGGGTTAATGCCAGTTTTCCTTGAGAAAAGTACCTCCGTTTCTTCTGCTGAAGAAATGAGTAAAGATCATTGCATTCTTTACAGGCTTCTCCTGATCGGCCCGAACTGTGACATTGGTGTGATGGATACTGTGTCATTGACTATCCTTTTCTTTCAGATTAAAGGATCTTGGTCAAATAAAAGAGGTAAAGAGAATTACAACCCCTACAGCTACGGAAATATCTTTACAAATTGCTGTGTTGCCCTGTGTGGGCCCATTTCTCCAAGGTAAGATTCAGATGGCACGATGCCCGATAACAGACCTGGGGAAGCACACACCCTAGTGTGTTAGCGCAGGCCTCGGGCAGCAGTGACCTGGCCGGCGGCAATGACCGCCAGCCAGGTCAGCACGCCGCTCTGTGCTGCGGAGACATGGCCTTAACGATGTAGAGATCTGGCTTGTGTTATGCTTGGCATAACTTTCTACTGAATTTGTGTCAAGTTTGGGGAAAATCCCCTCAGGATCAAAACAGGGACACTGAGTCAGGTGACCCCATGAATCATTAGATGATGTTGAACATCCAGCTGTCATGAGGGAGCAGGACACAAGGTAGGAAGCAATTAGAAAGCCTGTAGACATAAGTGCTAAGAGCTGAGTTGTGCAGAATAGAAATGCTAAAATAGTTCAGAGGGAGAGATCCGTGTGGGCTGAAGCAGTGGAGATTGTGGTGATGATAAGACAGCAGTCCTGTTAGTAATGGCCGTGGCTGACATTTACTAGATAGTGTTAGGCTCTGTTTTAAGTGCTTTACGTGGATTAACTTTTAAAACCTCACTCTGTACCTATGAGGTCGGTACTATTATATCCCATTATATGGAAGAGGAAACCAAGGCACAGAGAGGTTAAATAACGTGCTCAAGATCACACAGGTGGTAAAGGCTGCCTGGTCAGGACACAAACCCAGGCGTCTGACGTCAGAACCTGTGTGTGTCAATGGTAGAAGCTGCCTCCTAGTCTTGATTATTCATGAGTTACGCTCTTGTAGAATATTTCCAACAGATTAGCCAAATCAAACATTATTTGCTAAGCAAGTTTTCCAGGTTTCTAGAATGAGTTTCCAAGCCTGCCTCGCTTTTGGCCTCTAACTGTGTACATGGAGAGAAACCACAAAAGCTACTGGCTCGTGTCCACAGCAGCCCCGCTGTGCACTTAGAGCTGCGCGGTCAGTCATCACTGACTTGTGCTCGTGGAACACAAACTGGGTTTGATCATCAGCCTCAGTGAAGCTTCATTAGGGAAGGAAGAGTGATTCCCTCCCCCACCCCGCCCCCCAAAATAGCAAACACATATTCCAAGGCCACTTATTAATTGGTACTGGATTATAGTTCCTGGTGCCATTGGGTAATTAGAAATTGATCATTTTCCAGTTTGGGTCTAGAAAGTTGGGAGCCCAGTGTGCCACTCGTCCTGAATTTGGGGCCCTCGGGGGCCCCTGACCTGCCCCTCCCAGGCCTCCTCTGAGGAGGGACAGCAGGAAGGGACAGCCAAGGGCTCTGGACGGAAGGGCTGCCTCAGGCCAGGGCGTCCGTCATGCCTGGAGGGTGCCCCTCCCCCAAGAGAGCTCCAGACTCACCCAGGAGTCCCTCTTGGGGCTCTTTAGGCCAGAAAAACCCTCTGGAAATGCTTGTTTTTTCACAGTTTAGCTTTGTGTTTCCTCCTGGTGTGTGTTTATTTGTGGATAGTGGGGACAGGCCATAAAGCACAGAGTAGAAGAGGCAAAAGAGACATGAACGAGCATCTTACCCCGTCTCTGAAATAGACACCTGAATCTAGGAAAGGAATGTAGAAGTCTCACGTTTTGCCCGAATCTTTTTCCCGTTCCCAAGTCTTTGATTTGCATTTGGCGCCATTCTGTGTTGTTTATAGATCAAGTCTTGTCATAGTGAAATTATTTCTTCCACAACTGGATTAAATTTGCTGGTTTGGCCAAGCTGAGGCTGTATTCTTTCCAAAATCCAAGTCCCTCTGGATGGAGCATTTCTCAGGGACGGCCCTCCCCTCGGAAGAGCTTGACCACTCGAGGGTTTGTGCAGGAAGATGGGGCACTGCCCTCTCTCGCTTGCCCACAGGTTCCCAGAGCTGGCCTGGGCAGAAGTGGGCAGGGGCATGGTGTCTGTCTTCGCTGTTCCCTCCTGTCACCTTCCTCGCCCTCTGCTGTCTCTGCCCTGCCTCACCCAACCCCTGTGCACTAAAAGAGCACCAGGGCCTTGCACGGGCATCCCAGACAGGCTGAAGAATGAGCAGTGTCCCTCGCCTCAGACAGGGACTAAGCACCACCTGTGTGCCCAGCGCCATGTGCCTGGGATGACTCTAAAGCATTCTTAGTGTAACGATGTACTCACGAGGGAGGGAGAGGGTGTCTTCAAGATTCCCCATGAGAGCCATGGAGCGCGGGGGCAAAGACCCGTGTCCCATTCCCTGCAGTGTCCCCAGAGTTGGCGGGGGCAGCAGGGTGGGAACAGCCAGGTTTGGGAGGGGGTCCTCTAACAAGTCTGGCAGGAGGAATGGAAGATTGGAAAGACAGAAAGTCCCAAGGTGTGGTCAGGGTCAGGCCCTACGGGCTGGTGCTGTGGGTCAGCCAGTCGTAAGAATTCACTTGGCCGCTGTCACTGAGCACGTGCTGTGTGCTGGGGTCCAGGGATGCGCCTGAGAGAACGTCAACAATACAGGTCTGTCCAGGGCAGGTCTGCACAGGGGGAGGGGCTGGGATGGGGTCGGGGTGCAGGTTCCATGGACACCTGGCAGGGCTTCCCAGAGGAGGGGGATGTAAGGTATGAACCATTCTAAAGGATCAGGAGGAACTGGGGAAAAGGAATTGTGGGAGGAGAGAAGGGACAGCATGTGCAAAGGCCCAGAGGTGAGAGGAGAGCCCGGCTTGTCAGAGGAGGAACTGGGGGAGTGAGGGGGGTCCCGGGGGGCAAGGCAAGAGATGAGGTGAGCTTAGGAGGGGCTCGAGGGCCATTCTGAGGGCCAGAAAGAGGCTTGGGGCAGAGTGTTACAGTCTTGGGTGCGTGGCTGAACAGGCTGAACGCATGGGAAGCAGGCTGAGAACAACTTTTTCTATAATCCCTGCTGTCCCCACTCTTTTGATGACCTAGTTCTTTTTCTGCTTCTGGATGAAATCCCCTGCAAGTCCCTTAATTTCTCCTGTCAGCTGGAAAAAAAAAAGACTCGGGGCACTTTCATTTCCTCCAAAATAGTGTCATTTCAGTGAACCGGAACTTCAAAGTTCAGTGTAAGTTAACATTTTCCACCCCTTCGTCCCTACCAGGGCTGGGATTTCAGCATACCTTTGGGAGCAAACAGTTTGACCCCCGGCATGCCCCTTTGAGCGAGCTGCACACCAGCTCTCTCCCAGGGACTGAGCCTGGCCCCACCCCTGGATCTCATCATTGGCAGGAGCGGTGACCCCTCCCCCCAGGACATCCTTCTTCGCCCTTTCCTTCGCTCTTTGACACCCTTGAAGGCGGCCGCAGGCTTGGTCTGAGAATCCCTTTGACGGTCCTGCGTGGGGATCCAACGCCTCCCCTTTGGAGGATGGAGGTTCTCGTCGCCTCTTGTTTTTTCTAAACCTCAGGGGCTTTGACTGAAGCTGAAGCAGAGTCCCACTTCCAGATCCTGTCATAAGTATTTTTGAATGGCTTGTTAGTCTGTCACTGGAAGACCTGAGGTGGTAGCTGTGATGATAACGCGTCTCTTCTGAAAGCCGAGCTGACACGTGGAACAGCCTTCAGCCGCCCGGGCCCCGCCCCCAGGAGGAGGAGCGTGTGGGCACGTGGATGTGCTTGGGGCGTCCCTCAGAGGCCCAGCCCCACCCCACGGGAGGCCAGGGCGGGAGCCCCACTTAGTGGCCGAACTTCCTGTTGCCCCTTGCAGTTCTGTCCTTAGACCCGGGGTCAACACGGAGTCTTCACTCAGGGAGGAAATAGGCAAAAACCCTTTTGATGGTGAAGGAATCTTCACCCTCACCTCCTACCTGGGCAACAGTGCCATAGAGTAAACACAGAAACATTGTTCAGGAAACTTGTCGGTGGGAGACCGAGGACCCGTTTTTACTCGCTCAGTCAGAAGCGTTTGCTCAGCACTCGCTGGGGGGCAGCTGTGGAGGTAATGATGATGAAGAAGACCCCGTTTCTGCCCTCGTGGTGCTTACGCTTCGTGACGGGCGCACACGGAAACACGTGGAGCCAGCGTGATGTGATACGGCGCCCACGGCGCTCCGAGGGCGGGACAGAGGGGCCAGATCCTCCGGGACAGGTGCCGTGGGGGAGACGAGATGAAGCCTGCCCTCGGGGGCCTGTGGGCTGCTCCACAGAGAAGTCACTCGTATAGATCACTGTGACATCAGGCCAGCAGTGGCATGTACCAGCAGGAGGATCACACGCAGGGCTGAGAGAAGCCAGATGAGGGAGGAAAGCGGATATAGGGCCAAGAGCAGGGGCTGGAGGCCGAGAAGAATGGACAGCGGACGGGAAGGGAAAGTGACTTCGGGCAATTAAAAGCCACAGCCTGAACAGAAACAGAGACGACAAAGCAGAGAAGGCACAGCGGGTACGTGGCTTCTGCTCCCGGGCAGAGCACTGGCGCGTAGTAGGTGCTCAGACGCGCTTGTTGAAGGAATGAAGCTGTGAATGCCATGTGTGACAAGATGTGGATTTGAGGCCGGAGAGGAAGGTTGGGGACAGGTTGTGTGAGGCCTGAAGGCCGAGCAAGGGGGTCTGGGCTCCGATGGCAGGTGATGGAGGCTGTGCAGGCAGGAGGGATGACGTGATCAGGACGGGGGCTGAGCACGGGGCCTGCAGCAGGTGGCAGGGAGGGAACAGATGCTCCAGGCGTTTCTAAGGGCAGAAGTGGTAGACTCTGGAGCCTGACCACACATGAAGGCGAGCAGAGGTGTATTCTGAAGCGCCTTGGGGGCCCGTCACAGAAAACGGACCCCCGAGATGGAAATTAAGAGAGCGTTGTCGGTGTTTTGGGCTTTTTATTCGCTCTTTGACCCCTGCATTGTTCTGTTTTCTCTTGCAGCCTCATTGACAGAAGAGGGTACATCCAGCCTGACACCCCACGGCCAGCCGCACCCTCCAACGGGATGGCCGCGTACGGGGCCACACAGTCACAGAGCGATACGGTAGGACCTGCAGCGCCCCACAGAGGCTTCTCTCCCACATCTGTGTTCACTGACCTGTAACAGTCAGTCACCTAGAAAGCTTCCCGGGACACCCCTGGGCTGGCAGGCTCAGAGAGGGCAAGGAAGCGTTAAATTAAGGCGATATCCGCCAAAGGCTTACGCCCCCCGCCCAACAGGTGGTCAGTTTGTTCGGGGCTGTGTCGGGGAGCTACACAACATCTCTTCCAGAAACAACTTGAGGCAGCTTGCTCTGGAAAGCCCCTCACACAGAACCGGGCTGCTGTCTGGGGTGAGCGAGAGCTGCCCCAAGCAGGGCTGGCTGTCTGGTGAGTCCCCGAGTCCTGTGCCGTCCCTTTGCCTCAGTCTGCACCCGCTCCCTCAGCCCCTCTTTAAATGTGCAGCGGACTCTGCTGCCAGGTCTCCCCACTTTCAGCCAAAACCTTAGATCAGCCATGCACACCTCAGTGCAAATAATCAGACAAGCTGTTCATTCACTGACAGCAAAAACTGACTGGTGCCTCTCCAAAGAGGTCCCTGGGTCACGCTTCTGTGGAGGTGTGGGACGGATGCTTTGTTTTCACTCTGCACCTGGGAGACGGGGCAGGGACGGAGTCTTTCCATGGGCACCTGAGCTCACAGTCTGCCTGGCCCCGACCATCAGTGCCTTAAAATTCTTCAGTGGTCTGTAAGTCAATGGCCTCTCTTTATCAGGAACAAATTCCCCTAAAGAAGTGTTTCTGAAAGGGACCCAGTCTTGTGGCCCACTGTTTGCTCTCTATAGACCTGAATCACCCACAACAGAGTCCATGACAAACAGGCCAGGACAGCAGAGTGGGTTCAGAAAAGAGGCTTTGACAGTCCAGGACTTGGAGATGGAGCTGATGTGGAAATCTGGGAGCAGGGAGCCAGGGATGCCTCCTGCCTTTCAGCTTGGTGACAAGATGACCATACACATCACCAACAGGAGATATAAAAGGAGGTACCAGTTAGGGGGAAGCTGATTTCAATATGTAGAAATGGGGTACCCTCGGATGCCTGGGGATAGGGGGAGGTGCCCTGCAGGTTGCTATATAGAAAGCTCGGGGAAGGTTTGCTTCGCCATACTTAGGAAGGAATGACATGGTTGGTAGAAATTCACTTTGAAATACTGGAGATGTGAATCAATTTTATTAGTTATCCTAGAATCCAGTCGATCTAGCATTTAAAAAAACTGTAAGACATGCTCCTGTTTGTCATCCGAGATATTAATCTGATTTCATCCCACATGCTGGAAGATTTTTTTTTTTTTGCGGTACGCGGGCCTCTCACTGTTGTGGGCTCTCCCATTGCGGAGCACAGGCTCCGGACGCGCAGGCTCAGCGGCCATGGCTCACGGGCCCAGCCGCTCCGCGGCATGTGGGATCTTCCCCAACCGGGGCACGAACCCGTGTCCCCTGCCTCGGCAGGTGGACTCCCAACCACTGCGCCACCAGGGAAGCCCCTGGAAGATTATTTTTTGAAATCAGCATTTATTATCTTTTGCTAACTTTCTCTCCACCCATGCCTGCCAATTCTGCCCCCATCAGGTCAAGTTTCTTTATCTAATTGGATACTACTAGTGAGGATAATAGAACAGGATAATTATGGAAGACAATGGAAGGATAAGCTTTGCAAATGGACAGATTTAAGTACAACTGAACACAGCAGGGAAAGGCAGAGAGCGTGGGATGTGGGATCAGAGAGCCTGGGCTTGCAGTGACTGACTTGGGGCTGGGTCACCTTGGCAAGTCACTTCATCCCAAGAGTCTTAAGTTCCTAAACTGTAAAATGAAGAAGGGGATAATGATGTTCACCTCCCTCCCATCACCACTTTATAACAAAGGGCCTGGCACATAGTAGGTGCTGGTTAAACATTCAACTGAATGTATTTGAAAGTTCCCCTCACAGGGGCTTGCTCAAGGGAAGTTCTGAACAAATATTAGTTTGTTCCTGTCTTCCTTTCCTCATTCCTTTCTTCCTCCAATTTTGTCACATCTGCAAAAGGCTCCACCTTGAATGTGGAACTAGGAACTAGAGGGAAGGAGTTCCCTTTGGTGCAGTGACATGGCAACATGACTTCATGAAGTGATGGCCTTGGTAGGATCAAATTAACCCATGGGCCAAGAGACAGGACATGGTCATTCTACCCACTAGACACCACAGGCAAAGCACCTGTGTGCTTTTCTGGGGACTATGAAAAATTTTAAGGCCTGAAAAAAAATTACGAGCTCTGAAACATGAAAAGAAAACAGCAAAATCAAAATTAATAAATGTTTAATGTCTATGAGACCCATGAATATGTCAACTTCATTAATTGTTAAATTTAGCTTTCATCAAAATTTCATTACATCTTAGAAATGATTTGTAGGTTGGGTTTTTCTCACTTCATAAGAATTCCCCAGCACACATGTGATTACAGAGAAATCATTACCAATTATAAAGTAGTGAGTTGCCTGTAGACAGATCAATTTAAAAGCTAACTGCCTGGGGCGCCCTGCGCTTCCTGTCTTGCCATGCTGCCTGTGTTAGGGGAAACCCAGGTTTCCACTGGGCTTAAGGCTGGGGGAACTCTTTTTGGTCCCAAGGCGCCTACCCACTGCTGGGAGTGCCCCCAGTACGTCAGAACGTGTTCAGGAGAGGCAGGAGCTGAAAGCTGTTTGGGGAAGTAAGATGAGATATGTTCTTCATGGTCCCACAAGCCAGAACTGGGACCGGAAGGTGGGCCCGGGAGGCAGATGGTACTCAATCCAAGAGGGGAATGCCCAACACCCAGAGCTCATGGCAGACGGGAGCCCCTGCCACAGAGGTGTTCAGGCTGGGGGAGGTGGCACCCCCAGCAACGTGGCCACAGAGGAGTCAGCACTGGCGGGAGGGCTGGACATTGACCCTCAGGGTTCCTTCCAACTCAGAGCCTGTCATCCAGGCCACCGGCCTTGTCAGCAGGGCAACATCACTGCCAGATAATGGTCCATTCTACTGTGCATTTATGGCCATTCAGGCACTAGAGCGTGAGCCTTTCCGTTGTTTCCGTTGTTCTTTATGGCTTCGGTGGTATAAGTACCATATTAACAGGAGTGCAGGGGGAGGAGACAGTCCTGCACGGGCAGGGCTGGCACTAAGCAGACCGTGAAGCCGGACGTGTCTCCGCCCCAGCCCCTCTCTCCAGTTCATTCATGCTCCCACTGCGTAGTGTTTACCAGATCCCACAGCTTACCAGCACGTAGCATACCACATGCCCTTCCAAGGCTGTCACATGGATAACACACGCTGACCCTGTGAGGATGCTACTAATTTTATCCCCATTTTACAGAATGAATAAAACAGGCACAGAGAACTTCAGTAAATTTGGCCAATTCCAACTTCACACTTTGACCCCAACAGTCCCTGCTGTCAACCCTACACTTTGCTGCGCTGTAGCCGTGAATGCTGTGTGTAGGGTGACTCCGTCCCATATGCTTTCAGTCGCCACAGCCCGTTATCCTCACCCTGTCTCTCCTGTCAAAATCTGCTCTTTGCAAAAGATCTGTTATCAATCATCTATACGTTAAAGGGAATTTAAGCCGAATTTCAGGATATATGAATTTTAATTGTGAATGAAAGTGTTTACCCTCTATTAAAAACATTTCAGGCAATAATAAAATAATAACTGAATGTTTAATGCTGTTTGTTCAGCACTATATCCCCATTGTCTAGGCTAGTTTCTATGGTAGTTGGTCTCGGTGAGTGTTGGTTAAATGAGAAAGAGAGAAAGAGAGAGAAATTGACTATGTGCCAGGCACTGGGCTACATTATCATCTCATTTCATCCTCACAGAACCACCTGACGTGGGTATTCTAATTGCCCCTTTGAGGAGACTGAGATTCAGGGATGCTAAGTTTGTGACATAGCTAACCAGTGGCTGGGCTGAGATTTCGTCCTTAGCAGTCTGATTCTAAGTGCTCTTCTTTAACCATATACCAAAAGTTTCCCAGGTGGGAAGGTCTTATGGAGCAGAGTGGCATGAAGTCTCCTCCCAGGGCTGTGAAATCACATCACCCAGGGCTTCCATGCAGAATGATGATTAATCTGCTGTGGTCAGTCACAAAACCAGCTGTGGAACTGAATGTAACCACTCCATAATCTAACCTACAATTGGACCAAGCAAATATCTATGAAACTTCAGTTTCTGCTCTGTTACAAATGACAGTGTTAACCAATGACACATTAACTCTTCTTTTTTTCTCTTCACTTGCTTGCCCTAAGCCCAAACCATTTTGCAGCACTTTAGTCTGTGTTAAAGGTTTGTCCAGGTGGAAATATCAGTACCCAAGTAATTATTGACCTAGTCCAAGGGTGATCTCCACTATTAAACTCCTCAGAGTTCACTCAGTTTCTTGGATCTGAAAGTTATCATTTTTCATCAAATTGGGACATTTTGGCTATTATGTCTTCAGTTTTTGGGGGGGGGCCTCATCTCATTTTCTCTCCTCCTGGGACTCCAATTACTCATATGTTAAACCATTTGATATTGCCCCAGAGGGTAAGTCCCTGAGGCTCTGTGCATTTTTCTTCAAACTTTCTTTCTCAGCTCTTCAAATTGGATAATTTCTTTTTTTTAACATTTTTATTGGAGTATAATTGCTTTACAATGGTATGTTAGTTTCTGCTGTATAACAAAGTAAATCAGCTATATGCTTACGTATAGCCCCATATCTCCTCCCTCTTGAGTCTCCTTCCCACCCTCCCTATCCCAGCCCTCTAGGTGGTCACAAAGCACCGAGCTGATCTGCCTGTGCTTTGCAGCTGCTTCCCACTAGCTATCTATTTTACACTTGGTAGTGTATATGTCAGTGTTACTCTCTCACTTCGTCCCAGCTTACCCTTCCCCCTCCCCATGTCCTCAAGTCCATTCTCTACGTCTGTGTCTTTATTCCTTCCTGCCCCTAGGTTCATCAGAACCTTTTTTTTTTTAGATTCCATATATATGTGTTAGCATATAGTATTTGTTTTCCTCTTTCTGACTTACTTCACTCTGTATAACAGACTCTAGGTCCAGAAATTGGATAATTTCTTCTGATCTGTCTTCATGTTCACTGATTCTTTCTTCTGCCCTCTCCAATCTACTGTTAAATGAATCCAGAGAATTTTTCACTTTGGTTGTTATACTTTTTAGTTCTACAATTTTCATTTGGTTCATTTAATTTATCTGCTGAGTTTCATTTCTCTACTGAGATTCCCTATCTATTTACTCATTGAAGCCATATTTTTCTATAATATTTGAACATTATTATGTTGCTTAAAGTCTTTATCTGCTAAGCATATTTGGGCTGTCTTGGGTTTGGTGCCTTTTCACCACTTTTTTTCTTAACTCTAGGTTACATTTTTCTATTTATTTGTATGTATATTGATATTTTATTGGATATATTTTGGGTAATATATTTGTAGAGGCTGGATTTTGTTATCTTCTGAAGTGTTGATCCTTGTTTTAGCAGGCAGTTCAATTAGTGGCTAATCATCTTGAACTTGTGTAGGCTTGTATTATATTTTGTTAGTACAGATTTATGGAAAGTCCAAGATGTTTCTCATGCCCCTCTAATTTGAAGGAGCTCAACCTCCAAATTCTGTCTCCCTCAAAGATCTTGTCAGGGTTTGATTTAGCCATTGTTAGGGCCGGTCTAGGGTCTTAGTTTAGGGCATGATTCTTACTCCTAAGGTATAGCCTTCCTAATGTGATAGCTGGATGCCAGGCATGTTAACAAGGTATTGGGGGTGTTAATGAGATCAATGTCCCCCGGCACTACTTTTCTCAACTTCTAGTATCTCTACGCCTGTCTCAGCCCCGTTATAGCTGTTGTCTCATAAGCCTGGGTTGGGGGGGTGGGGGGTGAAGGGGGAAGGGACTCTTCCTGCACATACACAGCACAGCTACAGACTTGTGTGGAAAACCCCTACTAGCATTGCTGGCCCCCTTCTCTGCACAGCATCCTCTTCTGCAATGCCCTGCCATACAGATCCAGCCACTTAAGCTTCCTTACCCTCTGATCTCTGCTTTCTCTACTCAGAAGAACTTCTCTGCTCTGTTCAGCCTATACCATGGTTGGGAAATTCTTCCCAAGGAAAGGGCTGGTTGACTGTGGGGCTCACCTGTGAGTTTCCCTCCTCTCGGGGACTGCAGCCTTGCATTGTCTGTTGTGCACTATTGGAAACTGTTTGCTTCACATATTTTGGCCAGTTTTATATACTTCCTTGTACACAGAGGCAGTACTAGTCCAGTATAGGTTATCCACCATTCCTGGGAATAGAAGCCTTATCTCTGTGATTAAAGGACATTTTGCAGCCAACATTGCCGTATTCCCCCATTTTTGCTACCCGCTCTACTAGCAATAAATACTGACTTAGACGTGGAACATGATTCCTCTGACCTAGAAGTGTTTCTAGTGCTCACCTCAAAGGAGGAGCATTTGGAGACGTTATATTTAGCACCAGACTTGGCATGTTCATTTGCAGAGAAAGGAAAGGCTGGAGGGAAAGAGATTCTAGGAATCTTGGGCCAAATTTTTGCTATTATTTTATTATTAAAGTCTAGATCAGAAAGGCATTTCCTGAATGACAGGAAAAGTGTTCCTAGGGAAATTGCACTATTTTAGAAATAAAAGTAAAGGCTTTAGCCTTAGATAAACATACTGATAATTGCAGGGCAGAAAAATTATGTAAATATTGATAGATAGCTGGCAGCAAAGTACCCATAGAAGTCTTATTATCTGAAAAATGGGAAAATTCACTGTTAACTTACCATCTCACATAATTGGGGGATGGGGATGGTTATTTAGTAACTAAGTGATCTTCCCTCTACTACAGATTCCCAAGAAAGAAAATGTTAGAGAAGTAATGAAGTGACATCTAAAGTATTTAAATAGTGCATGTGACCCCAGTATAGCCCTTGTCATCTGAACACCCATGAAATTCTGAGGATCCACACTGGAATTTTGTGCACATAACCCCAGTGTCAACTGAAGACCATGTTTTAGTTATTCCTATTTTCCTCATTATTGGCTTTTATTATTACCTTATACTGAAGGTCTTTCCATGACAATGTGTCTATGCACAGTCATGACATTCAGGTATAGTCCACTTTTTAGTGTGCATATCTCATTTGATGGTCAAATAATTTAAGTTCTGTATGACATCAGGATCATAGTTTGTTTAAAGCCGGCACTTGTGATCCTTTGGGGTCACTTGCTAAATACAAAGATAGTCTAACCCTAACCCTAACCCTAACATAGTACATAATTGTTGGATTTTTAAAAATCATTTGCTATATTTACTTAACCTCATTTTAAATCCTCTTAATCCAATATCAAAACAAGATTAAACCTAGCAGTTGCATGATTTATTAAACTAGTTTCACAGAAGGACTCTCCATGCATAGTCTGAAAAGTCAAATATAATAGAAAAAATAACTTGAGCAAACTTAAATGATAATGTTTCAAAAAAGAATAAAGAGGAAGCACTCCTCCTAACCTATATTTTAGGTGGATTTTAGAAATTTATAGTGTTTTTATTAAAGTAAATGAGCATTCATAAGACCCCAGAACATAGCTTCACAGCCAAGCAGAAATAACCGATGCCCAATGCTAATACTTTTGAAAGAATTGGAGCAAAAGAAGTAAATCATTTTATGTATTCTTAATTTGTATATAAGACCATCTAGAAAACACCTAGCTTTGGTTTTGGCAGCCTTTAATCTGTATGCTAGGATTATTTCAAACAAGAATTCAGCTAGAGTAAAATAAAATGCATTCCACCATGAGCAATTTTATTTGAAAACCTGCAGAAACAAAAATAACTTATCTCTATGGTATTTTTAAACTGTAACATTAAGTGATAATGTGTGTGACATCCAAACATCTGAAACCATAAGCTCCTTTGCAAGTTAAATGCCAGCGCTTCATTTGGGCAGTAAGTCAGCCAGCTGTCAGTGACTTACTGCAACCACAGCAAATGCTCCAGCACTCCAGACAGTATTAGTTTTATGCTGCCAACAGAAGGGTCTGTCCATAGACATTCTTAAATGCAGTCCTGTTTCTGTTCTATTAGTAGTCAGCACTTGGATGACTTTTGGCCTAAAAAATGACAATTTCATTTGGTTCAATCTAATATTTGATAAATATGAACCGTTAAAGTGTTGTTTTGGAATGAAAACAGTGAGTTTCTCAATTTCCTCTTCATAGTGATGGATTGTCACTGTCCAATCTCTGGCTGCTTGCTTGTTTCTCTTTAAGATTATATAACTGGTTAGATACATTGAAATATACCTCATGGCTTCTTGGTATTAGTGCTGGAATATAAGCCCTGTTCCAAGTTGTGAGAGAAAAAAAGTGAGCAGTGAGGTCTCCCTCTACTGGTTGAAGATATGAGTCCTTGAATGAACAGCCAGGAAGGCGGGTTGGTGGCGTAAAAAGGTCAAAGAGAAAGGGGGGGGGGCGGGGAGAAAAGGAGGAGAAGAAGAAAGAGAGAAGAGGGAAAAAGGATGAGAGGGAAGGAAATCAATGAAGGAAAAGATGGAGAGGGAAAGAGGAGAAGAGAATTAGTGAGGCCAGAGAGAAAAAATTAAGCAGAAAAATCAAGAAGAAATGGGCATATAAGGATTAGAATGGGCAAATAAGGTGTAAGGACATTTTTTCATGGGTCATCTTCACAGTAACCCTGAAAATATTGGCTGTTTTGTCCCTTGAAGTTCTCATATGGGAATTGCAACCAATGATGGTTTATTAGCCCATCCTCCTTGGAATTTTGGCAGTGTGCAAAATGAGGAAGAGGCTGGACTTTTTTTTTTTAAATCAGATATCCCCTAGTCATTGAGTTTCTTCTAAAAAGATGTCCAAAACGTGCAAAGTTAATATCATGAGAATTATACGTTCCACTGGGTAGAGTGGAATTAATTGTACTTTCCTTGATTGGAACCCATTTTAGTGTCCTGTTATGAACCAATAGGAAGATTATAACACAGTATCCTGTGGAAGAAAGCCTGGTCCCTGGGCGCCCCAAATGGGAATGGTCTTCTAAATAGAAATCAGTTTAAATGTGGCAAACTATTTTCAAAGCTATGGGTTACAGCAGGATTTAGACACTTAGGTTCATGGTGGTCCCAGCAATCTTCTCACTGATACAATCTTGCCGCAAGGTAAACTGGAGGAGGGGACAGAGTAGGTTCATTATTAATATGAAAGCAGTCCCTATAACAATGGAAATATCCACAACTATACTCAGACAGTCATCTTTTAAAATATTTAAACAAATCCCTGTAGAACAGGTGCTTAAAGTCAGATAACACAAGTCGCTGTTCAAAATAGTCATTTTGAAAAGATTTGTGACATTTCGATTTTTAAAAAAATTAAATGGCTTAGGCTAAATGTTTTCTTCCACATATTTAAGTCCTTAAGCTTTACTCCTGGGAAACTGGAGCGCGTTTTCAACAGGGTCCTGACCACGAGGCTGAGGACGGATTTGCTACAGTTTTAACGTGTTGTGGGTTTGGCCGCAGGAAAGCACCAATAGGTGTGTGCAGGAGTGGACCCAGGTTTGGAGGGGCCTGAGTCATGCAATCTGGAGCCCTTTTTAAGAAAAAAGAGGGACTTCCCTGGTGGCGCAGTTAAGAATCTGCCTGCCAACGCAGGGGACACGGGTTCAATCCCTGGTCCGGGAAGATCCCACATGCCACGGAGCAACTAAGCCCGTGCACCACAACTACTGAGCCTGCACTCTAGAGCCCGCAAGCCACAACTACCACAACTACTGAAGCCCACGCACCTAGAGCCCATGCTCCGCAACAAGAGAAGCCACCGCAATGAGAAGCCCGTGCACCACAATGAAGAGTAGCCCCCGCTCGCCGCAACTAGAGAAAGCCTGCGCTCAGCAACGAAGACCCAACACAGCCAAAAATAAATAAGTAAATTTATATATAAGAAAAAAGAAAAGAAAAAGAAAATAATATGCAAGACAAAACAACAAGCAAGGCCTTAGAAAGCAAGCAAACAAAAGGCCCTGGACTTAAGCTCATAGCTTCAGAGTAAACCCACCTCCAGGTGCTACCTAGCAAGGGCTCACTCACTGCCCAATGTGCATAGAAGCCAAGATCATGGCACCAGCTTTTGAAGAAAGAAAGAGCTTTATTGTAAGGTTGACTCTCAAGGAGACAGGAGGCAGGACTCAAATCTGTCTCCTCCATCCAGGTTTCAGGCGAACTTTAAGGGGTTCAGGGAATTTCAAACTTGGAAGCTGTTTAGCCAGTCTTGAGGCAGTCCATACAAGCTACTCGTGCTGCTGGAAGCCAGGTTTTCCTTATTGAAAGACTTCTCACTTCCCAGAGGGCTCCAGTGGCAACACTTTGAGTTCCACAAACTTCTCTGAGTTCCATAAAGTGAAAAATTCCCGGTTCCGGGTTCATCCTGAAGACATGGGGGTCCCGTCTTGCACATGCGCAGTGCTGTCTCCGTAAATAACTTGTTTGATTAATCAACAGCCTATTTAAGGAGGCAAAACCAGTTTATGCTGTGCTGTTTCACAGGTGTCTCGTTTAAGTCAGCGCAGGGATGCTTTAGTGCAAAATCTCAGCGGGCCCCTCAAACTCCACATCGACCTCCTGGCGAACGTGAGCTCTAAGGAACTCAACAGAGCACTGTCGGCAGCCCTTTTGTCCCAGGGTTTTCTGCTGGGTGCCTGTGAGCTCTGCTGCAGGGCATGGCTGGAGAGGCGTGACCAGGGAAGGGGAAAGGACACTTGACCGGAGAGACAGAGGGAGAAAGAGAGAAAGAGAGTGGGGAGCCCGCCTCTCCCCCGTATGCTTGTGCCGCCTGACCTTGGGAATCTCCTCCAGCTCTGACCTCTAATCTATTGAGTTGGTCAAAAAGTTCATTCGGGGTTTTCCGTAAGATGTTACAGAAAAACCCGAATGAACTTTTTGGCCAGCCCCAATATTTTCCCGTGAGTCTGGGGCCAGCCAGTCAGAATTACTTGGGCTGATCCCTAAAATAGAATTTCCCAATCAGTTTTCAATTTAAGAAAAATAAGGCTTTCTTCTGGTCAACAGAGACCAGCAAATCTAGTTTGCAGTTTCATCTTTCCCTAGAGCTGGGCGTGTTGTGTGGACCGAGGTATTAGGATGAGTGAGGGCTCCAGAAGGAAGAGTTGAGAACAAGATTCCATCATCCAGGAGGGGGCCTGGCTTGAGAGCAGGAGCTCTCTGGCTGGGGCAGCATCTCAGCCCCGGGGTCACGGGCAGGGGGCGGCGGCTCAGAGGCTGCACTGAGCTACAGAAAATGGAGGCAGCGCCAGAGCAATAAATGGTGATTTTCATAAAATGTTCTTTGCAAAGCACAGTATATCCAGAGCCCTGGGAGACTTTCCAGAAGATGCATGTTTAATCAGGAAGGTTGCTCTTCTCCGCCTCTGCTCTGTCAAGACTGAGCCGATGTGCTGAACGGAACTGACAGCATTGGAGAGCGTGAGTGGACCCGAGCTGTCTGCAGCTCCGACAGCTGTGCTGTCCCACAGCAGCCAGGGTCCCTGCCCCGAGCTGAAACTCCCTGCAAGAGCAGAGAAGGCTACGCAGTTGCCCACTGGATAAGTCCTGGTGTGGCAAAAGATTCGGGTGACGACTGGGAAAATGCAGACACTAAATGACTGTCAATGCCTAACTATCAGCCCCTTTCAAGCACTTTTTAATGGCATTTTTGTCTCATCCGAGTAGCCCTCCACCCACCCCCCAGCCCTTTCCCACCCTTCTCCTAGCTTCTCAGCGTCTTGAAGTTCCCTTGTCTGGAATGAAGCCATCAGAGAAAAGCCAGGATTTGCTTTCCCTTTTTAAAGCTCCGTCATGAGCTTTACTCTTGTCTGAAACCAAGGTCTTTGAACTTCTAAAACCCGCAAATTCCTTAGAGACGGTGTCTCTTCCACCTCCTCATGGAGGATTGGGGGCCGGCTGGGGGATGGCCCACCACTCATGATTTTAGAAAGAAACCCACGTGGCTAGGAAGGACACACACACTGAAGCAGAAGAAGTAAAAGAAATGTGACTTCGGGAAAACTCTCTTTTCCCCTGAAGGCTGCGTGGCATCGTTTGGTTTGCTTCTGTGCCTGGAGGCGGGTGAGTGATGGAAGTTCTAGGTGTGCGTCTGGGCAGGAAGATGGCAAGGTCCCTCCATCACAAAGCTATGAGTATGTGGTTCAATGGTAGCTCTAGAGTTCAGAAAAAAGAGAGTGGGGATAATGGACAAGTCACATTTCTTAAGCACTTACTAGCTGTCGAATGTGCGGTGGTGAAAAGGGGTCTGCAGTCAGACGATCCCAGTCCCAAACCCCAGATCCATCCCCTAGTTTTATCTGTAAGGTCTTGAGCAAGGCACCCACCCATACGAGATGCATCTGTAAAGAAGGGAAACGTGTTTGTTCTAAGAACTTCTTCAGAAACAGCGGAGTGCCTCGCTTATTGCTCAGAGGTAGTCAGGATAAGCTCCCCTAATAGCCACACCTGCTCCTGAAACTCGGTAACAAGTCACCGCACAGACTCAAGTTCAAGATCTCCGAGTTATTCGGAAACTTGCCCGCAGCTCAAGGGAAGGGTTTCAACGGTATCGGAGACCCAAATTCCCCCAGCTAGAAAAATGTGTTTCCACTATTTCCTTTGCCCAGCGGGTAAAGTGAAACAAAGGACACGAGATTAAGATTTAAGAACACTTCGAAGAAAAGGAAATATTTTGTAAAATGTTGACATTCTCTTTCACAGATTAAAAAAAAACACAGCTCAATTAATGGTTCTCGAAGCTGCTGAAAACTTAGCAGCGAGGAATTCTAAGGCTTTTACCAATAGTCTGATCAGGGCCTCAGGGGCTCCTGTTGACCGTGTCTTTTTCTTTTTGTGTGTGTGTGTGGCACAATACATATAAAATGTACCACTTTAACCATTTTTAAGTGTACAGTTCAATGGCGTTAAGCACATTCACATTGTTATCCAACCCTCACTACTATTCATCTCCAGAACTCTTTTCTTCTTGCAAAGTGAAACTCCATACATTAAAGGGTAACTCCCCAACCCCTCCCCCTAGACCCTGGCAGCCACCATTCTACTTTCTTTGAGTTTGACTCCTCTCGGTAACACATATAAGTGGAATCATATAGTATTTTTCCTTTGTATCTGGCTTATTTCACTGAGCATGATGTCTTCGAGGTTCATCCATGCCACAGCATGTGTCAGAATATCCTTCCTTTTTTTTTTTTTTTTTTTTTTTTTTTTTTTTTTTTGCGGTACGCGGGCCTCTCACTTCCTCGGCCTCTCCCGTTGCGGAGCACAGGCTCCCGACGCGCAGGCTCAGCGTCCATAGCTCACGGGCCCAGCCGCTCTGCGGCATGTGGGATCTTCCCAGACCGGGGCACGAACCCGCGTCCCCTGCATCGGCAGGCGGACTCTCAACCACTGTGCCACCAGGGAAGCCCAATATCCTTCCTTTTTACAGCTGAGTAATACTCCATGTCTGTACAGACCACATCTTGTTTATCCGTCCATCTCTCGATGGACGTTTGCTTCCACCTTTTGGCTATTGCGAATAATGCTGCTGGGAAATGGGTGGACAGGCCCCTGTATTTTTAAAACAATGTGGTAAAAGTGGCTTTCAGCATAGAAGTAGCACTGGCCTCAGGCCACTGCAGGTGGCAAGGCCCGTGCCTCTGTCCACGGGAGTGTTTTTAAATTAGGTCCTGTCTGCGAACAGGGGCCGGGGCGTCAAGCCTGCGGCTGCGTGGTACTCCCAGGACACCTGTGGGTGACTATTAGTTTGAGCAGCTGTTCAGGAGCCAGGTGTCTCCAAATGGAACTGGGCTACTGTGCACCCTCTCTGCCCTCCCTGACCCAGGTGTCACTAACAGGTTTCTCTCTCTCTTGTATCCCGCCCCTCCCTGCCCCCTGTGCCCCCTTCCCTTCCCACCCCTTGCCAACTCCTCTCGCCTCCTCTTTGCTGGCTCCCTCCCGCTCTCCAGTGCGACCAAGACCAGTGCATTCAGAGCACCAAATTCGTTTTGCAGGCCGCGGCCACGCCCCTGCTGCAGAGCGAGCCCAGCCTAGCCAGCGATGAGCTGCACCTGCCCGGGAAGCCGGGCCTGGGCACGCCCTGCGCCAGCCTGACGCTGGGGCAGCCCACGCCGCCCTCCTCCATGCCCAACCTCGCCGCCGAGGCCGCGCTCACAGACATACTGCCCCTGAAAGAGGAGCACGTGGGCCACCAGTTCCTGACCCCGGAGGAAGCGCCCTCGCCGCCCGGGATGTTGGCGGGCAGCCCGCTGGCGCACAGCCGCACCATGCACGTCCTGGGCCTCGCCAGCCAGGACTCTCTGCACGAGGATTCGGTGCGCGGCCTGGTGAAGCTCAGCTCCGTGTGACCGCGGGACCCCGGCCCGGGGGCTGCAGACAGCAGGAGCGACGGACGGACGGCCCCACCGCGACTTCCGGCGACCCAGTGCCGGGGTGGCCACGACGACTGCAGGTCCTGAGGCAGGAAGAGCCCTGGGAGAAAAATCGGATCCCCCTCTGATGGCAGAGGCAGGCAGGACCCAAAGGCTGGCAGCTTGGTTCCATTTGAATTTTCTGCCCCACCCTGACCATTCTGATAACGGTGGAAACAGAGACGTAGCTGTTTTCAGGTGTTTGGAATATGGAGGGTGGACGTGGGGAGGGAGGAGCCTCCCGGGGCCCCCAGTCGGAGTCTGGGCGGAGAGGAGGCTGCCTGGGCGTTCCTCTTGCTGTTCTGGGACAGATACACGGAAGGTTTATGACACTTGTGGCCGGACTGAAATTGCACTTAAGTGTTATGCTACTAATATTTGAAACAGACATGCCATTCCATTTGTTAATTTAAGAAAAACCTAAAGGGAAACAATGACCAGATGTGGACTTGCATGCCACGCTGCAGTCTGTTCACGGTGATGATGGTATTGAAAGGCAACTGCTGCTTTCTTTCTTCTTCTTTTTTTTTTTCTTTAATTTTGTGAATTCTCAAGTGCTGTTTTATGGGAAGACAGTGCAACAAACCAAGACTAATGGACCACGCCATCCGTCGCCAGCTTCTTCAGCTTAATTCTACATGGGTAGGTGGCGCGCCTGGGCTGCGGAGGGCTGCCGGGGTTTTATCCCATCAAGCATCAGTTAACCTTCTGTTTAGTAGTTAGCCGAGGTGTTGTGTTGTACCACACCTGCCACAGTCTTCACCTCCTTGTGTGACCAAACTCCTGTGGACAGCCAATAAAAGGACGTCCTCTGTTATTTTGGATCTGTGTACAGTTATCCTTAACAGCTGAAATGACAACACCGTCACCTAGATGGCCTGAGGGGAGTTCAGTTTTATTGAAGTATCCCTAGGGAGGAATGGTCCCCAAACAGTCAAAACGTCAAATCTTTGAATTGTGGGGGAACGATGGGATGGTTTCTTAGGTAAAAGAGCAACTTTCCATCAGTTTTTTTTTTTTTTCTTTTCTTTAGTTATCTCTTTTCGACACGGTATTAGTGGAATTTACTCCCTGTTTTCAGATTGGCCCATGGCAGCGAATCTACGGCGGGTTGTAGGGAGAGGGCTCAGGGAGAAGCTGGGCTCTGGAGCGTCTGCTCTGCTCTGCGTTGTGTTTGAGTGTTGCCAAAGCTCAAGGGTAACTTGAGGTCCCGGTAAAGGTATCAGAAAAGAGGAGGAGAAACCAGCTTATTTTAGGCAGAGACCACGTAGATTGTCATTCTTACCTAGCCACTAACCAGAATGGAATTAAGAAAATTTCCGCTTCATCCATGTTCATGTATCATCTAGAAGGGAACTCACTGGCTCTGTACTTAGGGAGTAAGTCACTTTGGAGGCAACTGCCGGAACTCAGCTGGCTTCGGTCCTTCTTTCCAGATGATAAATAAACCCAACAGCCAAACCGACTTACGTTTGAAATCATGCTCTGTTCCTCACAGCCATATGAAAGGCAGGATACACTGATCAGTGATACCAGAAGCCTTGGATGATTTTAAGAAAAAAGGCTGTTTCTCGTGGGAAAGAGTTGCCATTTTATATAAAAGAAATAGAAAAGCACAATTTCAAGTCTGTTTGGAATAAGGCCAATTCTTCGTAGGTAGAAAAATAATTTGTGCTGGAAATAACTGCGGAAGTCTTGCATCATGGTATCTTTGAATCATCCTTATGATTCATTCTGTATATGTGAGTAGAAAATTGGAAAGGTAAGTTATGTGCAGCCATTTTTGATTTTCTGGACCTCCTAAGTACTTACCCACTTGGAACTTATACTAAAGGGGACAGAGCTCCTTACACGACCACACACATGGAGGCTCACGGTCATCAACACATAGGGATTCTCCTTGCAGGCAGTGCCTGTGAGCAAAAAGTGACAGCCCCACAGTGTGCCTTCCACAACTTCCCAAATTCTCTCTGCACTTTGCCCCCTTGCATCTGCTCCCCAGGGACCCAAGGAGAGAAATGGGCCTGGTGAGAAGAGAAAGGTGGCTCAGTTCTCACTGCTACCTATGTGGCCACATCCATTCCCGGCTTCTTCACCTGGAGGACAAAGACAGTGGCCTTTCCCTCTCTAACACTCTCTAATTCAATGACTGCAACCTCCCATGACCAGCCCTTTTCCCACCTCATTGTGAAAAAAAATCCAAGAAGCAAGGCTCCTCACTCATTTGTCTTTACATAATGAATATTTTCTTAATATTTATTGTCAATCCTCCATCCCATCTTCAACTCCATCCCCTGTACACACTTGATGTCATTTATCAAAGAGGGGATTAGGGATATTGGTGACACCAATCAAAGCTATTCAGGGTCCAAGAGGAAGATTAATTTGAATGGGCCAATTTGCTAAGACAATTAACCTCTTAAACCCCAAACCAGAGGGATACCCATAGCCCTTTCCTCTGTGGCTTGAAAAAGAATAGGGAGTCTACAGGTTGAACAGTCGTGCTCCCAGGATCTTCCTTCTTCCCAATGGATGGAGTGTTGATCTTAGGAGACTGACTTGCCCAGTGATGAGTCTGCATTTCCCATTAACTGCTTATATATAAATATATTTAATATTGAGTGGTTCCATCTAGTTGTGGCTGAATAAACCTTGATCTTCCTAAACCCTGTCAGTGTGTTACGGATTGATTGCATGCTAGCTATAAGAAAAAGCAGGGTATTTTAGCATGCTATTAAAGCTTGGACCGTTATCAAACACACTCATTTTGTTGTTTAAGAATTCATCTGCTTCCAACCTCCTGGGAGTGCTCAGGCACTTCAGGCTTCCCAGGCCCTTGAAGGCTGAATTTAGCCTGAATGCCCTCCCTGGTCCCTAGAAAGGCTGTGGGATGGAGCATCAGGGCAGCCGGGAGCCTGCATCTGAAAGGGCGTGATGACATGTCACTCTGTGCTTCGGGACACTCGGCCCAGCATTTGTGCTGTGCTCACTCGAAAAAGGCTCATTCCAGCTTTCAGATTTAATTATTTCAGCCCGTGAGAATGATGGGACATTTTCACACTGTGCCAACAAAACGCCCAATACCTGTTCTGGTCCCGGATTTTTTCGGAGCACTGCCCGACCCCTCTAAGTGCACTGTGATCTTCCCCTGTGGTGTTTAGGATGTCGACCAGGGTTCAAAACGAGAAGCAAACCCCATATTATGAGCCGTGTTCCTACTGAGAGCTGAAAGGGTCAGGCCCGTTCTGTGGCTTTGAAAGCACTTAGCGCTTCATGCCCTGGGCCTGGGTCTTCTGATTCAACAGCAAGAGAAATGGGTTTGCCAAAATTGGCAGTGGTGTCCTTGGCGCTGGGGCTTGTGGTGGTATCTGCAGGGAAATACTGGAACCCGAGCTGTGTGGGGTCCCTGGCGCAGCCCTTTGGTGGGTGCAGAAGTGGTGACGGGCTCCCCTGTGGGTCTCAGAACCTCCCAGAGCCCCACCCAACAAACACGTCTCTGTAACTTAACTGCTCCCTTCCAGAGCTCAGCCCACAAACCATACTCTTCACCAGCAACCCCGTGCTTCTCCGCCTTGCCTTATGGTTTTCGAGTCAGCTGAAAGGCGTCAGGGGTTTGAGCTAATAGTATAAGCAATATACTAAAGTTAGTTGCCTTTTATTTATCTACACTGGTTAGCCCGTTTAGTTCTTGATCAGGTAAGAGAAGAGAGTAGAGGGAATAAATGTTAAATATAGTTTTCTAATGAATGCCTTACAAGTGTTTTGAAGCTGAGCCTAAATCAAATCGATGTTTACATTTTTTATTAAGTTCCTGTGAGTCTTGCGTGTTCGTGTCCAAATGAGAGACTTTCAAACGAATTCTTAATTCTGCTGGTCCCCCTGCACCTGCCCCGGAGGATGTGTATGGCATTGTGTGTTGTTTTCCATGTTACCTTGTTAAAAAAAAAAACTGCCTCTCATTTGTTCTCTTGAAATGTGTGTCTCTCTCAGTTTTATAAGAATAAGTTATCATTGGAATATCAAATAAGCTGAAGCATCGTTTTCTTGCAAAAAAATGTCAAAGATACTAACAGTTTCGTAAATCGGTAAATCCTGTCTATTTGCCCATTGTACGTGGTCCTGATAATACAGCCAAGATGGATTTTCAAATACAAGTGGTTAGTACATTAATCCAGCAATTAAAAATAACTGGGAGGTTGGAGACTGGATTGTTTCTGGAGCAACCGAATTTGCAGCTGCCGCACAACTAGATAAATGGCCTCAACTGGAATTATTTTATTTTTTCAATCTCGTAAACCCCAGGAGTTACATACAGAATGGATTGGAAAGTGAGCATCTTGTGCTAATGCAAAGACTTTTCTTCCATCAATTGTTGACTTTTTAAAAGGTACTTGGTATTGCTTATGAAGATATGAGTGAAAAACTCTAATTGCCCTTGATATTTTAAGATGGATTGTTAAATCAAGAGGTTGTATGGCATATCTAAAGAGACATGTTTTCTGGGTTCTATATAAATGGAGATGGTTTTAGCCTGCAGTTTAAAAAAAAAAAAAAAAGTTGAAGCCTTGCTAATCATTTGCCCAGGGCATTCTGGGTTAGTATTTCACAGTAGTCAAACATTTTGGCATGGAAGAAAAAAAAAAAGCATTTTAAACTCTAGTGGATTCAAAGCCCTAAATCTAAACAATGTTGAACACAACATAACACATAACATTGCATGTTTTCAGAGATAATTATGCCTATTTAAATGCCTTTCATGTTTTAATCAATGTTTGCAGAATTGATCTTAAACCTGAAATGAATTAAGAAAGTATTTCCTCCTTCAATAAAAACTGCTAATGGCATCAAATGTAAACCTCAGTCTTCATAGGATAAACACTGGGTAATTCAACAAGGTGTATGGGAGAGGAGGATTGACTTGCACTAATGAATTTGCACTGTGTAGACACCCATCTGGATAATACATGTAATGGGGTTTTCTGATCATGGATATCCAGATTGGTTTCCTACTGCTGTGATTCTCATTCACTAATGACTTTAGAACGATGCAAACTTCAAACCCCCTAATCCACTTGTTCAATGTTCCACCTTCTAACACACACACATATACCAACTTTCAAACTCACCATATAGGAATCGTGTTTGGCTCTTAGGAACAAAACCCCCCAAATAACAGTGGCTTAGACAAAAGGATGTCTTTCCTGTCATGCAAAATAAGTCCAGAGGTAGGCAGTGCAGGGTCAGAGTAATGGCTCCACAAGATCATCAGTGTCCTGACTTATTTCTCTTTCTGTCTTGCCATTCTTAGCACTGGCTTTCAGCCTCAAGGTCACCTCGTGGTCACAGAATTTCTGCTGCAGCTCCAGCCATCAAAGCCATATTCCAGGAAGGAAAGAAGAAGAGAAGGAGCAGAACAAAATGGGCACATGAGACTTCAGATAGCTCCCTTTAATGAACTTTACTAGAAACCCACTCTGATTTCCCCATGGCCAAAGTTGAGTCACATGACTACCCCCAGCTGCAAAAGAGGCTGGGAAAGGTGGTTTTTCAGCTGGGCACATTGCTGCCCCAAATAATATTGGGGTTCTGTTAGTAAGGAAGAAGAGGAAATGAGTATTTGCTACATAATCACAATAGATAACCTTGCTTCCCCCTCCAGCTTGAGCTCTCTCAATGCTTCTCCACCAAAAAGAGGTTTGTCTTCATCCACTTTGCTCTCCCTTTAGAGAGAGTTCCTGCTTGATGAAGTAGGCTTGACCCCTCTCTTCCATGACCTCTAGGATCCAGCCCCTTCTCTTTTGCATCTTCAATTTCTTTCTATTAGTTGCTTTTTCTACGCCACCAAATCATCTCTTATTTTAAAACAAACAAACAAAAACCAAAAAAACACCCAAGAACCTCTTCCTTGGCCCTCATCCGCAGCTTCCCTGCATGGCACACTTCTGAGATGTGGTCTCCAGTGGACAAACCCAGTGGCCTCGGTCTGCGTTCTCTAACATCTCCGAGGGCCCTGAACCTCAGCGCGGCATCAGTGGGGTGAACCGCATGGGGAAGGCAAGCACACGGTGGGAGGATCTCAAGGCTCCTTCTCACGCAAGCCCTCTGTGCTTCTCCACGGGGCTCCCGCCCTTTGGCTCCTTGACAGGACTGTCTTTATTCCAGTTGGCATCTCCTTGCTCGCCGCTTTCTTCTCATGCCCCCTAAACGAGGACACGTGGCAGGCTTGGTCCCCGCCCTCTGCCCTTTGCCCTTCTCCCGTCATTCCCCTGCAGGGACTTCCCCGCCGTCATGCGTTTTGCTCTCGCCTCTGCTCTCGCCTCTGCTGTGGATTCCAAACTCCGCATCTCCATCTCGCCTCCCCCGGAGCACTGGCCCCGCATCTGAACCAGCTGCCTGGTAGGAGAGAGAGCTTCAGACGTGATTCTGGCTCCAGCGTGTCTACAACTAGCTCTGTAACCTTGGGCGAGGGGTAGAGCCTCTGAGCCTAGTTTTCAGATCTGTGAATGAGCTGCTTCTGCGTCGCCATGCTGTTGTTGGCTCAGTGCCCACTTAGTGTCTCATCATCACCCCAAACCCAGAATGCCTAGAACTGAATTCAGCGTCTTTGCCCCGAACCAGTCCTTAGTTTAGTTGCTCCTTTCCTAGTAGGGTCCACGGCTGAAAACGCTGGAGAGGCCTTTGACTCTTCCGTGCTCTCCATGTGCAATCAGGTATCAAGTCCCGTCGGCTCTTCCTTTACAATATCCAGCAAATCTATTTTCTTTCCCGCTGCGTTTCTACCTTCGCTGACTACCCCCAGAATGTTATGATGGCTGCCAAGAGGTCTCCTACTCTTAAATCTTTTCCTTTGCTTGTCCATCCCCTAAGACACAGGCAAATTAATCTTCCCAAGCCATTGCGAGGCTCGCGTCAGTTCTCAGTGTTTTATAGAAACGCCATTGAGTATACAGGTAATCCACAAGAAGCTTCAGAAGCTGTTTGACAATAGACTCCATTCTGAGACGATTTGCAATGGTGAGAAAGGAAGAAAATGCATTTGAGGGGACCAGGTTAGCCACAAACCAAGGATGAGGCCCTCAAGTCATCCCAAGTGGAAAACACCTTTCTTAGTAAGACTCAGGTGCACACTTGGAGAGAATCAAGTGTTGATAATTTTTCTCAATTCACAGACCTGGGACGTCACTGACACACACGCAGTGGTGATGAGCAGTGAAGATCTCACATGAATATCTTGGGTTGTTTTTTTTTTCATCTTTATTGGAGTATAATTGCTTTATGTGTTAGTTTCTGCTGCACAACAAAGTGAATCAGCTACATATATCCCCATATCCCCTCCCTCTTGTGTCTCCCTCCCACCCTCCCTATCCCACCCCTCTAGGTGGTCACAAAGCACCAAGCTGATCTCCCTGTGCTATGCGGCTGCTTCCCACTAGCTATCTATTTTCCATTTGCTAGTGTATATGTGTCAATGCTACTCTCACCTCATCCAAGCTTCCCCTTTCCCTCTTGTGTCCTCAAGTCCATTCTCTACATCTGTGTCTTTATTTCTGCCCTGCCACTAGGTTCATCAGTACCATGTTTTTAGATTCCATATATATGTGTTAGCATACAGTGTTCGTTTTTCTCTTTCTGACTTACTTCACTCTGTGTGACAGACTCTAGGTCCATCCACCTCATTACAAATAACTCAATTTTGTTCCTTTCTATGGCTGAGTAATATTCCACTGTATATATGTGCCACATCTTCTTTATCCATTCATCTGTTGATGGATATTAGGTTGCTTCCATGTCCTGACTATTGTAAATAGAGCTGCAGTGAACATTGTGTTACATGACTTTTTTTGAATTATGGTTTTCTCAGGGTATATGCCCAGTAGTGGGATTGCTGGGTCATATGGTAGTTCTATTTGTAGTTTTTTAAGGAACCTCCATACTGTTCTCCACAGTGGCTGTATCAATTTACATTCCCACCAACAGTGCAAGAGGGTTCCCTTTTCTCCACACCCTCTCCAGCATTTATTGTTTCTAGATTTTTTGATGATGGCCATTCTGACTGGTGTGGGATGATATCTCATTGTAGTTTTGATTTGCATTTCTCTAATGATTAATGAAGTTGAGCATTCTTTCATGTGTTTGTTGGCAGTCTGTATATCTTCTTTGGAGAAATGTCTGTTTAGGTCTTCTGCCCATTTTTGGATTGGGTTGTTTTTTTTTTGTTGTTATTGAGCTCCATGAGCTGCTTATAGGCAGGTGGATTCTTAACCATTGCACCACCAGGGAAGTCCCTACCATACTATCTTGATTACTGTAGCTTTGTAGTGTAGTCTGAAGTCAGAGAGCCTGATTCCTCCAGCTTCGTTCTTCTTTCTCAAGATTGCTTTGGCTATTCGGCGTCTTTCATGTTTCCATACAAATTGTAAAATTTTTTGTTCTAATTCTGTGAAAAATGCCATTGGTAATTTGAGAGGGACTGCACTGAATCTGTAGATTGCTTTGGGTAGTATAGTCATTTTCACAATGTTGATTCTTCCAATCCAAGAACATGGTATGTCTCTCCATCTGTTTGTATCGTCTTTGATTTCTTTGTGTGTGTGTGTGTGTGTGTGTTACGCCTCTCACTGTTGTGGCCTCTCCCGTTGCGGACGCGCAGGCTCAGCGGCCATGGCTCACGGGCCCAGCCGCTCCGCGGCATGTGGGATCTTCCCGGACCGGGGCACAAACCCGTGTCCCCTGCATCGGCAGGCAATCTCTCAACCACTGTGCCACCAGGGAAGCCCTTCGTCTTTGATTTCTTTCATCAGTGTCTTATAGTTTTCTGCATACAGGTCTTTTGGCTCCTTAAGTAGGTTTATTCCTAGGTATTTTATTCTTTTTGTTGCAGTAGTAAATGGGAGTGTTTCCCTAGTTCCTCTTTCTGATTTTTTGTTGTTAGTGTATAGGAATGCAAGAGATTTCTGTGCCTTAATTTTGTATCCTGCTACTTTACCAAATTCATTGATTAACTCTAGTAGTTTTCTGGTGGCATCTTTAGGATTTTCTGTGTATGGTATCATGTCATCTGCAAACAGTGAAAGTTCTACTTCTTCTTTTCCTATTTGGATTCCTTTTATTTCTTCTTCTTCTCTGATTGCCATGGCTAAAACTTCCAAAACCATGTTGAATAATAGTGGTGAGAGTGGGCACCCTTGTCTTGTTCCTGGTCATAGAGGAAATGCTTTCACTTTTTCACCATTGAGAATGATGTTGGCTGTGGGTTTGTCATATATGGCTTTTATTATGTTGAGGTGGGTTGGGTTTTTAATTTTTGTTCTAAGGCATAAAGGAAGAAGATTCCCATGCAGTGTGGTCATGGAGAGCTGAGCAGCTATGAGCGTCTTAGTCCTCAGAGCTCTCCCAGCCAGCCCCGAGAAAGCCATTTCCCGCTTCTCGGCTCACTTGGCCCCAAGCTCAGACACGGGGGAGTCTTGTTCAAGGGCCCTGTGGTGGCAGGAAGTCACTTTAAAGACCACCTAAGGCAGTGTTTCCCACCTCAGGTTGGGTTCCATGAGCAGGTCACTGAATCAGTTTAGTGGCTCTGCAACCGTGGGTAAGCATCAGGTAAATTGATTTCACCTGTAACCTGCCTGCACTAATCAAGGTCCCTTTAAATGTTGCTACCAAAGATTTGCATGTCCTCCAAGCAGCAAGTGGCCGAAACAATAAGATGTTTGCCTGAGTCCTTTCCCAGGAACTTGGAGTCAGCTGCATCTAGTTCAAGCTGAGCTGGTTAAGACTGGTTGGGACCACTGACCCTCCGACTGGGCATGCGCGAGTGTCCTCTTGGTGACCTTTTGACGTCAGAGGCCCCCACCGTAGCTTAGTTACACCTGCGCAGAATAACAATTATTGCACCTTTTTCTAATCACCTTTTCCTACACTCCCCATGCTCCCCGCACCCCACACACCTCAGATCGCCCTGCTGCTTTGTTCTTCATCCCATAAATATCCCAATCCCCTTTGCGTTCAGAGACGTGAATCTGAGATATGTTCCCTGTCTCTGCACTTGGCTGCCTTTTGAATAAAGTCTCTCTGCTGCAAACCTCGGCATCTCAGCAGTTGGGCCTGCTGTGCGTGGGGCAAAACGAACCTGGTCCAGTAACAGATCCAGACTCACCTTTTTTTTAGGTGGAATGGATGAGACTAGAAAGGTTAGACCTGGAAGTGTCAAATTGCTTTGCCTGTAACAAGAACAAGCGATGTACTGGACCTGTACATCGATATAGATATTTTCTCACCATGGGCCCCATAATGACTCCACAAACCTACCACATCTCCCCGCACACAGGCCATGGCACCTAAAATTCCGTGTTGCAGACACTGATGTCCTCTCTCGTGGAGCAAATATGTTATCTGACCATGACAGGAGTCACAAATATTTTAGCAAACGTTTTATTAAATTATATTAACTGGCAGAGAGTAAGATGCAAAGGGCAAATAGGTTTTAGTAGGAAAATGAGGGCCTGGCAGGATAAACTTTTTGGAGGTGTAAGACTTTAGAAATTCGGGAGTTTTGAGAAGAAAAACATTAAAAAAATAAACCCAGAGCAAATGTAAATAAACATAATGCTGACCCTAAAAACCTTTATACACCTAGACTAATTTGTTAGCTTAAAAAAAACACACATGAATGGCTTCCCTGGTGGCACAGTGGTTGAGAGTCCGCCTGCTGATGCAGGGGACGCGGGTTCGTGCCCCGGTCCGGGAAGATCCCACGTGCCGCGGAGCGGCTGGGCCCGTGAGCCATGGCCGCTGAGCCTGCGTGTCCGGAGCCTGTGCTCCGCAATGGGGGAGGCCACAACAGTGAGAGGCTCGCGTACCGCAAAAAAAAAAAAAAAAAAACACATGAAAACATTGCATTTACCTTGGTTTGTTCTTAACAACTGTCAAGTTTAACATATTTAGAAATATAAAAGAGTCGGGGGAATAAAGGCAGTTGTTTGGGGTTTTTCCTCCCAGTTTTCTAGGGAAAATGATAAAATCCTCTTTAAAAAAATAAATTGTTGACATTGTAAAGAGGTGTTGCAGGCCTTAGCGTTTTAAGATGTCAGCTGAGAGGAAAGAGCAGAGGGGCTGCGTCCAGGCAGATCCCGAGCTTGGGCAGGGGGAGGTGGGCCCACAGCCGTGAGTCCGGGGCCGCACGTCGGTTCCCTTGAGGCCACTTTTTGCAAACCACACCTGTCTTCCTCTTGTTGCTCCGAAACGTGGCAGCTTGCTTGGCTGTAAACTGATGGCCGGGCCACACTCAGTGGATGACGCCTCGGAACCTTGCAGGATGCACAAGGGGAAGACCTGTGTGTCACCTGTACAGTCCGCTCGCGTAGGGAACCACTTCTAATTCCAAGGGTCTCCTTCGGGAACTGAAAACTTCTGTTGTGAAGGTCACGCGCCAACGACAAGGAACGGGGGACACACGGAGGGTAAAGGCAGGTGAGGCGGGAGTGCACGGGGCGCTTTCAGAACTCCCTGTGATGGAGAGGGAGCGCCCTCCGTCCGTCTGGTTCTGTATAACCACTTCCTGTCTCCCCTCTGCCCGACTCTGATGGCAGCGAGCCGAGCCGGAGATGCTGCCACAGTCCTTGACAGCAGCACCTCTCAAATTTCCGGGGGGCACCAGAATCCCCTGGAGAGCTGGATGGAGCACAGACTGCTGGGCCCACCTGCAGAGTTTCTGACTCTGGGTCTGGCGTGCAGCCTGAGGATGTGCATTTCTAGTAAGTTTCCAGGTGATGTGATTGCCCTGGCTCTGGACCACACTTCGAGAACCGCTACACTGAAGTCTGGCTGGTTGGTCTGTTTCTGGGGAAGGGGTGAGGGATGCCAGGAATCAGAGCGATGAGGAGTCCACGGGAGAGAGGAGAGCAAAGGGGATGGACTCCAAAGCCACTTAAACCCACCACCCACCTGGGTGGGAGCTCCCACCCAGGTGTCGGCCAGTGTGCTGAGATTGTGTCATCATGAATCGGGTGTCAGCAAGTGCTGGGCGAGCAGGACTTACATTTACCAGTCATGTCTTTGTGCCCCACTCATCCCTGGAAGAATTCACAGCAAGATCAAAGATGATCTACAGGGTGCAAAACAAAGTGTTTTCTTCTCAATTCTTTGTCGTGCCAATGCCCTCCACTCATTGTGTCCATGGTCCCTCCAGGGGATCCTGGCACAGCCCAGAGGACAGAAGTCAATTCTTTTGTTTTCTTTTTCTTGGCCACGCCTTGTGCGCAGCATGTGGGATCTTAGTTCCCCGACCAGGGATCAACCCCGCGTCCCCTGCCGTGGACGCGCGGAGTCTTAACCACTGGACCACCCGGGAAGTGCCCAGAAGTCAATTCTTACCCTGGAGCTTCTACACAGACTTCCGCAAGGCCAGGCAGAGACAATAACTTGAAGAAAAAGACCCACTGAGTCCAGGTATAAACAAAGGTTTAGGAGGATACCAACTGGCCAGTTTTTTCCACCACAAGGAAAAGCGTTTAGAATTCTGTCTGGACTGAAGGAAGGAGATTTTTGAGCAGTGGAGAGCAACCCTTGGT
The DNA here is from genome assembly GCF_949774975.1 of Lagenorhynchus albirostris. Lineage (NCBI taxonomy): Eukaryota > Metazoa > Chordata > Mammalia > Artiodactyla > Delphinidae > Lagenorhynchus > Lagenorhynchus albirostris. The sequence continues at coordinate 9,474,026 of NC_083106.1, read as the reverse complement.
GGGGCCTCAGCGTAGGAAGCTGCCCCTGTCCATGGCTTTGGGGGGAATCTGAGGGCAGAGGGGACCGGGACCTCGCTCCCTGGGTCAGCTCTAAGGAGACAGCTGGTCTCTGCCGGTCAGCATAAGAGCAGCTAGCGGAAATCGCAGAAGGTCCTCAAAAGCAGAGACACAGAGAGAGCCCCGTGCCCTCACTCCAAGGCCCCACTGGAGCACAGCGAAGCAGCTGGGTGTGTCCTGTGCCCCCAGCCAGGTGGAGCATCTATGCATAGATCAGGAAACGTGCCTTCAAGACCCATTTCTTCCATCTGTTGGGGAAATTCCTGATAACCTGGGTTTTGCAAGAAGACAGCGTTTTAGTGCCATATGCCACAGATTCTTCTGAGCAAACACACGGATCTGTAATGTTTATGGTGTGACCGTGACACTAGGGTGGCAGTGGCCCTCCCCGTGGCCAGATGGGGCGACCGCGAGCTGACTCAGCCAGAGGCAGGGGCCACAGCCTCACTGCTGCTGCTGGAGACGCCGAAGACACCTCGTGGGTTGGGGGGGTCACATCTCTGCAGAGACATGATCCAGGGCCAGAGGCTTGTTCCCAGGGTCCCCGCGACTAACGCCGCGCAGATTCTAGAGGAGCTCCAGGTGCTTTTAGGGTGATCGCTGTGGGCTCGAAGTTGGAAGTTCGCTGTCTCACACCCCGGTTTGTGACTATGGCATCCGTACCTGCCACGGAGAGGGGCTTGGTTCCCCCCCACGTAGAGGTGCTGCCTCACTGGCTGCAGGGCAACCCAGGGACGAATAGGCTCCCTGCCCAAACCCCCTGCCTCCTGGCCTTGTTCCGGTGACACCAGCCTCTCCTCCTTGGTCCCTGGGCTTGGGACCCCACTCCCTCAACTCAAATCACTGTCTCTAAATCACCCACCCCATCAATCACCAGCCCCTTGCCTTGCTATTTAAATTTTTCAGAGCAGTTTTTGCTTCCCGATGTTATGTTATATATGATATTGAAGTGGTTTATATCCTGTTTCCCCCGATAGAACATAACTTCCATAAAAACAGGGCCTGTGTCTTGCCCACTACCGTATTCCCAGTGCCCGCAGCAATGCCTGACACGTAGTAGGCGCTCGTTGTTTTTAAATGGCTGAAAGGCCTTCACGTGGAGGAAACGCCACATCACAGCCACAAGAGCACAGACCCCAGAGCCCATCCTTCGGAGGCTGCGCTCACTGTGTTTGTCCCGCTGCCCTTGGCTCTGACCTCAGAAGGCCCGTCAATGTATAATTTCCCGACTGACTGCAGGAGAGTTTGAGAAATACAATATCCTGCATCTGGGGGAAGATTTCACATTTCTCTCCTTTGTGGATTTTTAGCACAGTCATCATCATTGCTGGGCTTAATGGTATGTAAATGCTGCCAGTTCGAGTTTAAAAAACAAAAACAAGCAGGCAGTGGGGCCATCTCCCACCCTAAAGCAGGATGAAGCTCCCCGCCATCGTCCCCGCGTGGGTCCCTCGTGACGGCTGTTTATGGCCATTTCACGACTCATTGACCCTCCACCAGAGCGTGAGTCAAGGAGAGTGGAATCAATAACCCGAACCCAGCCTCTTAGAAATAGCTTGTCAGCAGCTCTTGGCCAAGCTCTGAGAGTGAAGAGAAGAGGTCTAAATTGTCCCTGAAGCCAGAGTTTGGATAACCTGCTGCTAGAGCAGAGGCCCTCGCAGGGCAGGGACTAGTGCTTCGTAAGCGTTTGGATAAGGAACGCTGGGCCCGTGATCTGCAGATCCCACCCTCCACACCTACAGTTCCCTGCCTGCTTGCTCCGGAAGAACAAACCCAGCCACGTCCTTTCCCTGTTTGAATCCTTGCTTCTGCATCCTCGAACCGGAAACTCCAACAGGCCTGAAATAGCAACCTCCAGCCTCTAGCCGCTAACCTCCCTCAGGGCTCTGGGCTGCCTCCTGCCAGGCCCGCCCTGTCCCCTCCCCTCTTCTCGGATTATAGTCCCTTTCTGAGGCTTCCCTCCCCTCCGGGAGTACAGCACTCCCCTGCCACATTGCCCTTAGGTGCTAACTGTCACTCCATTCTGGTCCTTCTCCCCCACTGGGCTGTGAGCTGCTTGAGGACACAGAAAGCATCCTTTATCTGAGCATCCCCAGTGCCAGGTCACTCAAAACCATATTTGAGTAGTCAATGGATGATGAACGTCTGAGTTAGTTCTCTTACACTTTTATTCAAGATGATCCCACTGCAGCACCCAAAGTCAGAACCTGAAACATTGCCCAAAATGTAATTAAGAGGAAACGCTGGCCTCCTCTTCATACCTATTAGGACGGCCAGTATCCAACACACTGACAGCAGCAAAGGCTGGAAAGGATGTGGAACAACGGGAACACTTAGCATTGCTGGTGGGAAGGCAAAATTGTACAGCCACTCTGGAAAAGAGTTCGGTGATTTCTTACAAAACTAAACATACCCTTACCATAGGATTCATCAGTTACGCTCCTTGGTATTTACCCAAATGAATTTTAAACTTATGTCCATGGAAAAACCTGTACACATATGTTTATAGCATTTTTACTCACAATTGCCAGAATATTATTTGGCCCTGAAAAGAAATGCGCTTTCAAGCCGTGCAAAGACAAAGAGGAAACTTAAATGCACAGTACTAAGTGAAAGAAGACAATCGGAAAGGGCTACATACTGTATGATTTCAGTTATATGACATTCTGGAAAAGGCAAAACTATAGACAAAGTAAAAGAATCAGTGATTCCCAAGGGTTGAGGGGAGGGAGGGATAAATAGAACACAGAGGAATCTTAGGGCAGTGAAAATACTCTGTACGATATTATAATGATGGACACATGACATTATACATTTGTCCAAACCCACAGGATATACAACGTAAAGAGTGAACCCTAAGGTAACTGTGGACTTTGGATGTTACTGACGTGTCTGCGCAGGTTCATCTGTTGTAACAAATGTACCACTTGGGGCCGGAAGTTGATAGTGGAGGAGGCTGGGGAGGTCGGGGCGGAGGGATACGGAAAACCTCTGTACTTTCTGCTCAGTGTGCTATGAATTGAAAACTGCTCTAAAAATTAAAGTCTAGCAATTAAAAACCAAAACCCAAAAACCGACAAAAAGACAAACACTGGCCACATCTTCAAGAAATTAATGATAGGCTATCAGTGATCAAAGCAAATATATACAGAGTGGATAAATCTCGAAGCCAGCAAAGGGCACTCCCTAGGGCCTCTCCACGCAAAGTCACAGCAGGTACGAATGTCCCAGCAGATGGCCTCGGTCCTGCGTCAGGCCCTCAGTAGCACCAAGAGGCTCTGTTTCCCATGGACTAGCCCCATCTCCCCCCCCCCACCCCGGCTAGTACCTAGTTCCTGTCTGAAGATGGGCTGGTGGATGGGATGTCTCTCTGGGGAGCTGCACACGTTCACCGCATAAGCGAGCAGTCAGGAAAATTGGCTCAGGGTTTCCCGCGTTGAGGCTATTTTAGGCTCACTCTCCGGCGCTTGGTTTCCTTTGCGGAGTAAAAGCTCTGTTTAGCCTTGTGCACATCCAGCTGCCTGATGTAGCAGGACTTCAGGGCATCTTAAGAGGAAATGTGTTTGGAAAATGTAACGACTCTATTGCTCCAAGAGGAAGAAGTAACTGAGCCGAGGCTTCCCGCCTCTGTGTGTGATGACCTCCAAAGACTGCGAGGAAGTGAGAGCCTTCCTGCCCCTTTGCAACTTATGCCTCCTTAGAACAGTTTTTCTAGAAACTTCGTAGTACAGAAATACACTCTCTTCTACAAATGACTCGATTTTCCTAAATCCCTAGCAAGGGAGTAAGACGTCCTCCAGTGCTGTGCTTCCCCCGTCGTGTCCTGAAAGTCCCTGCTTCTCAGAGGCCACAACAGCGTGAAAAGACCACGCTTAGAGCGCGTGGGGCTCAAGCACCGGGGGTCCCGCCCTGCGTGCGTTCACCACCACCCACGAGTGTGGACGGACGTTCATTCTGTGTGCCTCAATTTCTAATCCAGTGTCTCTGACTTCAAAAGCAGATAAAATGGTTGTGTAGAGTAACAGAAAAATCGTGATGAAGAAACAAGGCCTTTACAAGGTGAACTATGATTCTAGCAAATTCCTTTGGGTGAACCCCTCCCTCTCCAGGGATCTGCAGAAGATAACTAGAGAGATGGAAAAGAACCCGAAAGAGCAGTTTGGAGCCCCACAGTCCCCGGAATTTGCAGTTCCTCCTTCCAATTATGAGCAAGGTGAGCACATTAGCCAGGACGTAAGTTAAGGTTCATTGGTTGCAACTGACAGAAACCCAAGGCAGAGTTGCTTAAGCAAAATCAAAGGATTTACTGCTCCACAGGGATAATCTAGCGTCAGACCAGCTTGAGCTGAGGGCCCAGTTGACATCATAAAGACTTGATTTCTCAACGTTTCTCTCTCTTTCCATCTCTCAGAGTGGTTCAGCAAAGCAAAGTCAAGGTGCACTGCCTGTGGGGCAGACAAAACAGCAATGGTCCCCTGCACTCCCTTATGTACAGCTGCCATACTAGTGAGTAGAAAACTTCAGGGATGCCGCAGCTTAACCAGTCTAACTTGGACTAGCAGAGACTGACGCGGGGGCTGAATAAAGAACAGGAGCCTGCAGAGCAGCCAAGCCCCAAACCTGGCATCACCACCTACCTCCCTGACCCTCACACTCGGCCAGCCGCTGAGTTCTCTCAGCCTCGGAAATAACTCTGCCGTCCGTCCTTCCGTCTCCATCCCGCGCCCCCCCCCACTGCCGAATCAGCCCTTCATCACCTGTATCTGTTTCCTAGGGCTGCTGTGACCGAGTACCACAAACCTAGAGGCTTCAGACAACAGAGATGTCTGCTCACAGTTCTGGAGACTAGAAGTCCGAAACCAAGGTGCCAACAGGGCGTGTCCCTCCGAGACACTGGGTGGAGCCCTCCCGTGGCTCTCCCAGCTTCTGGTGGGGCCGTCGGTCCTTGGCCTTCCTTGGGTTGCAGCTCTATCACTCCCGGCTCTGCCTCTGTTGTCCCTCGGTGCTCCCCTGGGTGCCTGTATCCTCACATGGCATCTTCCTCTTCTTATAAGGACACCAGTCAGGTTGGATTAGGGCCCATCCTAAAGCCCTGATTCTAATTATCTGCAAAGACCCTATTTCCAAATAAGGTCACGTTTACAGGAACCAGAGGTTAGGACTTCAGTATATTTTAGAGGGACACAATTCAACCCACAGCATCACCTCCTGCCTAAATCATAGATGGCAACCTCCTCATGGCCCTTTCTCATCACAATCTTATTCTCTCCAATCTAGTCTTCAAACTACAGCAGAATGGATTTCATAGAACACAAATCTGACCATGTTCCTCCCCTTCTAAAACCTTCCCTGGCTCCCCATGGCATCTGCAGGGCAAATTCCAAACTCCTCAGGATGACATGTGTGTGGGATTGTCTATGAACATTCCCTCCCCTCTGTTGACATGAGCAGCTCCCCCAAGAAGAGGCACGGTCTTCCACACCTCCCCTTGAGTCTGAGCTGACCCTGTGACTTGCTTTAACCAACATAAGGCACCCAAATGGACACTGCCCCATTCCAGACCTTGAACTTTGGAGGGCTGGCAGCTCTGCTTTTCTCTTGGAGCCCTGAGCCACCGTGTGGGAGACTGACTTCCTGATGGAGAGAGAGGCACAGTAAGCCCCAGCAATCCAGCCCCCCGCCAAGGTAGCAGACACATGACTGAGGCCATTTAGGTGTTTCAGTTCCACCTGAGGCCCCAGCTATAGGCAGTCAGCACCGCATGGAGCAGAAGAACCTGCCTTATGAGCCCGACCAACCCACAGAATCATGAAATATAATGAACCATAGTTATTTTATGCCACTAAGTTTTGGGACAGTTTGTTATGTAATTGAAACTAAGACAACATATAAGTCCCGCTTCTCCAGCTTCATCCATTTCTTGCATTTCAAATGCTCTTTGTTGGTTCCTCACTGGAGAGTAATCACTTGTACATGAGGTAACCAGGGGAAGAAGGAGGTGTTTCTCTTACTCATTCCTTCCTGAACTCTGCTGGGCTCCCCAACATTTCCTTAACTCCTGCAGATTTAAAAGACTAAAGGAGGTGCTTCCCTGGTGGTGCAGTGGTTAAGAATCCACCTGCCAATGCAGGGGACACGGGTTCAAGCCCTGGTCCGGGAAGATCCCACATGCCATGGAGCAACGAAGCCCGTGCACCACAACTACTGAGCCTGCACTCTAGAGCCCGCGAGCCATAATTACTGAGCCACGTGCCACAAATACTGAGCCCACGTGCCACAAATACTGAAGCCCGCACGCCTAGAGCCTGTGCTCCACGACAAGAGAAGCCACTGCAATGAGAAGCCCGCACACCTTAACGAAGAGTAGCCCCCGCTCGCCGCAACTAGAGAAAGCCCGCGCACAGCAACAAAGACCCAATGCAGCCAAAAATAATAAATAAATAAAAACAAAACTTAAAAAAAATAGAAGACTAAAGGAACCTCTGAGACCTTGAGACTAGGTTACGGCGGACACTGCCCACGCCATGATAACCAGAAAGAGGTTGTCTAGTGCCCCTTTCTTGTTCACTGGTGGGGGGGGGGGGAAGAAAGACAAAGCAAGTATGAGGCATAGTGGGGAAACCTTGCTCAAAATAGCTCACCCCAAAACATCCCTTCCCTAGAGGAGCATCTCACTGGATGGTGCACCCTGATTGGCTAGCCTGGATTGATGGACCAATCACCGACAAGCAGCATGGGGTTACCATGATTGGTTAGGTTTATCAGAATCCTCTTCTGAGACTGGATTCTGTTAGGAAAGAGGGAGGGAGCATGGTTGTTGGGCAGGTGACTGACAGTGTCTGCTGCCCAATCATGGAAGCCGCCTCAAAGCTGAAGGGAGTTGCCTGTCACTGAGCAGGGGCTTGTGATGACCAGAAGAGACCTCCCGTGCAGGGTGGTCTGTACCTAGGAGAAGTGCCGTTGGGTCCAGGTTATTTGCACTCATGGCAGGGAATGCAATGTCAGGGTCAGGGACTGGTCTGGCAGCCTCTTGGGGCTAAGCCCGTTATCACCACCCATAGCTGCTGTGCTGTGCACAGTACCTGCTGTGCCAGGAGGGGCGAGGAATCAGCTGTGCCTGGACCTGCTCACCTCTCCCTGTCTCTCATCCTGTAGTCCCCCATTCACACTTCCATTCACCTCTGATTGCTTGTGAAAGCTCAGCCCTGGGAGAGAAGTTCTGCCTGCCAAGGGCTCCACCAGATCAGCCTCAACCTAAAAACGGGGCCAGAGGACAGAGTGCCCAGCCGTGGGAGCCCTCAACACCGTCATCGCAAATGATGGCAGATGCCTGCTTCCTACCTGAATGAGCTTTGCTTTGATTGGCCTGTATTATCTTTGGAATTGTAGTGGCCTAACTAATTGGGAATGCATGACTTCAGAAAACAATTTCATCAACTCATCTCTCTAAAATGGTTTTCTGGGTCAACTGCTATGTGAGAGCAGCTGATGGTTTGTGTATTAGAAGAGAATAGGTCATTCTGTACCCCTAGGTAGCTGATAACATCTCATCAATCCAGGCTCACATGATGGTCTGGCCTTCAGGGTAGTGACTGAAATTCGTCCCTGATGTCTACACTGAAGGACTGTTGGTGACTAGCCAAAGGATTGGGTTGAGAAGGATTCTGAGGCTGCACCAGAAAGAGTGCTGTGTGCCATTTGCAATGTCTGCCATGAGCAAAGCATAGGAACAAGGCATATACCGTGAACTTGATATGCCTGGTCTAGCCTGCTACCTTCAATGGGCCTCCACTGTACATTCTAAGCCAAAGGAAATAGGTGCTCATATCCCAGCTGGATAGAGGCTTCCATTGAAACCACCCTTGCCAAGACTGAAGGAACTGTGACAGTGAATAAATGTTCTCTCCACATTATGCTTTTCTCATGCCCAATGTCTGTATCAAGAATGCTTTTCTGGGGCTTCCCTGGTGGCGCAGTGGTTGAGAGTCCGCATGCCGATGCAGGGGACACGGGTTCGTGCCCCGGTCCGGGAAGATCCCATATGCCGCGGAGCGGCTGGGCCCCTGAGCCATGGCCGCTGAGCCTGCGCGTCCGGAGCCTCTGCTCCGCAACGGGAGGGGCCACAGCGGTGAGAGGCCCGCGTACTGCAAAAAAAACAAAAACAAAAACAAAGAATGCTTTTCTGCATTAAACCTCTTTCTAAGCCTTAGGGTACGACTGCCATTAAAAAAATAAAAAACAACCCTATCTGTATCTGTTTTTATTATTCTCTTTTGTCAAGACTATGGGATAAATGACCCATAAACAGAAGAAAAAAATCAAGATGAAGTCTGAAAAGTAAGCATCCTGTCTGGTTTTGGTCAGCTCTTCTGTTTCTGCCGTGTGACTCATCTGTGAGAAAAACTCCAGTTACATTAAATTCATGAGTAACTCGATAGTGTGGCCAAGGAATGAAGAAATCTTGCAACACAGCTTTGTTTTCCAGAGCTGAGTGCACCAAACAGTGAGTTAGAACAACCCTCATGACCAAACTGGCCAGGCCCTGCAGAGAGAACCCTGGGCTCTGAGCATCAAGGGCGGACCTCTGCTGTTTCAGCCTGGAAAATAGCCCCACCCAGCAAAGGGAATAGGCCGCCATTCCCAAAAAAGGAGACTGGGATGCTGGGAACCCATCCCCTGTCCAAAGCGTAACTGAAACCAGAGCAGGGTGGACCCCTCCCCACTGGGAATATCTCCGCAAATGACAGGAAGTCATCATGTGTTTTGTTACTTAATGAAGCAGAGACATTCCTTCGTGGGTTTTGTCCCTCTCATAGAAAGGAGGGAAGGCAAGGTGAGAATAAGGCAACAATGGCTGCCCCTGTTCTCTCAGCCAGACAAGAGGAAGAAGTGGGTAAGGGAGCAGGGGACCTAAATTTAAAAACAACCGTCATGATGGCTGCCATGTTTTCAGGAAAGGGCTGTCTTAAGTCCTTTGTAAGCTTTTCTCATTTATCACGTTTATCATAATCACAATTGCCCTTTATTGGTCCATTGGATGGATGAGAAAACTGTGGCTCAGAGACAGAGCCGGGTCACTGCAAGGCGGCCGTGTCCTTTCCGCTGCTCCCGTAGGTGAGCTCTGAGTCTGACGATGGAGAGGCCAGCCGGCAGACAAGTGGTCAAGGCCTCCTAACGAGGAGGACGGAGAGCTCTCAGCTTGGAGGATTTTACTTCAAAAATGTTCAAAGCTCGTGCACTTTGCTGGAGGGATTTCCCCCTGCTGATGCCTTACATTCTAAATTCAATGCCCTAGAAGATATCGAATAGACGGGACAAACCCATTCGGCTTGTTGATTTATGGCTTTTCAGCATTTAGGAGCAGCGGCTTTCGGTGTGAAATTGGTTGCATGCTGCAGCCTATTTTACAAATTTGTCTCCTTTTGCCAGTAAGTGATTTATGCTGTGCTTCCATTATTGCCTCTTTTTGGAAGGAAGGAAAAAAATATCAACACAAAGAATCCGATGTCCAGTGTCTTCGTGACTCTTGCCCAACACCCCCCTGGCCCATCGCGGCATTTCACTGACTGAACAGTAATAGCTGAGGCATCACGTACGTGGTCGACCGGAGGGCTCGAGCCGGGGTCCATCCACTAACGCCCACTTTCTTGAGTTCACGAGAGGAGAGCTTAGGGGATTGAACCCCCGTGGCAGGCAGAGTGTTGGAGTTACTCCTTATCATTCCTACTCATTTGGCGAAAGCAGCTTGTGCTCTGCAGGGCAGGCCGTCCTTAAGTCCAAATGCATGCCCTGCCCTCCTCTCCGTCACCAGCCTGGGGAGGGAGAAACACACTCCTCTCCCCTTCCACACCTCCCCTGTCCCCCTGACAGACTCAGTGGTCACTCCATCCTTGCACTGTCATTCCATCTGTTGCCTGGTGCTCCCTAGATGGGGAACACCCAGAAGGCAGCAGGTTTGCAAGGAACAGTCGTGCCTGACGTGAAGCCTTGCACACAGTAGGTGCTCCAGAAACGTTTTGTTAAAACAGGTCAGGGCTTCCCTGGTGGCGCAGTGGTTAAGAATCCGCCTGCCAGTGCAGGGGAAACGGGTTCGAGCCCTGGTCTGGGAAGATCCCACATGCTGTGGAGCAACTAAGCCCATGTGCCACAACTACTGAGCCTGCGCTCTAGAGCCCGTGAGCCACAACTACTGAAGCCTATGCACCTAGAGCCTGTGCTCTGCAATAAGAGAAGCCACCGCAATGAGAAGCCCGCGCACCACAACGAAGAGTAGCCCCCGCTCACCGCAACTAGAGAAAAGCCCGCACGCAGCAACGAAGACCCAACGAAGCCAAAAATAAAATTAATTAATTAAAAAAAACCAAAACAGGTCACATGCAAGTAATTGAGGCTGAGTGGGACGGAGCTGTGTGCCTTAGCTACAGAGATGCCACCTGAGTTTGTCACGGGCCTCTCTGAACTCAAATCCTGTTTCCGATAAAAGTTAGACAGGTTTGGCATCACTCGTACTAGGCATGGGTAGCTAACTGTTTCATTGAACAAGCTTAACTTAGTATTGAACACTAAACAAGTATGAAATTGAATTGCTTTATTTTTCTCATACATTTCCGGTCCTTTAATGATACTATTCTGATTCCTTATATCTCTGATGACACAGGTTATTTTATTTATTTATTTATTTATTTATTTTTAATTTATTTTTGGCTGCGTTGGGTCTTTGTTGCTGCGTGCGGGCTTTCTCTAGGTGCGGTGAGCAGGGGCTACTCGTCGTTGCGGTGCACGGGCTTCTTATTGCGGTGGCTTCTCTTCTTGTGGAGCACGGGCTCTAGGCACGCGAGCTTCAGTAGTTGCGGCACGCAGGCTCGTTAGTTGTGGCTCGTGGGCTCTAGAACGCAGGCTCAGTAGTTGTGGCGCACGGGCTTAGTTGCCCTGCAGCATGTGGGATCTTCCCCGACCAGGGCTCGAACCCATGTCCCCTGCATCGGCAGGCAGATTCTTAACCACTGTGCCACCAGGGAAGTCCCAATACAGGGTTATTTTAAAAAACACAACTCTTGTCCAACCCATGTTTTTTTTGTTTTTGTTTTTGATGGGGGTGGGGGCTTGTGAGATCCAGGGATCGAACCCCGGCCCCCAGCATTGGGAGCACAGAGTCGTAACCACTGGACCACCAGGGAATTCCCTTGTCCGACCCAAGTTAATCCACTTCTGTTTCACATCTGCACCTCCTTCTTGCCAGTAATGACAAGGCCCTTGCTTCAGAGATCCGGTGTGAGGATGGGCAGTGCTGGCTCTCTCCCCATCCTGCCGCCTTGCCTGTCTTCTTCCAACGGCTGTGAAGTGAGGAAAGAGGCAGAGGTGCCACCGTAACCCCCCTTGGCTGTCGGGGCTGCTGCGTGGCGGTGCTTCCTCTGAAGTCCTGCAGGGCCTCCTCACCCCCAGCCCCGCCCCCCCGGCTTGGCCCACTGGGGACCACCCCCCAGGCCACATCCTGCAGCCTCCTGCTTCCACGGCAACAGCAAAAGGGCTCCAGTCTGGCTGCCTCCCAGTTGTCCCTTGACCCAACAAAAATGCTCACCTGTTGGCTGGAGAGCAGAGACCCCAGCGTTGACCTCTCCTCCTCTGGCTGTTCATGTCAGGTGGGCACAGCTAGAAGGACGATAAGGCAAGATTTTCCAGAAGTGGCTCTGGGATCAAGAAAAAAGCATTGCCTTCAACCTTTTCCAAGCTCAGGGTAAAGCTGTCTAATTCTTCCCCCCAGATTATGAGGTTATAGCTGTTGTATTAACGCACAAGGGCCCAAAGTCAGAAGATACAAAATCATGGTCAGTCCTAAAGCGCTTACGTTTTATTTTGGAATTAAGTCAAGGATTCAGAGTCAGAGGCAAACACATTTAGATTCTGATTCACGTTTGTCTTTTCCTGACCCAGTCTCAGTGTCTCCTGGGACTGAGAGAAGAAAATTCATTGAAGATAACGTTGTGAAGGCAGAGTCACTATTAGAGCTAAAATATATACCATGTCAGGAGCTCAGTGATGCCAAAACAATAGAAAGAAAAACGCAGAAGTGAATTTCAGCTTCCAAAATGAATCTGAGTCGATACTTAAGTCTCCTGGTTCTTGAGTGTTCTTGAATATTCTTGAGTATGTCTGTTCACAAAGATTTGCTAACGAGATATATCATGAGGAATTTTGTTGTCCTTTAAAGAGCTCTCCCCTTCCAAAACGCCACAGTAGACGTGAGGGCAATCTGGCCGCAACATCTGCCACCCTGTGGGTCGCCAGGGTTGATTCAGCTGATCTGGCTGGCCTGCAGGTGTCCCTTCCCTCCCCCCCTGCTCCGTGTGCTTCTTCCTGAGGTACTCAGTCAAAGAGGATGACCTTCGCCGAAAGAGAGGGGCCGTCCTCTGTCCAGGGTAGATGCTAGGACCTCCAAACAAGCTCCTCCAAACTCCTCGACGACAGAAGAGTCCTCCTGTCCTAATGTCTTGTGTGGGCCACCTTTGTTGATCGCATCTGGAATCCGTCCTCCCCTTTTGCTTTTGCTAAGGGAATTCGGATTTTCATCCAAGTAGCCTCCCCTACCTCATGCAGCCCAGGGACTTTGGGAAAGGTGGACCCCCAAATCAGGAGGGCCCTGATTAGTCTAAGACAGAGAATGGGACAATTCTATCTCACGCCCTGCAGTTGTGGGTTCAGGCACAGAGAGTGGCATTCAGACAACCACAGCATTGGTTCAGCAGTGGCCTGTGACCCAGTTTGGGCTAATGAGACATGATCAGCGATTTGCTGGAAGAGACCGTCTCTCTGGATGGTGTGTTGCGTGGATGGGACTCTGAGACAGCTGTGACAGTGTTGTCAGCGGAGGGAAGCCAGGCTGTGGGCAGTGCGCACCCTCTGCGAGGCAGAGTAGAGACACAGGATGGTGAAGACACCATGGGGCCAGGTTACAGCCAACCCTGCAGCTGCCCTCTCCCTGGCTGTCTCGGAAGGAGAGCCAGGAATCGCCCTTGCCGGCGGCAAGCTGGTCTGCTTGGTATTCCGTAACAGCGATTAGAAACATTCTACCAAGAGCGAGCATATAATCCATTGCCCAAACTCAGCCACTTTCGAGGCTAGAAGAGGCACTCTTAACCTTCATACCAGGACCACAGATCTAAACGGGGACTGCTGTAGGCAAACTGGGATGCAGGGTCACTCTGACCCTAACTGATAAAAACCATAGCATTATCCAAATAAGTCACTTAAGCTTGAAGAAGTAAAATCAGGTATTCAAAGGAATAAAGTAACCCATTCAGGCCCTTCTCTAATTCATTCTTCAAACTTTAGCCAAAGTGATCTTTCCAACACCCTGATCTGATCATACCCTCCCCTGCTTACAACACTGCCACGGTGTCCCATTACTCTTGGGATGAAGCCATAAAGCCTTGTGGGGAGTCTATCCTCTCCATCCTCCCCGTGGGCTTTGCGAATGCGGCAGGGAATGCGGTCCCTCCCACCATTACCTCCCCTTCACGCTACAGCAGCCCTCCTGCCGGAGCGCCTCACCCCCAGGGCGTTCTGCCCATGGACCCCAGCCTCCGGCCCAACCCCAGCAGTTCCGGCTCCTGTGCTGTAGGACTCGGTAGACCCCGTTCTTGCGCTTCCTAGTGCTTCTGTTGGCTCTTCAGTGTGGTGACAGTGAGCAGGGATGTGTGTCTGTTCTCGTTCCTGGTGATGTGAGCCCCTCGCACGATGCCTGGTCACAGAGAGATACTCAAAACACATGTGCTGATTGAATTAACGAATCCTAGGAATGCAAAGACCGAGGCAGCGGCAGAAATCCTGGAAGACCCAACTTCAGAGATCAAAGTGGTCCCTGCCCTGTTCAGTGGAGCCTTTCCAAGTTCTCCAGGAGGACCGATCAGCTCTCCCCAATTACGGCTGTGATTCCAGGCACTGAAATTTGCAGCCTCTCCCCGGCAGCAGTGCCTGCAAGCCCACAGTTTCAAAGGCTCACCTGCAGGGAACAGGGCACTGGTGGAAATCCTTTACAACCATCGAATCTGATGATGCTTGAGACTCAAGAGGTAAAGTATTGTGATGTTTTCTTCCTATAACCTGAGCTGCAAAGGGTCAATTTTTTCTTATACTTTTAGTTATCCAGAGGTCAAATCTATTTCTCCAATAATTACCTCCTTTTTCCTGGCTGGTGTAAGTGAAGGTAAAACCATTTGTGTTACCTCTGTTGGCTAATGAGGTCCCTAACCAGGATTCCTTTAGAGGAGTCAGTGTCAGCTCTCTAGACAAAAAACTTTTAAGTTTTGCCTGAGTCTGTGGTCACCATCTTAAATCTGTATTCTGGGAGTAACAGGGCTTCACATCCTCTATAATGACTTGTCACAAATTCACTTTTCTCTCCTTGTTCTCTTAACTCCAAGGATTACTGTCAGCTCCTCCTGCAGCCCTTTTTTTGTTGTTCTCATCCAGCAATTTTAGCAAAGGATTTCTCTTTGCCTTGTGAGATTGGCAGGGGTGAATGAATAAAAGCTCAGAGAAGGAAAGAATCTGTTCATCTTGCAAATTAACACCAAGGCTCGCTCAAGTTTTCTTTGTCTATTCTTTTTTTAAGTTTTTATACCTTTTACCAAGTGGCTGCAATGACATTATTCAAGCTACTCTCCAATGCCCCTCATATGAGGAATAAGACCCCCCAAAAAACCTCAGAAAATTCAGTGCCTGGAAAATATTCATCTCTCTAGAAGGTTTTCTCTAATCAGGCTATATGAACTGCACAATCTGTCATGAACACCTTTATGTCCTGAATTAGTAACTTCTAGAATGAGCACTAAATTCATCCACCTTGCCCTTAGCCCCTGACTTCTGAGCTTCTTCTCATCTCTGTTTTCACTGCCCTATTTTAGACATGCTTTAATATTTTAAGCCACCTCAAAAACCCTTTTAAGGGCTTCCCTGGTGGCACAGTGGTTGAGAGTCCGCCTGCCGATGCAGGGGACACGGGTTCGTGCCCCGGTCCGGGAGGATCCCACATGCTGCGGAGCGGCTGGGCCCGTGAGCCATGGCCGCTGAGCCTGCGCGTCCGGAGCCTGTGCTCCGTAACGGGAGAGGCCACAACAGTGAGAGGCCCGCGTACCGCAAAAAAAAAAAAAAAAAAAAAAGTTTTCTTAATCTTATGAAACCACATTCTCTTAAAAGAGTGGTTCAGAATCACATTGTTTAAAAACCTCTGGGAGAGCTAAACTCTCCCTGTGAACTAAGAAATTCAGGTCTGCTATGCAGCAAACTCGGTTTCTTGTCATTTAATTTCCTCGGACTCTGGATTTGCGTCTCCTGTACCAGATCTATCATTTGGGCTCAGCCTCAGAGGTGTCCTCCAGGCACCAAGAAAACCAGCATTCCAGAGGCTGCTCACAGCCTGGCAGGCTTTCCCTGTTTTGGTTTGAATGAATATTTTATACAAAACCTCTGAGCACCCTGCATAAACTGAGCCCAAGGACTCAAAGTCGAAGGAGAAAGGAGATCTAACTCCCAATACAACCCAATGACAAGGACATGTGTAGCTTTCAGGAGGTTCAAACTGCATCTAGGACAAGTACCCATGGGACACCCCCCCCTTGGGGACAGAGGCTAGGTCCCTGCCTGACGGTCAGAGCCCAGGGGTGAAGCCTTCCAGGATGCTGACCATCTCCAGCTGGTGGTAGACGCCACACTCATTACGTCCCATCAACTCTCAACAGGATTGCCTTGAATTTTTAAATCAGTTATTGGATAATCACGCGACATGGGTAAAAGAAGTTGGAGCACATTCAGTCAGAGCTTGTTATAATCAAAACTTTAATGACATAGTCTTGTGATTGTGTAATCATTATTATGCTTCTGGTCCTACTGGACTGTAAGCTTCATGAAGACAAGATTCTTCCCTTTATCATTCACAGCAAAGTGCATGGCACCTGGCGAACAGCACATGCTCAATATGTCTTTGCCAGAAAAGTGATCATGGTCATGAGCAAACGTAGTCATTGGTTCTCTTATATCACTATAATTGGTATTGCTTTTCCACAGTATAACCAAATGTTTAGTTTGTGTCCTTTTTTTAATCTTTTATATCTATAAATGGTACCACTGTTGATAGATTTCCTGATGCTACAGACAGGTTGATTCTACACAGTCACTGACCCAAGTACACAGATACTCAGTAAGACATAAACATCTCTGATACATTTCCCCAGTATTCAGCATTCCAGGTCATCCCACACCTCCTCTTCTTCTAAGTGGCCTGAGTTGACATTCCCCAAGCTTCACATGCACGCACCCCCTTGTTCAGCATAATCATTATAAACACAGACTGGAGCCAGATTGCCTGGGTTAAATCCTCTCTCCTGCATTTACTAGCTGTGCAATCTTGGGCAAGTTATTTAACCTGCTACTGTTTCCTTCCCTCTAAAATGAGGGTAATCACAGTACTAAATTGCAGTAGGTTGCAAAAATGACCGCAGATTCTTCTCCCTGCACCTGCTTTGTCAGACCCTCCCATATTGACTCCGGATCCGGCCACATGACTTACTCTGGCCAATAGGATGACAGCAATAAAGAGCAAGCAGAGACTTGAAAAGCACTTTCCCACCACGGCTTGCCCTCTTGCTGCCTTGGACCTCTGAGGCCAGGAGAGTCTGCTGGAGACCAGCCCCACTCATCCCAGCCATCCTACCAAGGCCACCAGACACCAGCGAACCCCCAGTTAACCTGCCAGCTGAGCAGAGATGCACAGGTGAGTCCAGCCAACGTCTGCCAAGCCCAGCTCAGACCACACAAACTGCCCGGCAGAATCGTTAGTTAAGCTGAGACCACACAAACTGCCCGGCAGAATCGTTAGTGAAACGAACAGTTGTTATTTTAAGACAGTGGGTTTGGGGTTATGTGGCAGTGATAGAATATGGCCTCAAAAGTATTTGACAGGGCTTCCCTGGTGGCGCAGTTGTTGAGAGTCCGCCTACCGATGCAGGGGACGCGGGTTCGTGCCCCGGTCTGGGAGGATCCCACATGCCGTGGAGCGGCTGGGCCCCTGAGCCATGGCCGCTGAGCCTGCGCGTTCGGAGCCTGTGCTCCGCAACGGGAGAGGCCACAACAGTGAGAGGCCCGCGTACCGCAAAAAAAAAAAAAAAAAAGCATTTGACACTCTTCCCATTAGAGGTGGGGTCTACATGCCTTGAATCTGAGTAGACTTTTGACTGTTTCAACCAGTGGAGTCCCGGAAGTATATTATTTCCAAGGCTAGTGTACAAGCAGCTATGCAGCTTCTCCTTCGTTCTCTTAGAATCCTTGCTCTCAGCACCCTTCCGTTAGGGATGCTTCCTTTGGGAACCCCAGCTGCCAGGCTGTGAGGAGCCACATGAGAAGCCACATGCAGGTGCTCCAGCCAACAGCCCCACCTGAGCCGAGACTCTGCGTTCCCAGCTCAGGTGTAAGACAGGAGTAAAGAAGCATTCCCAGCCCCCAGCCATTTGAGTTTTCCATGCTGAGATCCCAGACATCATGGAGCAGAGACGAGCCATCCCTATGTTCTGTCACATAGATCCCATTCCCAGAACCTACACTTTTATTCTTGTGTAGGTTCCTATTTCCCTCTGGTATTTTTTTTCCCTTCTGTCTGGAGGCTTTCCTTTGACACAGCACAGGTACACTGGTGATGAGTTCTGTTAGCTTTTGTGTCTTTGAAAGAATCTTTGTTTTGCCTGCCTTTTTGAAAGATATTTCACTGGGCATAGGATTTCTGGTTGACAGATTTTTTTTCATTTAATACTTTAGATGTTGCCCTATTGACTCCTAGCTTGCATTGTTTCTGACAAGAAATCTACTTTTATCTTATCGTTGCTTCTCTGGACATAGTGTGTCTTTTTCTCTGGCTGCTTTTAGGATTTTCTCTTTATCACAGGTTTTGAGCAATTTGATTATGGTGTGTCTTATTTTCTTCTTTTTTTTTTTGTGCTCGAGGTTTCTTGAAATTCTTGCATCTATGAATTGATAGTTTTCAATTAAGTACCTTGATAGTTTTAATGTTAAGTACCTTTGTTCTCCAAAGTACCTTGATAGTTTACTCTAGGTGGGAAGTGAGGCTTCAGTTGTTCGTCTGGAAGAGGCAGTGAAAAAAACAGAGCCGAAGTGCTCTGCGTAAGAGGTTAGGAGACTTTTGGGTAAAGTGGAGAGAAGTGAATTCAGCAAGGGGAGAAGGTCAGGGAAGGGTGACAGCACCGAAGTGGGGAGAAATATGGGTGGTGAGACAGCCCATAGAACTCTTGATGAAATGGACAAAATACCAAATCTGGGATGTCTTATATTCAGTTTTAGATTTAATTTAGATTTGACTTCAGATTTAGACTGAGATGCTGATATAAAACTCTCAATGCTGATATAAATCTCTCAATGACCGCAAACTGTCAGCAAAATTCAGCTACATACGCAGCCTTGGTCGACGGCATTTTGGAAAACAAAATTACCCAAATCACGGCCAGTTAGGGCAGTGAGGTGCAAGCTGGGATGAAGAGATGTTTCATAAACTGAATTGATTTTGTGGAATTGGGATTTCAAAGCTGTGGGTGACCAGGGGAAATGTAATACTTACAGCCCTAACCCTATGAATTCCTCAGAAAACCTGAAAGGGATACTAGGTCTCCAACTACACTCGGGATGGAGGTACAAGTCAATGTCACTCAAAACTTTAAGCATAAAGCCATCTCCAGTTGACCTGTAGGTTGAACATAATTAATTCTCAAATTAGTGGCCTCAGCAATGAGCGGTGGGAGATCAGAGAGCATCTGTCAGTCTGACATGGTTTGGCTGCCTTAATCTATATCTGAACGACACTTCTACCTTTGCCTTTGCATCTACCCTGAGAATGTTTTTTAGCGTTTGCAGTATATAAATTCATGATGTTATCTGTTCTGCACGGCAAATATGACACCTGCACAGCAATATTATCTTTTCTCCCTCATGGTTAGATTGTTCCCGTGATTCCTCACTCCAGTACGAGTCCTGGATTCACTGAGATTTGTTTAGAATGTTGCGTTGCTATTTACAGAAGGCAGAATGGTTTCTTCTAAAAGGGACCTTCGTTGTCTTCCCCACAGCCCCTTAGCGTTCTAAGGAAGGCACAGCTGACGCTGGGCTTCAAGCAGGTTTTAAAGGTCTTCCTGCCTGTTAATCAGTGATCCTAGCAACAAAGTTTCAGCTGTGCCCTTGGTTGTTTTTCCTGGTGAAGATGAGGGACGTTGAGGCTACTTCCTCTTGCCTACTAATCTTCTCACCCCTTCCAAAGGTGATTGCTTTAAAATGCTCTATTAGAAACCTGAGGTTAAAATTTTCAGTGACTTCAGGGGCTTCCCTGGTGGTGCAGTGCTTAAGAATCCTCCTGCCAAGGCAGGGGACACGGGTTCGAGCGCTGGTCCGGGAAGATCCCACATGCCGCGGAACAACTAAGCCCGTGCGCCACAATGACTGAGCCTGTGCTCTAGAGCCCACGAGCCACAACTACTGAGCCCGCGTGCCTAGAGCCCGTGCTCCGCAACAAGAGAAGCCACCGCAATGAGACGCCCGCGCACCGCAACGAAGAGGAGCCCCCGCTCGCCGCAACTAGAGAAAGCACAAGCGCAGCAATGAAGACCCAATGCAGCCAAAAATAAAAATAATAAATAAATAAATTTATTAAAAAAAAAAACAATTTCAGTGACTCCAGTGTTTACTGAGCCTTGAGCAACCTACCTTCATGCTGAAGTGGTTCGAATCCCAGCACAGAAGACACGATGCAAAATCCTTCCCTGCTTTGCCTTTCTAATTTTAAAGTGGGAACTCTCTTAACGAGATAGCATAGAGTCTTGATATATATTCTGGAATTTAGAATGTAATAAAGATAGAATTCCCATCATTCAAGAATCAAAGGTGCGGAACTTCCCTGGTGGTGCAGTAGTTAAAAATCCGTCTGCCAATGCAGGGGACATGGGTTCGAGCCCTGGTCAAGGAAGATCCCACATGCTGCGGAGCAACTAAGCCCGTGCTCCACAACTACTGAGCCCGTGTGCCACAACTACGGAAGCCCGCACGCCTAGAGCCTGTGCTCCGCAACAAGAGAAGCCCGCACACTGCAACAAAGAGTAGCCCCTGCTCACCGCAACTAGAGAAAGCCTTAGTGCAGCAACAAAGACCCAACGCAGCCAAAAATAAATAAATTTTAAAAACAAAAGAATCAAAGGTGTTAGGAAAATGGCTATTTACATGGATCAAAACAAAGTTGCATTCCTAAGTCAAACAAAGGTTTAAACACTAAAAATTAAACAGTGAAAGGATTAGAGGAAAATGTAATAGCTTCTTTTAATAAACTGAGAATGAGGAAGGCCTTTCTAGGCATAACCTCACTACCCCACCCCAATGCTACAATATGGGTGAACCTCAAACACATCAAGCTAAGTGAGAGAAGACAGTCATAAAGGAGCACATCATGTATTTTTGACATGAAGTGTCCAGAATAGGCAAATCTATAGAGACAGAAAGTAGATTATTGTTTGCCTAGAATTGGATGGGAGTGGGAGTTGGGAGGTGAGGGCTAAGGGGTGCAGGGTTTCTTTTTGCAGTAACGAAAATATTCTAAATTTGATTGTGGTGACGGGTGCACAGCTCTTGAATACACTAAAAGCATTTGAATTATACATTTTAAATGTCAACTACATCGTACATGAATTATATCCCAATTAAACTCTTTTTAATGGTGGGATATAAACCAAATTATCAATAGTGGTTACCTCTGGGTAAAGGACTGTGGATGAGTTTCATTTTCCTTTTACTTATCAGTATTTTCAAAATTTTTCTGTAATAAAGAGGTGTTAATTGGGAGGGAGGGAAAGAGGGAGGGAGGGGAAAGGGAAGGTGGTTTCTTTTCCTAAGAAGCAAGAAGTGGGAATTTGATCTGAGTGTGCTCTTGGTTCTGAGGACGACCTTCTCGTTTTGTTGAAGAACATGCTTCTTTAAGCATGTAAAGAACATGGTTCTTACATGCAACTAGAGTGATTTCCATGTTCCGTTTACAAGATGCTGTAAGAAGCTGTTCGCTCAGAATAAGTTACTACTCACAAGAAGTATAAGTGGGACCTCTGGGGATGCACCTGGTGGTCAGATCAAGTGGTTAGACTTAGGGATGATCCCTGTTCAGTTTAAATCCCACGGATTATATTTAACTCGTCTTCTAAATGTTAGGTTTTGCGACATCTATTGTGAAATTCTAGAAAGGATATCCTTCCCTCTCAGAGATATGCTTCCCGTGTCCTGTGTTTAACTGGGCCCTTACAGCTGGGAGGCCGACTAGGTTTCCTAATGGAAATCTCAGTCCTATGGATGGAAATCTAATCAGCTGTGATCCCTGACCTTGAGGAACTCACAGTGTGGTGGAGATACAGAAGGAACCCAATCACCAATCACCACGAGTGCCAACGTGAACATGTGTACCTTGTCCTTTGTCAGCTAGGCTAGAAGGGCCCTACTGAAGGGTTTCAAGGAGAGACGTCCTGTTTATGTTTGAAAAGACCATCTTGACTCCTGGGTGGAGAGATGGATTGGTGTCAGGTGAGCCTGGATGCAGGGAGGGAGGGAGGCCACTGAGAAGTTCCAGCACTGAGGTCCGGTTGCAGATCGCTACAAAAACACCACATGTTCAACAGCTGAACGTCGCCAGTTCCTCTCAGCAGCAATATAGGACTTCATAAAGCAGTTCTCGTAGCACTTAGCACCTTCGAAGATTGTATACTGCACTGTATTTACAGCATCCTTGGGGACTGAGGCTGGGCTGCCTGTCCAGCTGAGGCTGTTAATTCCGAGAGGGGGTCGGGGCCTTGCTGCCCAAAAGGGACCTGGGGTGCTGTTTCCAAAACAAGGGGCAGTCATTGCTGGTTAAACAAGAAAAGAGAAGTGTTCACTATAGAGGCTGAAGAAACTGCTCTTCTGTTCTAACACAAACCTTTTTTGAAATAAAATCTTGCTGCCATCTAGTCTTCTTGGGCCTCTCCTGGTGGGGACATCTTGGTTCCCCAGTCTCCACCCCGGGCTGCTGGAGGGAATGGTCCTTGGTGTTTCCCGGCCATCATTCGTTCCAGGTTTTCCTTTAAAAATTCCAGGACTTGGGACTTCCCTGGTTGCGCAGTGGTTAAGAATCCGCCTGCCAATGTAGGGGACACGGGTTCGAGCCCAGGTCTGGGAAGATCCCACATGCCGCGGAGCAACTAAGCCCGTGCGCCACAACTACTGAGCCTGAGCTCTAGAGCCCGCGTGCCACAACTACTGAAGCCCGCGCACCTAGAGCCCGTGCTCCTCAACAAGAGAAGCCACCGCAACAAGAAGCCCGCGCACTGCGACCAAGAGTAGCCCCCGCTCGCCGCAACTAGAGAAAGCCCGCACACAGCAACGAAGACCCAGCACAGCCCAACATAAATAAAATTTTAAAAATAAAATATTCCAGGACTTTAAAAGTTCTGAGGTTGGTCAAGTGGGCAATGCCCTCCCTGTGTCTTGCAGTACAGCTCCAACCCTGTCTGGCCCCCTGAGGGGACTTAGAAAGTTTCCTAAGACTCAGGCTGCCCTAGAACAGACACCCAATGTGCACGTTTGTGGGCAATGGCTGCTCCCAGGCTTCCAAGCTGACTTAGAAAAATATTTGGAGGTGCTGGTGGTAGGTGATATTCTTTATTCCAGGTAATAAAGAGCAGTTCCTTTGTCTCCAAGCTTATTTAGAAAAAATGCAGAATCTCAGGAGGGCCAAGGGGACCATTCACGACCCCTCCAAACCTGCAGGAGCAGTTCCTGGGCCCCAAGTGGACTTAGGAATTTTGTGTTGGAAAGATCTGTCCTAGGAGGCCCTCTCTTTGGCTTGTAGGCCTGCATACTCTGTTTAATACAAGCGAACAAAAAAGTTCAACCGAGTAAATGTGAAGATCTAATTGTCTTTATTAGGTGATTCATGAATCAATTGGGCATCATCCCATCTAGCAACTGGAAGTACTCCAAGGGATTATGCAAAGTGGAAGGTTTTTACAGGAAGAAGGGAGGGGCAAGGGAGCTGTTAGGGAAAGAAAAGAATTGTTTTTAGGTTGGGATGTGGGGTGGGCAGAGGGTAGGGGCGCCGGACAGCAAGGATTTTATCATGCAGATGCCTCTTCTTCCTCTATTGGTGCCGACCAGAAAATTCCAGACTGGCTGATTAAGATTACATTTCTTTCTTTCTTTCTTCTGTTTTTTGAAATTGGTTTTATTTATTTATTTGTGTATTTATTTTGGAGTATAGTTGATTTGCAATGTTGTATTAATCCCTACTGTACAGTAAAGTGAGTCAGTTATACCTATCCACTCTTTTTTAGATAAGATTACATTTCTGGTGAAGGTCAAAACTGCAGTTAGGTTATTTATTAAATCTAGGTTTTGTATCATGGGTTTTAGCACAAGTGATGCCATTTGGGGGCCTTTTTGTTTTGTTTCGTTTGACAATACAGTTGCTAGGATCATGAGGGGAGGGGGCTTCTAAATGTTTCCATAGGCTCAGGAAGGGACACAGCATCCCAAGTCTCTTCTGCAAGCATGAGGTGGCCCGTCTCCAGAGGAACCTGGAATATTTCAGGAGGCTCAACCTTCAAAGAGAACACCAGCTGGTACAGTGACAGACAGGGACCCGTGATGTGTAGCTATGTCTTAGGGGAAGCCTCCTAATCATCTTTGTTAAATCGGGTACCATTTCTGCACAGAGAAACTCTACCTAATGTTGTATAACAACCACCTCATTAATTATCTATGACAAGAACAATAATAATAAAAATAATGATGAGTAACAATAATAGTCATGATAATCATAAGTGGTAACAATTTTAATGGTGATAAAATATTAAACCGAGGAGATGGAAAATAAATGAGTAACTACTCAGCAGTCGTCCCCTCTGGGTGTCAGGATTACTTTGGTTTGGGATTCCCGTCGCGTATGGGTCCTCTTTGATGGTTTGCTCATTCTCTGCATTAAGCATGTATAGTGGCACTAATGGGAGAGGACATTTGTATTTTTAAAAACCATTTTAAAAATCGTTTGCTACATTGTATTATGTTCAAGGAAAGCAGCCAGCATCTTTCAGAAGAATTTCTAACCTGGATTCAGGCTGAGAAACTACAGCAGTCTGGCAGAGGCCTGCCAGGAAGTGGAGGGTCGGGTGGGGGTCAGGGAAGGTTCTCTCCGTGGCGGCACAGAGATTCGCAGACCTCCTGCCCTGACAAGGAAGCTGGCTTCTCAAGATGAACGTCTTGAGGAAGCCGACAATTAAAGGCCGAGGGGAAATGAGGAAAGCGGAGAGCCGGGGCTTTGCAAGTCTGGGGCGGAAGCTGAGCTCGCTGCCCGCAGAGGCTGGACCGGTCGGCCAGGGCCCAGCTGCTCCCTTGTGGGCCTTGCTGCCTGGAACTGCTCCGTGCTGGGCAGCCAGGGTCCCGCCTGATCCTCCCAAAGATTCCAAACGCAACATGTTTGTCGTCTCAGGAGAGCTTCAGGGTAAACTAACTGTAGGAGACTCCAGAACTTGGCAGTTGTTACATAGAGAGCAGCACAGCTGAACCAGAAGGCCCACTTACCGTGCCTACGCAGTCTGTGTTTTCAAATCTTCATTCAGTTGACGTTAACATGTAAACCTGGGATTGGAAATACCAGGAGATGCAAGTTTCAGGGAAACCCTCTCTCCACGCACAGCCAGGCTGCCCAACTCCAGGGGGGCGCCCTTCGCCTTGCTTTCGGGCTGAGCAGTATCCCTCGTGCAATCCCAAGGGGCTCTGTCCACATAGAATCCCGTGTGCTGGCGCCCCCTAGCGTTGTGCAACGTAGTAGCCCAGCCTCTTCCTAGGGAGCAGCTCGAACGGCTTTTGGCAAGAGAGCCAACAGAAATCCCTCTCAGAAACCTCCCGGCAGACTTTCTCTCTCTCTCACTGACAAGAACTGGGTCACTTGCCCACTGCTGAATCACTGGCAAGCAGGATGGAATTCCCAGTGTAATTTAGCTAATTAGGAGTGACGCACCAGGGCTGTGGTGGGACCCTGTCCCTCCGTGAAGCACACGGTCACCCGACACTGGGAGGGGAGCAGACGGGGGTTGGATGGGTTCCCAATAGCATCTGCACACTCTGCTTCTAATCCTCAGAGTTTCCGAGAAAGACGGGTGTCCGGGGTCAGCTAAAGCACCCTGTCCGGTAGGGAGCATGGACTCCTGGGAGGTGTGAGCCCCCCACGGTTAAAAGGAGAATAAATACTGAAAAAAATACGGAGAAGAGAGGTCACAACTGCCATACCTCCCACAAAGTTAGAAGGGCCTCTCCCACCCCCATTCCATGCTGTCTCTGTGACCACAAATGTCACGGGCCACTTCAATGGCCTGGCAGATGTGGGACCTCTGCGGAAATGCGGGGGCAATTTGGAAAGGGCACAGGCTTTAGAATTAGGTGGATGTGGATTTGACTCCTAGCTTTCCCACTTCCTAGCTATGCGACCTTCGAAATGTTATTCAACTTCTCTAAGCTTTAGTTGAAAAGGGGAGATGATAATATCTACTTCATAAGCTTGTTGTGAAAATTTTTTTCTAGTAAGATAATGTCTCTAGCACATAATAGGTCCTCAGTCAAGGACTCTTTGGAATTCTGAAGAGTTACCTGAAAGTCTAGCTAAGCATGCAGATTCCTGGGCCTCACACCCCAGACATTCCAGGGGCACCTGAGCCCAGTAATCTGCATCTTCAACAACCACCCCAGGGGATTCTGATGTTGTTGTTTTTTTTAAACAAATACTTTTATTGCACATTTATAAGATCTGCATTGTTGTAGTAAGTGTTTTTCCCTCCCACGATTCCCTCATTAATCTTAAAATTTGGATACCCAATTTGGAGCCTTTTAAAAATGACCCACAGGGGATATTTCTCTCTCTACATATACATATATAGAGAGATTTTTTTTTTCTTTTTACAAACCCACATCCCTTATTTTTTTTAAAGCAAAAAAGGGGAGGGGCATCAAAATGTTCTTCTGGGCCAGCCGCAGCCTTAGACATGGGTTTTGACAATTTTCAGACACTAGAAATCACTGGCGCACAGCACATCACTGCCGGTGGTGGTATTTGTACAGTTATAAGGCGAAATCTGAGCATGCTGAGTAGCTCACGCACTAAGAAAATTCATCTTAATTATCTACCTATCATTCCATTACATTAGCTGCATCCCATTAAAAATAATGAAATCTGCAGTTTTTGAGGTATGCCACGGGCCTGTTGGTAAAGGCTGAATAATTCCAGTCATTCTCCTTGCACAAGTCAACCGAGCACAAGGACCTCGAGGGCAGAAGTCCTCTCCCAGGGGAGAAAGGCAGTCACCTCGACCTTTGCAGCCAAAGTAAAACTCTTACTAAAATTACCAAGCATCACATTTCCAGCAGACAACCTCCTTCCAAACTCCGGTCTGGAGTAGTAAAGAGTCGGGCCCCACCTGCCTCTAAAATTCTGTCATCCAATTCACTTCCTGCCCAGGAAAGGGTAAAGTTATCTGGAAGAGCACAGGCGAACCTCTCCCTCCCCCTCTTCCCTTCCCTCCACCCCCAACAACTCTGGCTCTGCTGATGGTCTCAGGATATAACGCTGCTTATTTCCTATTTCCAGTCTCTTGACCTCCAGCAAGTATAGAGCTCTTACCCCGAAATCCCTGCTACTGCCCGTTATTGCAAAACGGGAATAGAAAACATATTGCAGAAGCTGTGACTTGGAACAAAAGAGCAGGCAAGAGCAGAGACGGGCCAGCCAGCATCTGAGAGTTGAGCAGGAAATTTAAGGACAGTGCAAAAGATTTGGTGGGGAAGGGCATGTTGGGACGTAAATTCTTAGGGATTGGGAGGGCTTGAGAAGGAAAGGGCTGGAGACAAAGCCATGTCTGACTGTTATGAACGGCATTGGGCTTGCCCTACCTGGCTGAGAAAGACTTGGCAGCAGTCAAGTTCATGAAGAAATGACATTTATTCAGCTGTTCTTTTCCAAAAGGGCAAACCAAGGACAAAATGAAATGAAATGAGAGGGGGAGGAGCTCTGGTTAAAGTCCTGTGGTTGCCAAATCTCGTCTGTTAGAATCATGCGGAGTGCTGGTTAAAATACCCATTCCCAGGCACCACCCCGACTCTCTTCCCCAGCAATTTCAATGATCGGGTAGATTTGGGAACCACCGATTTCGTGGTTCCCAGGGGTTCCTGGCTGGTGGCCTTTGGGGTCAATGGCATTTCTTCTGTAGATCTTTCCAAGTAGTTGATGCATTTTTCTACAGTTCACTTATCACATACGTAAAGCCCTTAATCCTCACAGCTCCAGCCATTTTAAGATCACCCTGGGTCCTCAGACTCTGAGTTTTGGAGCTTCCCACATCACATACTGAAATGTACCCACATACCACTTTAAGTAGAATTTTATCATATTACTTTGAAAGTTTTTGTTTTGCTCAAGTTATTTAATTTAGGGTCAGCAATCATTTCTTGGAGATTATCTAGATACTCAGGAATTTCTCAAAGTAAAAAAAAAAAAAAATTTAACCCACAACTAATTTTCTAATGTACTGAGAGTTTCAAAAACACTAAACTTAACTACTAAAAAAGTTAATCTAGGGCTTACCTGGTGGTGCAGTCATTAAGAATCCGCCTGCCAATGCAGGAGACACTGGTTCAAGCCCTGGTCCGGGAAGATCCCACATGGTGCGGAGCAACTAAGCCCGTGTGCTACAACTACTGAGCCTGTGCTCTAGAGCCCGCGAGCCACAACTACTGAGCCTGCATGCCACAACTACTGAGCCCGCGCTCTAGAGCCCACAAGCCACAATTACTGAGCCCACGTGTCACAACTACTGAAGCCCGTGTGCCTAGAGCCCGTGCTCTGCAACAAGAGAAGCCACCACAATGAGAAGTTGGCACGCTGCAACAAAGAGTAGCCTCCGCTCGCCGCAACTAGAGAAAGCCCGTGTGCAGCCATGAAGACCCAACACAGCCAAAAATAAATAAATTAATTTAAAAAATAAAACAATAAAGATCCTGCGTGCCACAACTAAGACCCATTGCAGCCTAAATAATAAATATTTTTTAAAAAAATTAATGTTATATTTTTCAGGCATTTAGTTATATTCTTATTAAATTTGATTTCAAAGCAGAGATGGGCCAGCCAGCATCTGAGAGTTGAGAAGAAAATTTAACGACAGTTTAAAAGATGAGATTTGGTGGGGGCAAGGTGTGTTGGGACGTAAAGTCAGTTGGCAGTTAAGTCAGTGGGGATGCCTGGACTGCCCAGGGGGAGCATGGACCATGAGAAGTGAAGATCAAGCCCTGGAAACCCCGGCATCTCAGTTAAGGACAGGATAGAAGCAGAGGACCCTTCCTCAAAGAAGAATCAAGAGACTTGCTCAGAAAGTAGGAGAACAAGGACAGAATGTTTTTTAAAGTCAAGGAAGTTAACCTTTACAGGAGGATCGTTTCTTACCCTCAACATCTGTTCTCTTTTCTTCCGTTGCAATTAAGTTTTTCAACAAGGCACGTCGCCGCCCGGAATAAAGGCTGCATTTCCAAGCTTCTATTACAGCTAAATGTTGCTCTATGATTGAGATCTGGACATCAGGATAGAAGTGATTGCAGTGGTGTTGCAATTGGCAATACTATCAAAATCAAAAACACGTAAATCCATTGATATTATATATTTTTAATAATAAAAGATTGGGAACAACTAAATATATGCATCATTAGGGGACTAGATAAACAACTTATGGCACACCCAAACAAAAACATACTTTAGAACAAATTTTTTTTAGGGGAGATTCACGTGTACTAATGTGGAATGATTGCCAAGTGTTAATGTCTAAGTGAAAAAGCAAGGTCCTGGAGAGGATGTCCTGGAGAGACAGATATAGAATCCCAAACAGGAGTCAATAAAAAGGCACCAAATATCGGAATTAACAAATGGGATCCGGAAATCCAATGTGCTGGGAGTTACTTTTTTTTTTTTTTTTTTTGCGGTACGCGGGCCTCTCACTGTTGTGGCCTCTCCCGTTGCGGAGCAGAGGCTCCGGACGCGCAGGCTCAGCGGCCACGGCTCACGGGCCCAGCCGCTCCGCGGCATGTGGGATCCTCCCGGACCGAGGCACGAACCCGTGTCCCCTGCATCGGCAGGCGGACTCTCAACCACTGCACCACCAGGGAAGCCCCGGGAGTTACTTTTTAATTTGCAATTACATATCTTTTTTTTTTTAACATAAACCTGTAAAACCCTGAAACCTGTGAGGCGCATTTCACCTAAAAGCTGAAGTATTCTAAGATTGCGCTTGTATATAATATTTATGGCACAAGTTGTTTCTCTTTCTTAAAAAAAAAGCATTAAAATTTCAAATATATAAAACAGGTGGTTTGTGGTAGTCAAGGAGAGTACGGAATGCCGGCATAAGCAGTTAACAGTCACGCTCCTGGGCTTCTGTCTCCAGGCACAGTGCTTCATCTTATCCTCAAATACTGAGTATCAAGGGGCTGTGTTTCTGCCCATTGGGGTAATCTGTTTTCAGGAAGTTACTCTTCCTACCAAATGGAGGACAACAAAACACCCTCCCATCCTTGGCCCGGGGTGAGACTCAGAGTGAGGAGGAGGCTGGCAAGCAGGAGAGTGGGGAGCCTTTCCAGGTGGACCTGTAACAGCGGCAGACATTTCTGTAGAGTTTTTGGAGGGAGCCAGAGGCTCCTTGGTGATTAGATTAATAAAGACTGTTATTTGACATTTGAACTCTGAGAAAGCATATTCTCCGAAACACAAAATAAAGGTCAACCTACAAGACAGTAATGTCCTAGCACAGAACAGAAAAGGGTCTGAGGGAACTGGTCAAAACGAACACACAGGGCTTCCCTGGTGGCGCAGTGGTTGAGAGTCCGCCTGCCGATGCAGGGGACACGGGTTCGTGCCCCGGTCCGGGAAGATCCCACATGCCGCGGAGCGGCTGGGCCCGTGAGCCGTGGCCGCTGAGCCTGCGTGTCCGGAGCCTGTGCTCCGCAACGGGAGAGGCCACAACAGTGAGAGGCCCGCATACCACACACACACACACACACACACACACACACACACACACACACACACAAAACGAACACACACATCATTTTTACTGAACAAAAATAGTCTATTTCTTAGCCACACCTGACCAAATAATGCCTTATCGCAATTCCACATTTTTTAAAAAGTGGTCAACAAATTCCGCCTTCACAAGCACACAGGGTAGAATTCAGTGGTCGGTGCCCCGACCTTGAAAGCAGCCAGGGTTGTTTTTTTTTTGTTGTTCCCTCTTCATTTTATCAGTTTGCACTAAGTACAAGAGTAAATAGGTAATGAAAAGTTATTCTTTCATTAATTCCAGCAATAATTGTATTAACTACTCGAGTGAGGGCAAATTTTAATACTGCTGCAAGTTTAGCTTATTTTCAGAAGACAAGGCTGTTTTACACTGTTACTGAGGGATGCCTCATCAACATTTGCACCCAAGGATTATTTGCTAACAGAGTTTGCTTAAATATCGGGGTTGACCATCTTGAATTTGAAAACAAAGTATTGAGATTATTAATTCCATACAAAGCACACTTGTGGAAAATAGGAATCTTCTCAATTAGCATTAATGAAGTGAGACAAATAACATTAGTAATAGCAACTAACATTTATTGAGCCCCTATTATGTACTAGACGCTGTGCTAAGTAGTTGATAGATTTTACTGTTAGGGCCCAGGGCAGGTGCCCCCAAAATATGCCTCAATGGCATATTTTTCTCCCGTGGGGAAGCTGCCCTCCCTGTACTAGGAGGTAGAAGGACATCCTTGTTACAAACAAACCTTGTCGATTCTTCACTAATTTATTACCCAAGCCCAAACTTTGCTTAAATTCTTTAAGCACCTAATTAAGCACCCAAACCTCAATTTCTTTGTCCTGTCGGTTCCTCTCAAATTCATTGTTTCTTTGTCTAAAAAGTATGAAAGCTGCCTGCTTTGGCCACTTCTTAGGTCCCATTTCTATGACACCTCTGTGGGCACGAATTAAACATTTTTTTTTTCTCCTGTTAATCTGTCTGGTGTCTATTATTAGTCCAGCCACAGAGCTCAAGAGGGAGAGAGAGGGAAATTTCCCCCTCTCCAACATTATCATCTTTAATCTTCACTAGAACTTTCTTCGATGACTGCTATTATTATCTCCATTTTCCTGTTAAAAAAAAACAACAACAGAATCTCAGATTAAATAACCTGCCCACAGTCACATAGCTGGTAAGAGACAGAGTTGAGATTTTAACCCCGTCTGAGTCTAGAACTGGAACTCTAAAACTTCTAGAGTCAAACAAGAGTTTTCCTCTGTCAAACTTTTATTTCAACAAAACAACATCATCCATCATATTAAATTAATGTTAGTAGTCCAAATTTTATTGGTTTGGTCATTTCATTTTTACCGAATTTGTAAGTTTATCTCAGTTTTATAATTATACTAGATCTTCCAATATAAGGTCTCTGTACCTAGGTTTAATTTGTTCATATTTAAGTAACCTAATAAAAACTAATTTGTGTTGACACAGGATATCTGTAAGAAATATTTACTTTAAGAAAGGGTTCATCCTTTACACATTTTACAAACGCCTCTGTACAGTAAGAACACTGGCCCCTTACTTCACACAGCCTTGTCTTCTGTCCAGTGCAAAATCTTGTGCATTAAAGAACTTTTGGCCGGTAGCGGAAAATTCATCTGTTTTCTCATTCTCATTTTCACAGAGCCTTTCTTCCTGAGCGTTTAAAGAGCCGTATGGAAATTTTTCAACAAATTAAGATGTTCCATTACACTATGAACAGCCTAAGAGTTGGGAGGAGTTATTAAAATCACATTAACAGTGGCCTGGCTTTCTATAGTACTTTTCCTCTCAATATTACAAAACGCTTTTAGATAAATTTTATCACGTTTATCTTCTCATATCCTGAGGAAGTAGGCCGTGGAAAGTCTCTTTGTCACAGCCTCACAGATAGAGGCTCTAAAGTACAGAGAGGGTCGATAAAACTCACAAGAGAATTCATGTGGAACTATGAAGTTATATACTCTAATTACCTTTAGAGTCTAATTAGATTTCACATCTCCCGGGGAACTTGTGTATTGAGTCTGAGAAGCCACTGGGTGAAGGGGCCTCTGCCCCAAGGCGGCCTAGTGTTCCCACAATTAGTGAGTCGGGGAGAGTTCAGGGTAATGGACAAGGGTGTGGCCAGTCTGGTTTGACCCTTAGCTCCGTCACTTACTAGCTTTGAGACCTTGGGAAAATTACTTAACTTTTATGACCTTCATTTTCCTCGTCTATCAAATGGGAATATATAGTCCCTACCTCATGGGGTCTTTTCGATAATTAACTAAGATAGTGTATGCAAAGGGCTTAGCGCTGGTCTCATACCGAGGATATGCTGAAGAAATGGGAGTAGTTACCATTAGTGGTGACCGTGGTGCTCATGTGTATTTCTGTTCTTCCAAGTGGGCTTCGGGCGTGGAGAACCCCTACGTCTTAGAAAAACTGCTGTGTTGGAGGGTAGAAGAAATGATATCGGGGCAGAGGGATACAGCCACCTATGAATAGAGACAAGAGCTAATTATGGATTATTTAGGAAGCTTTCAGATTTAACTCAGTACGGTCTCAACAAGGATATTTAGTCTCGTATGACAAGGAGTTCAGAGGTAGAGCCGGTAGATTGATTCAGCAACTCAAAATTCTCAAGGATGCCAGTAATTTACATTTCTCTAGTCTGCCATATTCAGTAGGTCTGTTTTGCCCTCGGGCTGGTTCCCTTCATCTTCACAAGATGATTGCCGCATCCTAAGATTACAAATAAAATAGGTATGACAAAGTCTAGAGGAGGATGAGAGTTTATCTTTCTATGTCTGTTTTTTAAGAAACAAAGAAACCTTTGTTTCTTAACCTTCCCAGAAGCCTCCAGATTTTCCCCCATGTCTCACTGGCCAGAACTGGTCATATATTCACTCTAACCCAGTCACTGGGATCACTGTAATTGTCCCAGAGTCATAAAGATTCTGCTTCTGTGGCTGGAAATGGGAAACACCGGACAGAGACCTGGGCACAACCAGAGTTCTCTTAGCAAAGAAGAAATAGGGTTGGCAGTTGGGTAGGCTACTTACTAACAGTGTCTGCACTTAACAGATGCCTACTCTGACTTGAAACATAAAAGTGCTTTCTTGAAACGGGGCCTATACATACATAGCATGAAATGTGAAATGGGCATAACTCTGCCCTATGCATTTGAATATCTATAGCAAAATTTCTGAATAAGAACTCTGCCTCATAACTCTACAGCTATCAGAACCTCAAAGCTTCAAATGCTGTAGTCAGAATAAGAGTGCAAGGGGACAAGGGGACATGCAGCCATCCGAGAAGGTAGACATACTGCTAGGGGCCTGTTTTAAAGGCTCGTCCCTTGACAGACTGAAGCCCAAGACCACCAGAACTGGAAGGACCGACCCAGAGGCAAGACTCAGGGAATTTCTTCCCCATCTCCCACCTGGGCTCCCGACAAGCCTCATTTCCGCCCAGCGTCAAACATCTCCACTGGTCTGACTGTTCTCCAGCTACAGCTTCCTTCCGGGAAATTAGTTCAGGAGGCGAAGGCATTTCCGGAAAGAGTAAGAGTCTCAGGGAAAGGAAGTGCTGCCCTGCGCCTGATTCTTCTGAACTGCAGGGACCTCGCTTGTCTCGCCAGGCAGATGGATCCCGGAGAAAACAAACGCTGATTGTCCTGCGTTCGGTGGCTGCCCCTTGGAAAGTAAGGTCAAAAGGTTCATTTTACTTAGAACGTTCTTCTGACCCCACATCAGAGGACTTTGATTTTGGCTGAAAGTTGAAATCTGGGTTGATTATTCGGGCAATATCATTATTAGCCCCAGGGGCTGCCCAGATGCCCTGAGAGGATCTTTCCACTGTTACGGAGAGTCATGTCATGGCGAGAAACCCAGCAAGCATCCCCTCTCCTGCTTGTTGTCCAGAGGGCTCTGGGAATTGAAGATTTTCCCCGTGAGACCGTAAATTGTCCACATGCATATAAAGGATATGTCCTGCTCTTCAAATCTGGAGTACGAATGTCATTGTGTCTCTTTTTTGGCTTTCATTTAATCACCAAAGACCTTCAATAAGAAGCGGAAAGCTCTCTGATCTGCCTAAAACCAAACAAACTTCTGGTCTGGCTACCAGTGTTTCCAGATACAGTATCCAAAATGGTGGTTAACTCCCCAATGTCCATTCTACCCCAAAAGAATTGTCCAGTCCACTCATGGTAACCCATTTCCCCTGGCCACTGGGTGGTTTAGCAATAGACATGAAATAGACATGTGACCCAGCCCTAACCACTGAGATGTAAGGGAAGCTGGGGGGCTGCTGGGAAAGGCGCTTTCTTTCCTGAAAATAAAGAGTATCTCACAATCTCCAGGGAGAAATTCTCTCTCTCAGTTGTCTCTTTCCTAGCGGCCTCTCTTGGCACCGTGTTCCTGAGTGTTAGTCATTCCTGGTAGGGAAGAGAATGCATCTGGGATAGAAAAACACCAGCTCAGATTTTGTGGCGATTTCTCTTTGAATGTGTGGAGCAACAGAGACTGCTGACGGACTGACACAATTTCGGAGTTTGCCCTTGTTTTGGTCAAAGATTAAAGGAGGAAAAGGACCTTTCCCCACTCTTCGATTTAACTCACTCAAATAGATGATAATGTGACAAATGTCAACTGTGATTTAAGCTTGAATGTGAGGAATTTAAAAGCACTTGCTTGAAAAAAGTTGTATTACATCTTAAAAAAAACGCTTCGGAATGATTTTGATTTTCCATTCCCTTGAAGAAGCAAAGCTGAATGCCTTTCATCCTGAAAATGCCCTTTCATAATTTCTAGGATCCTGGTTGCAAGACACAAATTGAAAATCACCCACAGGAAACCTCTCCAGTAATTGCATCTATCTATACCCCACGCTTTGATCTCAGATGTTCCTGGTGAGGCGGGTAGAAAGCTCAGGTGCTACGGAAAGATAATGCTGGTGAGTCATATTCATGGGATTTTTTTCCTCTGAAACTAGACTGTCTCGTGTGTGACCTTTGCGATGAGATGTAACATCAGCGGACTGACAAGACGGTTGTCAGTAGCCACATCTGACGCTAGCGTGTCGGTCTATGATATTTTATCTCTACCATCCTCACTGGTGTGGTTGACAGGGTTAAATGAGAAAACGTGTGCTGCAGTTCTCTGTTAATTGCAAAGTGGTACATGAATACAATTCTTTGATCCGTGCAGTCTCCCTCTAGGCACAATAACTACATTGTACGGTGGGGTTCTTCTGGTTTTCGGTTCTGATTTATGCTTTTCCAAGATTATCAAAGTTCCTACCTCCTTGAACGTGGACATCATATCTTAAGGGTAGGCATCACTTTGGTACCCCTACAGTTTCTAACAGCGCACAGGTAGGAGATAGTCCAGCCAGCGAGGAAATATTTATTGAAACTTGGGCCTGATCCATAAGGGGGCAACATAGTCAAACACATTGGGGAGGTCTGGCTGCAGCCAGCAAAGGGCAGCGACGATGAAGCCGAGCATCTCAGCAATGGCGGAAGTGGTGCCAATATGCAAATGAGGCCGGGCTCCATGCCCTAAGGCTTGGGAATAGAGGGATAATTCAGGTGCTTTGACGGCCTTTCCCTTGGCTTTTAGCTGTCGTGTCTATGCTACATTACCTCACACATCACCACACTCAATCACACATCCAACCCCGCCCCCATACACACACACACCCCGCCCCCATCCCCACCCTAAGAGCCAGCAGTTAAAAATACCTATAACATCAGGATTATGCCACTTCTCTAGTGAAAATCAGGAAGATTAAGATGATGACAAACACGCCGATGAAAGGAGTCCATAAAAGTAAACTGAAAAGCACAACACAGAAGCTACTTAAGTGCCTAAAAATATTCAGTCGTTATAATAGTTGCCGTTTATTACCTACGTGCGGAGCGCTGGACAACCACTTTTGTCTCATAAGCCTCACACTCATGGTCTGAAGTAGCTGCTTTGTGGGGCGCTGTGCCCCAGTCACTCTACACGGGAGAGGCTGCACCAGGGTTCACTTGGGGTCCCGTGCCCTTGGCCACCTCACCGGGTTAACACTGTCACACTCGTTCATTCAACAAGATGTTACTGATCGCTTACTGGGGCCCTGCACACTCCTCGTTGCCAGGAATTCAGAGATAAAAGACACAGCGTCCTCCGGTAAGAGCTCGTTTCCCAAAGAAGCATGGAGACTGGTAAACAGATGATTACCGTATGGCATGACACAGACTTGACAGAGAGAGGAGTCACCAAACACAGCCTGGGAGGGCCAGCGAACACCTCCAGGAGGAGGTGACAGGAGCAGTCCTGTGGAACAGCCATAGCGGCACACTTGCATCGGAGCAAGTTTGAAGGATGAGTAGGAAGAGCAGGCCGTCAAAGAAGGGACTGGGGATGGGGTGGCATGGGCAGGTGGAGGGATGCCAGCACAGGGAAGGGTCTGAGAAATGTCCCAAGGGGAACGGGGACAAGCAGACCAAGAGGTGGACAGGGCCCAGGTCACATGGCCTTTTCATGATGCCAAGAAGCATAGGATTTGTTCTGCAGGCTAAGAGGGTGTTTGGGAGAATGTTATACAGGGCAACGGCCACATCGTAAGTGTGGTTTCAGAAGTATTGTTAGGCCAGCGTAACGGAGAAAGGATTCGAATGCAGCAAGTCTCTGGATGGAAAGACCAGGGAGGGGCTCCCTGCATAATCCAGGAGAGAAATGATAAGGACCTGAGAAGACAGCCATGGTGGGAATGGAAGAGGAGGACAGGTTCCAGACTTGTTTAGGAGGAAGAAGAGGTTAGATTTACTGACCAAATGATAGTAAATAAGTGCTGCGGGAGAGGCAGGGGTCAAAGATGACTCCAGGGTTCTGGCCTAGGTCACTGGGTGGATGGAGATGAATAAGTTCCACGAGGACTGTGGCTTATTCAGCAGGTGGCACAGTGACTAGCGTGTAGTAGGTGTTCAGTAAATATTTACGGAACGAATGATGGCATGAATGCCTGGGTGAGGAATATAAAGAAAGAACAAGTAGTTTGGGGGGAGGGGTTGGAATGATGGTACATGCTGAGTGTGAGATGCTTATGAGATGGTCAGATAAAGATGTGCTGCAGACATTTACATCTATAAGACTGGAGTTCAAAAGAGACATCTGGGCCAAAGGTATGGATGTGGGAAACATCCACATTCACATTCAGAATAAGGAGACGGGAAGACCAAAAGGAATCATGGTCAGAAGCATCAACAGTTAAAGGGCCAGCAGAGGAAGAGGAGCCCTCAGAAGAGGTTTTAAAAATAATGGCAAGAAAGAATGGTGTCGAATTTCAAGATGGATGGGGTGTCACAGGCCCCTGGAAGGCCAAGTAGAATAACAGCTGGAATGTATGCCTTGAATTTAGCAACCGGGAGAACAAAAGTCACATGGCCCTGGCTAGAAGGAACACTGAGATTCTGCAGACTGCTGGCAGGGTGAGATGAAGCACAGCTGGAGCTGTGGGAGGGTGAGGCCCACAGGCACGGGGGAGTGCTGTGCAGCAGCGGACCCCGGACAGGAGCAAGCGAACCAGCTGTTACACTTGCAGGAATTCTGAGAGCTGGTATTAAACATAGCCGTTATTAAAAACTAAATTATATAAACCTGAAAATTGAATAAATTATACTAAAAACAAAAGTTATAAACACAGAAAACTCGTCACTTCCTGATTATTTACATTTTACTGTTTTCTCAGCTGTCAAGGTTATTAACACCTACGACATCTGGATGGCAGAAATACCGTATAACCGTGCGCTGCTGTACATACCTTCCCTACCCCGCGTTCAGTGATGTCATGGTGATGGCCTGAGACTGGCCGTGGTGGGAGTATTTATACCGGGTGCAAATGCTACAGTTCTGGCTTCTTTTCTTCCAGAGAGCTGGTTGTTGCCACTTACCAGCACGCCACTGAAACCGGGCCAGCGGCTGCCTGCCCCCGGGCTTCCCCTTCAGGGAGTGGCGTTGATCCAGTCACCACAGTGAGGCTGGCGTAGGGGAGGCGCTGACCTCAGAGTGTTTAGACAAGGACAGTTCTTAGCGTCAGGGGGATGCCCGTGTCGCCTTTCTAGAGAGTTCTCTCCAGGTTGGTATAGGGGCCAGCCAGAGAGGGTTCAGAGGATTTGGGGGCAGGGAGGAAGTAGGTGGCAGGGATTGGGGTGCCAGTAACTGTCCTGACCCTCAGGGCTGGATTTCAGGGCCAGAAAAAACCCAGGGTGGGGGCAGAGGCCCGCATGGTCGACTGGTCACCCACACTGGCTCAGGTGCAGGCGACCCCAGCCCTGAGGGTTTTTCAGTTTTCATTGCCTCAGGCCTGGCTGACAGAGGAGCCTCAGGGCAGCTGGGGGAAACCAGACTAGGGAGGGCAGGATCTGGCAGCCAAGCAGGAGGAAGTGAGATTTATTTATTTAAGGGGAAAAAAGACCAATTAAAATAATTCCGAAAAAAATCCCATCTGATGGGTAACATGAATCACGGGTTACACTGGGCGGTGTACCGGGGGGGGAGGGGGGAGCCGTGGGTGCTGGGGTGCACTGTCTGTAGAGAATTAACAAATAAGAGGAAAACCAACTCATAGGCCTGCTTATTATTATCGCCAGATGTGGCAATTCTAAACAACGGCAGTGATAAAATACACCTTCTTTGGGGCAGACTCCTCCCACGCACCCTCCACACATGTATTTTTGAGAACCTTCTATGTAATCAGTTGATTGTATTCGAACAGCTGACACATACTTCTTTAG
This sequence comes from Lagenorhynchus albirostris, assembly GCF_949774975.1. Taxonomy (NCBI): domain Eukaryota; kingdom Metazoa; phylum Chordata; class Mammalia; order Artiodactyla; family Delphinidae; genus Lagenorhynchus; species Lagenorhynchus albirostris. The sequence goes on along the minus strand of NC_083106.1, from coordinate 9,435,011 downwards.
TTCCTTTTTTGCGCTGTTTGTTTCATAGAATCACTTATTTTTAGAGTGTTGGAGGCATGTTTTGTTTTTCCATTCAGACACCAACATATATCAAGGGTCCCTGAGGAGCTGTCAGTTACGCTTGGAGTTTAAGGGCGTTTGGAACAATGTAATATGGTCTTCGGAAGAATCGGGAGACAGCCTTGTTTTGTATGTGCCATAAGATAAGTCAGAAGTTGGTTATGAATCACCACTTTCCTATTATTCTAGCATTGTGCCCTGCAGAGCAGAAAGAGGTTTTAAGCATAAATATGGTTTTCTAAAAAGACATAAGCAAACAGGATGTGGAAGGGATGACCTAGAAGCAAGTTCTCTTGCATTTCAACTGTGTGACCTTAGAAGTATTCTACTCAATTGCTCTGAGGCTCAGTTTTCCTGCTCGTAAAATGGGGTTAACAGTACCTGACCAGCTTCTTCCTGGGGCTGGTGAGACCAGGTGTAGGAAGGGGTGAGGCACCTCATAAAGCTTGGTGCTGCGTGAGTTCCTCAGGATCCAGGAAGGGGGAGCGTGGAGCCCAGAGTGAGCCTATCTGAGGAGGTTAAATGAGGTTTAGATCGGCAACTTCAATTTCCACTGCAGATACGGTGTGCTCAGAAATGTCTGGGGACATCAGAGTGAAAACTGGAACTTGGAAACTGGGAAAACAGGTCAGTGGGGAAAGGAGACAGGTCAGGGCTCTCCCGGAGTGGGGCTCACCCCACGCACCCCACGCAGCCGTGATCACGTAGTAGGTCAGCACCTCGCACCGGCTCAGATCTGCGATGTCTGGTCGGGAAGGAAAAGTCAGGTCTAGAAGCGGCTCTGGGAGCAGCAGTCCCAACACCACTTGCCAACTGGCAGATTCGATTTGAACCAGAAGCCTCTTCTCTTTTCATTGTCTTGGCTGCATTTTTGAAGAGTGGATGGTTCTCCTAGAAAGGAGGGTGGTAGAAATCCTATGAACCCCACCAAATCTCCCAAATCAAATGGAAAAGAAAACAAACAAAATGCCCAGTGGCCTCTTTGCAGCTCACTCTACACAGATTATATGCAGCAATGTAAAACACGGGCTTTTTCTTTACTACCTGAAAAGGGATGGAAAGTTATTTCCCGATGGTGCTGATGTTGGCACGGTGACGAAGGATGATATACTGTCACCCCTCCCAGGCGTGGTCCATCTGCCTACTTTGATGCTGAGCAGGGGCTGGGGTCTTTAGCCATAGGACAGGGAGGGAGGAGGGCCAGAGAAGCTGCCCAGTGCTCCCAGGTCAGACCCTCCCAACATGAAAGAGCTTTTCCACGTAGAGCTCTAATATTCCTCTGTGGAATTTAAATAACTAAAGGCAAAGACAGAAAAGGGTTTCCCCTTTCTATCTAATGCTTAATAAACAGGGTAAAGCTGAGAAGGGAACAGTACAAATCAGATTAGAAGAAACAAGCCTTTGAGACGGTCCTGGGCTTCAGATGGTTGGCCCAGGAGCAGGTCAGGCCAAGAGCTGTGAATCTAGTGTTGGGACCCAGGGCAGGCTGCCCCAAAGTATACCTCAATGGCATATTGATTATTTAGAATTAAAGTTACTTAAGAAATGGCCAATGCAAGAAGGCCACTCTGACCTTCCTTTCTTTTCTCCCTGAAAGCAGAAAATAAATCTCTCATGTGAAAGGTGCTCTCCCTGTATCTGGAGGTAGAGGGACACTCTTATCGCCAAAGATAGGGAATTCAGGCCCAGAAGCCTATATAAACAAGCCTGTTACTTCTTTAATTTACTACCACAGCCCAAACTCTGTTTAGATTATTGACTAATTGAGCACCCCAAACCTACGTTTCTTTGTCCTGTCAATTCCTCACAAATTTATTGTTTGTCTGAAAAGTATAAAAGCTGCCTGCTGCCTTCTCTGGTTACTTCTTAGGTCCCATTTCTTTTTTTTTTTTTCTTTTTTTTTTTTGCTGCACTGCACGGATTGCAGGATCTTAGTTCCCTTACCAGGGATTGAACCCGGGCCTGGCAGTGAAAACACAGAGTCCTAACCAGGGGACCGCCAGGAAATTCCCATAGGTCCCATTTCTATGAGACCCCCTTGTATGTGATTAAAATTATTTCCTTCTTCTCCTGTTAACCTGTCTTGTGTCAATTTTATTATTAGTCCAGCCACAAGAGGGGCAGAGGGGAACATTCCTCTCCCTGGCAGTAGTGACACACTTTTCCTACCTGGAGAGACACCAGATAAGATCCGCTCCCAGGTGGAACCCTGCCTTCTCCACAAGTCACCCCCCTCTACCCACCTGCCTGATTCCAGCAGCCCAGCCCACCATGCCAGCTAACAGCCTACATTTCCCACAGGCCTGACAATCTGTATTACCGGCAAATCCTCAGAACACCAAGGTGAGGTAGTATGAAATTTTTATTTTATTTATTTATTTATTTATTTTTTGCGGTACGCAGGCCTCTCACTGTTGTGACCTCTTCCACCACGGAGCACAGGCTCCGGACGCGCAGGCTCAGCGGCCATGGCTCACGGGCCCAGCCACTCCGCGACATGCGGGATCCTCCCGGACCGGGGCACGAACCCGTGTCCCCTGCATCGGCAGGCGGACTCTCAACCACTGCGCCACCAGGGAAGCCCAGTATGAAATTTTATCCTGGCAAACTTTGCAGGGTAAGAAACATGACCAAGTACCCCAATTAATTACTAGCAAATCTAGACTCACACGGTCTTGTGGGTTACACAAACAACCCAGCCACTCTGCTTCTTGTTCTCCAAATATAGTATCTATGCAGCACGCCAGAATCTCACCAGGCAGGATTTTTACGGCAGAGGAAGAAAACAAAGCAGGTGTCAAGGGTCATTAACCTCACCCTGGTCTCTTTCTGAAAATCAGCACTCTGACACGTCCAGGCTACCTTTAAAGCGCCATGTGTATATGATGTAAATTTACACTTGCTTTGCATATGCATTTTGGGGTCTATTTTGAGCCAGTTGCTGCACTGAATCAAGATAGCTTTCATTCTGATATTCTGGATCTGAAATAATGTGCTGTGGCATTCCCCATCCCTGTGCCCTCTCTGAATCTATTTCCAAACCATTATTTTGCTCGTGCTCATTGGCCTTCAAAGTTGGAGTGGCCAATGGATGCAGAGAAACACAACCTTCACATTTAACTGAGGCTAAGAAGGACTTTTCCTTGGTGATACTGAGGGGAAAGTGTAAATTACAGAAGCAATAACCAGAAAACAGACCTTCTATCAGAAGCTGGCTCTCTCCCCCAGCCGTGTCCAAAAACCTTCGCTATGAATGTATAGAGGAAGTAAACCTTAACCACACTGAGGCTTAAAAAAATTACACTGGTTTCTGTATGTGGCTTTTGTAAATCAGTTAAGTTACATCACGTTTCCACCTCGAACGTGTGATAATAAGGTCAGGGTTCCCCGGTAGACAGCAGAAAAAACCATATGGTACCTTCCGACACAGTCTGCTTTTCCCTTCAAGCTGAAAATGAATCATTTGTTGACATCAGTGGGGCCATCACATGGCAGATACGAAATGTGAATAAATGTGCCTGGTGGAGCAGTAGTGTTGCTGGAGTGGAATGACCCTGGCACCTCCTTGTGGAGGCCAAACGTGACTAAGTCTCTTTCTCTGTACTGTATGGAATTAAATAACCACGTGTCAAAACCCAACAGCTCCTGCCTTGCAACCCTAAACCTGTAAAACATGCTGGCGGCGCCTAAAACCTCTTGCAGAATATAATTACAGATACCAATGCTTTGAGACTTTGGACATAATCCAACTCAACTTAAAATAGTAACAAAGGCTCAGTGTAAAACCTGTGACATAGATTCTCTGAAAAGGGGCCAGGAGTCAGGCCAAGGGCTAATAAGCCCTTTAGGATCTGCTCCATTCAACGACAGCTGACCCGCCAACTCTGACCCTTCTCTCCACAGAGAATTAGATCTGAGATCCCTAAGGGCAAATATTTTTGCCCATATTCCCAGTCCAACCATTGCAGAAATGAACTGAGGTGCACAGCTACAACCATGGGAGCTTTGAGGTGTTCGTTTTCTAATTTGTTTATCATTTGAATGTAGTTTGGTAATTTCCTGGAGGGAGAGGATCTGGGGTAGATTGGGCAGCACCCACCATCAGGAGACAAAGATTTCACAACTGCTCACCTTCCATCCTGACTCTCTTGCAAAAAGACTGTAATATTTATTCACAAGGGAGCTCTGGAAACAAGTCGGCTCTTATCCGGGAAAGTCTATCGCGGCAGACTCCTTTGTACCAAGAACCTGGCACAAGGTCTTGGGCCCACCATCGTAGCTGATCGTGAGTTGGGTTAGCACATTTCCCCACTATATTATCATTACAAAACTTTTGTGAAATTTAGAAAGAGTTCATGGCAAGAATAAAGACAATATTTATAGTACATACTTTCTGGAAGATTTGGATGAAATAAATAGTTGATTAAGTATCTTGTCAGTAATTCAGGCACCATTTAACTGTGCCACGGTAATTGTCTAGATGTTATTATAATGCTTCATCCTAACTTCGTTTGAATTCTGACACCTGGACACATGCTGGATCATCTGTCCAGTTTACAGCGATGCCCAGTTCTCTGGTAACCCTCATCCCTGTCCAAGGGGTTGGGCTGGTCTTGTTTGTCCTATGTCCCCCGTGCCCTGTCCACAGCAGTGTGGACCAGAGGTGCCCACCCCACATAGGCTTACTCACTCCCTGGCCCTTCTCCTGGAAAATGAAATGGAACAAAGAAATCTTTCCCATTAGCTGTACTTAGAATGTATAAAACGTGGGTACAGCCAGGGACCATGTCCCACCCGTGCACTGAGGAACAGGGGAAGTCGGTCTGCAAAACCCAGAGAGAAAGCCCTGATTTCTCTCTGTGTCCACTTCCTCCCCAAGGCCCAGCTGCAAGCTCATTCCTGACTCTGACACTCCTGAAAGCTTACATTTTCCCTGCTTGTTTAACTCTGGGTGATTTCTGTCCCACACAACCAAATGACTCCTAGCTGGTACAAATTCCTGTCTGGGAATCACATCATGTCATGGGGCTTTGGGCTCCAGGCTGATTTGCATCTAAAGCCTTTGCAGCATCGCAGAGTCACTGCCTCTGAGTTCTCTGTGCAGAGGCTTCTGGCAACTTGGGTATGAGTTCTGGGCCTGTTCATTCTAAGGATGTGAACTCAGCAAGTCTTCTACCTCAGTGCAGCTCAGTTTCCGCACCTATAAAATGAGAAAAACTAACTAAACATTGATAATGTGATAAAGCACACAAATCTTGAGCTTTGGGCTTCCCTGGTGGCGCAGTGGTTGAGAATCCGCCTGCCGATGCAGGGGACGCGGGTTCGTGCCCGGGTCCGGGAAGATCCCACATGCTGCGGAGTGGCTGGGCCTGTGAGCCATGGCCGCTGAGCCTGCACGTCCGGAGCCTGTGCTCCGCAAAGGGAGAGGCCACAACGGTGAGAGGCCCTCGTATCACAAAAAAAAAAAAAAAAAAAAAATCTTGAGCTTTGAGGTGACTCTCGGGTTAAAGTCCTAGCTCTGTCACTTCTCAGAGCCTCAGTGTTTTCATTAGATTGTTTTAAAACTTAGGAAAAAAAAAAAAAGGTAAATGCTCCTGACATGAGACAAGTCCTATGTAACAGGCACTTTTATTATTACTGTTTCTGTTATTACTACTCCTGCTCTCCTTCTTCCCAACGAAGTGAAAATTCTCCATAATCTACAAAGAACAATTCCCTAAAGAAAGGGTATACTTAGAGAATCTTTCTTGAGAAATAAAAAGCAGTTTCTGACATCTCTCTTACTCAGCCAGAGGTGTTCAGCTCTCTGACAATATAACTTCCCAGCTCTGATTGGCTGATCTAGCACGAGAGCTAGAAAACAGGAAGGAAATAGATGTTTTCCCCTCTCAGGAAGAGGAGCTGCAGCCTGACCATAGCGGGAATGCTGCTGACTCTGGACACGGCCAGGCCTGGATGCCTGTCCTCAGGCCACTTAACTTTCTGAGTTTTATCTTGGTAGAACCAGAATGACAATGTCATCTACTCCATGGGATCCTGAAAACGTTGGAGGTAGTAGGTATGAAGTGGTACTCAACACAAATTATTTTTAGGACAGTCCTCACTTAGAACTTACCCTAACTCTCCGATCTTCCACCTAGAGCAGCAGAAAGAGAAAAATCATTCTGACAGCCATGCGTGTTTTTCAGCAATTTTCCTATTAGGTCATCATTTTAGGAAAATAGATAAATCAAACCTCCTTCCCTTAATATGAGTTGCATTATTTGGATTTTTTAGGAACTGAAATTTGCATTCAGTGCAACTTAAAGAGAACGATTTTGACAGTTCAAATGTATTGGAATTTCAGTTCAGACCAGGATCCTATTTTCTCTTTAATCACAAATCATTTTAAAACAAAGCTAAAGGGGTTTCATTCTAGAAAATACAAAACAAATGACATGCTAAAGATAAAACTAGGGTCTGGGTTCCCAACTTCAGGCCAAAGTTGATTCTCAAAATGGCTTTGGAAAGTGGCAGTGCTGTGAGGTCCTCAGGTGGAGACTGGGGAGGATACTGAGCCACGTGGCATCACAGTGGGGGCATCACACAGTGGGCCGGGCCTGGGAGATGCATGCTAGAACCACAGGCCATCAGGTGGTGGTAGGGTGATCAACTCATCCTGCTTTGTCCAGGACCACCTCAGTTTTAAGCCCAGGGACCATATAACTCCTCAGTCCTGGGCAAACCAGGACCGTTGGTCACCCCATCAGGGGCTGCTCTGACCTGCCTCATATGCATCTAACCCTTTAGCCTTCCTAGACATTCTGATCCCTGACTAATCTGTTCCATAGACTTTTCTTAAATTTTCTTCCTTATTTTTTCTTATCTGTAGAGCAGAAGACAAACATAACAGGAGGGGGAAAGTGTTTGAGGACAGATAACCAGTGAGGCTATTAACCATTGCTTATATGGCCATGACCTTGGACTAGAAGGGACTTGCCCTCAATTTTCTCACAGCTCAGGACCTCAGAAGCAGTAAACACCATCTCTGGTGACCAGAAGCACTCATGTATGGCTGTACTTTTACATCAATTTATTAAAAGAAAATTGGCAACATCGACACTAGAGTTAACTTCCTCTTCATACCCTTTCTTTGGTGATGTGTGGAGCAGAGACGGAAGGATGTCTTCCCTTTCCCACCAGAGGAAATAGATTTGCAAAGAACATGAACCCCCAAAAGAAATTCCTCTTGCCTGACACTTTTTTTTTTTAAAGCAAAATTTGCTGGAGAGGGGTGGTTCCTCATGTTATCAAAGTAATACATGCATATTGTCACAAACTAAAAAACAGAGGAGGAATAAAAAAAGCACACATAATCCCAGAACGTCACCTTTTAAAACACGCCGAATAGCAACACAAACAGTGGACGTATTCAATGAGCAGGAATTGTTCAGGAGGGTCACACTGTCCTTCAACAGAGCCTCCAGCTGCGCTGAACATTCTCCTCTCTGCTGCCTTTTACACGGTAGCAGCAACAGCAAGCCCGTTACTAAATGACAGTACACAGTCTTCTTCCTCCAGGATGCTGAATTTGTGAGAGCCCATCTACCAACAAATACTTGTAAAGTTTCTACGATGGTGCAGGTACCCTGGGAACAAGGCAGGGGAGGACCCACACCCTCACGGACAGAAAATACACTGGGCAAGTGTAATGAATTATGCCAACTGGCAGAGAGAGTGCCGGGCGAGTGGGTGGCCAGGGGATCGCTCTTGTCTGAGAGGCAGGGAAATCTTCCTAAGGATGTTATACGTAAGTCAAGACTCGATGGCATCTACGAGTGAGGCAGGTGAAGACAGGAGGAAAGATGTAGGCCGAAGGGGCAGCCCGTGGGAAGGCCAGAAGTGGGGGCGTCCTATTTGAGGGGCAGCGGGGAGAGGGCCAGGTGACTAAACCACCCAGGGCCAGGGAGAACGAGGCATGAGCCACGGATGCTGGGGAAGGAGCAGGGACAGAATGGGTGAGGTCTGGAGGTCCATGTTCTGGTTCGGGGGCTTCCACCAAAAGCAATGAGAAGCCACCCCATGCTGGTCCATGGGGGCAGGATGGAACCTCTGCTGTGAGCAGGGTAGGGCTGCAGAGAGCAGGGCGGGGGTGTGTGGAAGGGGGTAACTGGAGGGAAGAGAAGTCTGGAGAGGGAGATGGGGAAATGGGCATGTTTGCGAGGTATCTAGGTGACAGAACCAGTAGAACTTGGTGACTGAATAAATATGGTGATGAGGGGGCCCAGATGGTAGGCTGCAGAAGGAAGGGTCTGAAAGCCGGAAGGACAGCCCCTAAGGCGGGGCTGGCTTCATGGGCATGTGGCCTGTGCAGTGGCACAAGCCTATGCTTGGAAGGGCCCAGCACTTGGTCGAAGGCTCTGCTGTCACTGTCTTGAAATACTTCAATCATTTTTGCACAAGGGGCCCTGCCTTTTCATCTTGCACCAGGCCTTCAGATTACATCACCGGTCCTATGGAGGGCTAAATGTCTGCTACATGTGTGTGCAGCATCTTCACTTGGCTAATGCGACCTGGACTCCATCCAAGGCTATTTATCCAAGATAAATCGAGATTGTCGATTTATCCCGTCAGGCAGGACACGAATCTAAAGAAGGCTCGGTGGGTCCCAGTCAGTGCAGTTTGTGTCTGCGAGCACATCAAGAAAGGTCTGTGGTTAAAGTTCATGAGAGCGAGAAGACAGAAGGCACACTGTGTAAGAGCCTTGGAGACAGTCAGGAGACGGAGGACATCTTAATAACATGAGCTCCAAGCTTGTTGCTCGAGTGAAACAGGAATTTCCCTCACCCAAGTTTCGTTTAGTTTAGTAATGCAAGCTAAAAAATTCTGTCCGTTCAAGCCAAAGCTAAATGGGTATACCGTTTGGCAGAGAGCAGTTTTTCAAATGAGTGGTTTATTATTTTATTTGGGTAAAAGTCTCAGGCTACACTAAATTTGCACTTAAAAGAAAATTATTATTGTAAGGGTTTAAAAGAAAATTTATGAATATTCCTATGCTTGAACTTCAAGAAAAAGAAAAAGGCAGTCCTTTACAAAATTTAAGGTATAACACCTTTAACTGATTATTCAAGGAACCATCTACAGATAGAATTGCTATGAGAGTTTATAGGCTCTGGACCAAATAATAATTATTACTTTCACTATTTTTTAAAATTTTATTTATTTTTGGCTGCGTTGGGTCTTCGTTGCTGCGCACGGGCTTTCTCTAGTTGCAGCAAGCAGGGGCTACTTCTCGTTGCGGTGCGCGGGCTTCTCATTGCGGTGGCTTCTCTTGTTGCGGAGCATGGGCTCTAGGTGCGCGGGCTTCAGTAGTTGTGGCACGCAGGCTCAGTAGTTGTGGCTCACGGGCTCTAGAGCGCAGGCTCAGTAGTTGTGGTGCACGGGCTTAGTTGCTCCGAGGTATGTGGGATCTTCCCGGACCAGGAATCAAACCCACGTCCCCTGCATTGGCAGGCGGATTCTTAACAACTGCACCACCAGGGAAGTCTCTACTTTCACTATTAAATGAGAAAATAAAGTATTAAGAATAACTGAGCTATAGATCACCACTCTGAGTTTCTTTGGTGTCTTATATCCACTTACAGCAGCAAATTTCTAAAAAAATACTAATATTACAGGAAGCATAGGAGAAATCTGGCAAGCCCTTCCAAATATTTACAAGGCTACATCTTTTGAAGTTGACTTAGTAATACGCTTAAAAGGAAGGGCTTTGAAGTCAGATAGTTTCGGTTTAAACCTTGGATCTGTCTTGGGAAAGTTGTTTAACCTGCCTGAGCCTCAGTTTCCCCACATGTAAATGGAGGTCATTCCTACTTGCTGTTTGTAATTTTCGTGTTGTTGTCATTCAACAATGTGTATTTTTTTAAGCTGTATTTTTAAAATAGCTGCTAACGGATGATTAAATGCAGTTATCTGCATGAACCTCTGTGTATTTCCTTAAAAACAGCCTCAATTCCTTCGATACGTCACTCAAGTGACTCTGAGGGCAGGGGGCAAGGCTAGGAATCGGCTGCACTGTTCTGCTTATGACAGAGGGTGAAGGAGTTGGTGTCTGTCCCTCAGAAGAGAAGAGGTAAAGAGAGGGGCCGAGGTCGGGGCACGGGGGAGGGAGAGTGGGGCCAGTGACCTGGTGTCACCGTAGGGGTTCACGGCGGGGAACCGGCCTGGGACACATCCAGAGAAGCTGGCTGCCCGTGGGTCTTTCAGGACCAAGATGCGTTTGCCTTTCTTTGATGTAAGCCAACGTTTCCCTAAATGTATCTCACAGGTAAAGTGATACTGTTTGTACCACATCTGTATTTGCTTCTTGGGGCTTCTGCAACAAAGCACCACAGGCTAGGGGGCTTACGACAGCAGAAATTTACTCTCCCATAGTTCTGGAGGCCAGAAGTCTGAAGCCAAGGGAGCGGCAGTGTTGGTTCCTTCCGCAGGCCCTGAGGGAGGCTCTGTCCCCTGTCGCTCCCCCGGCCTCTGGTGTTTCCTGGCTTGTCGGTGCAGCCCTCCGATCTCGGCCTCCATTGTCGCACAGCCTTTTCCAGTGTGAGTGTTTCTCTCTGTCTCTTCACGTAGCACCTTGACATTTTTTGAAAATCAGGACCCAAACAGGCTTGCACTGGTCAATCTTTCTCCTCCAGGCCAGGGCTGGTGTTGTGAGACTTGGGCCCACTCCCCTCTGAGTCTGCACTCCGGTGGCCAGCGCCCCGTCTCCTCCTGAAGTGGGATGGGCTCCCAGGGCAGCTCGGGACCCAGCTGTCAGGGTCATGCTCACGCTTCATCCTAGTTCGGAGGTGTGCTAACCACCGACCACAAGTGGGGAGGCCAGGCCTTACCCAAGTCAAGGAGCCTGTTGTCTGGCCACAGAGATAAAAGAAACACCTCCCTGTGTTCGTTTCCTTTGCTGTCATAACAAATGACCACAACCTCCATGGCTTCAACCAACAGAAGTTTACTGTTGCACAGTTCTGGGGGTCAGAAGTCCAAAGTCAAGGTGTCATCAGAGTCACGTTCTCTCGGGAGGCTCTAAGGGAGGCTCCTTCCTTGGCTCACCGTATCTTCTGGTGGTTGTCAGCAATCCTTGGCTTGAAGGTGCATCCCTCCAGTGTCTTCCTCTGTTATCACATAGTGTCCTCCCTGTGTATCTATGTGTTTGTGTCCAAATTTCCTCTTCTTATAAGGACGCCAGTCATTGGATCCACTTAGAATCTATTCCAGTATGACCTCATCTTAATTTGATTACATCTGCAAAGGCTCTATTTCCAAATAAGGTCACATTTACGGGTACCAGGGGTTAGACTTGAACATACGTTTTTTTTGGGGGGGTGGGGGCACAATGCAACCCACAACACTCCCTAGTGAATATGTCTTGTATTTATGAAAAAGAATGCAAGGAAGCAAGGACTGGGTGCCACAGGGGTAAAATTCATTTTAAATCTAGATAAAGGAGAAATTATCTTGAGCTGATTGAAGGAGTAGGGGATTTTGAAGCATGGTTAGGAATTAAATAGAGATAAGGCTAAGGAGATAATAATAAAACCATTTATTGATCACCTGCTCTACACCGGGCACTGTGCTGGGTGTTTTAAATGCATGATCTCCAATCCCCCACTGTCTATACTCTATTAGAAAATGCATTCTCCACATAGAGTGTCTTTCCCAAAGTCACACAGTTGGGCAGTGGCAAAGAGAGTTGGAACCCAGGTCCCACTGATACAAAAGCAATCTGGCTTCAAGCCTGGTCCACTGCACTGTACAGGCACCTAGGAGGAGACAGCGGGGTGGAAGTGTGGAGGTGGGTTGTGTGGGCATTTTGTAGAGGATGGACACCACCTGTCTGGCCTGAATGAGAGCTTCCTGCAGGGAAGGTAGGGAACGAGGATGGACGGGTTGGTCAGAGGAGAGTGGTGGGGGCTTCCATGTTACACCAGGAGTCGCTAGAACAAGGGAGCCCCTGAAAGTGAATTGGCAGAGAGTCTTATCTCCAACTGTCATGGGACAGGGCGTAGAAAACATATGTGAAGAAAAATGTGCATTACTCAAATTGCAGATTTGCGACAATTGCTGTAATTTTCTCAACCTTTTGACAAGGACATGGCTAGAGTCAAAAGATGTGTTCTGGTCCCATCTCTGGCCCTTGTGACATCAGGCAAATCCCTTAATTTTTCTGCAGATAAACTTCCTATCTCTCAAAGGAAGATAATGACACCTGCTCACTGGTTTTGTTGGGAGACCTGCCAGGATAATGTTTGGGGAGCATTATTACAGAGCTAGGAGCTTTGGCAAGATTCTCTAGGTGGCTGTGCGTGGCCCTTGCCCTGAGATTGCTTTAGAATTCACGAAAGAGACAAAACAGACAAAAATTAACTTAAATAGTATTAGAGGGACTTGCCTGGTGGCGCAGCGGTTGAGAATCCACCTGCCAATGCAGGGGACACGGGTTCAAGCCCTGGTCCGGGAAGATCCCACATGCCGCAGAGCAACTAAGCCTGTGCGCTACCACTACCAAGCCTGCACTCTGGAGCCTGCGAGCCACAACCACTGAAGCCCGTGCACCTAGAGCCCGTGCTCAGCAAGAAAGAGAAGCCACCGCAATGAGAAGCCCGCGCACCGCAATGAAGAGTAGCCCCCGCTCGCCGCAACTAGAGAAAGCCCACGCGCAGCAGTGAAGACCCAACGCAGCCAAAATTAAATTAATTAGTTTTTTAAAAAATAAAAAGTAAATAGTATTAGAAAAGTCAAATAATTTAATTAGACTGGAGTGTACTGATTTTTTTCCTCACATGTGGGTGGAAAGGTCTACTCAGAAAATGGTACATTCACTACAGTCAGGCAAAGCCTGCGCTTGAATCTCACCTCCTCCACTTAACAGCAGTGTGCATCTCCGAAATCTCGTGGACCCTCTGAACTTAAATCTTGCAATCAATAAAGTGGGGACAGTCAGTACATGCAGACTTGTTGCAAGGATTAAATTCCGTCAAACATGTAAACTGCCTGACATAGGAGATACTCAGTTAATGCTCTTCATTATTACAGATGGGACAATTTTGCTTCTCTTATTATCTTCCTTTTCCAGGCACTGACAAGAAAATTCACAGCTGCTTGGGGAGAAACAAAGGGTCGGCAAGGGATCCCTCCTCTGGGGAAAAAAATCTGCCTTCAACAGTTCCCTTTCTACATCTTTTTGTTCTGGTCTATTTTATTAACAGCAAAGGGGCTGTTTAGAATGTGGCGTCTTCACGGGTTTCAGAGCATCTTCTCTCTTCCTCTTCTCTGATTTTTATGTGGGCTGTCTCGTTGCTAGGGCTGGCTGTGGGTGAGCCTGCCGGCCGACCCACAGCACGAGACTCCAGGCCCCGCCTGCACTCTCCTGCCTGGCCTCTCCCTGCTGGCTGGGCTGCCCTGTGAGTCAGCTTCCCCCTCTGTCCCTGTTTACTTCATCGCAAAATGAGGATAGTAGAATTATTTACCAAGCACAACAGGGCGCTGTGGCAATGGACAAATGAGTGATTATAGAGCACACTCATACATGAAGCCCCTGGTAAAGCTAAATGTTATTTTTATAGGCACTCTCAGAAGGAAGATTTTCTTGACTAGCGTCTGGGGGGAGACTCTCCGAGTTGCTCGTGAACTTGGCCTCCCAGCTGGGTGTGCTTCTTCCTCCCAGGAATAGGACTGTGAACATCCAACTGGAGGTCCATTTCCCTATGAGGGTGGCCTTACAGGGCCAGAATTCTGTCCTGTTTGGCAGCACTGAATGGAGACCATGGAGTTGCCAGTTAAATTTGCCAGGACTCTCAGGTAAACTTAAATTTCAGGTCAATGCCATACAATTTTTTTAGTATAAGTATGCTTCATACAATAGTTGTAAGAGAAGCAAAACACTTATACTAAAAAATTATTGTCTGTTTATCTGAAATTCAAATTTGACTGGGCATCCTGTTTAAATTAATTCATTTGTTTGTTTTGGCTAAATCCGGCAACCCTAGGGTTCACAGTGTTTTAGTAGCACCACCTCAGGACCATGATATTTAGACATCACAGCCGTCAGCTCCTGCCTTCAAGAGATCACAAATATCTATTATTGGGGCTCATGTTAACGTGTATATATATCTACCTCAACAGTAACACAAAGTGTGTGTGAGAGGTGTGTGTCTGGTGTGTGGCTGTGTTCCAATAAATATATTTACAGTAAGAGGCATGGGGCTGGATTTGACCACAGGCTGAAGTTCGCCACCTCTGTTGTAGAAGGTAAGACTGCACAAGCTTGGGAGCCATACTGCCTTGGTTCAAGTTCTGACTTTGCTAGTTACTAGCTGTGTGACCTTGAGCAAGTGACTTAGCATCACTGCATTCCCTCATCCATAACATGAGAGTAATAATAGTACGTCTTCATAGGGTTGTTGTATTAAATGAGTTAATAAACGTAAAACTCTTAAAACTCTGCCCGGGGCTTCCCTGGTGGCGCAGTGGTTGAGAGTCCGCCTGCCGATGCAGGGGACACAGGTTCGTGCCCCGGTCTGGGAAGATCCCACATGCCGCGGAGCGGCTGAGCCTGTGAGCCATGGCCGCTGAGCCTGCGTGTCCAGAGCCTGTGCTCCGCAACAGGAGAGGCCACAACAGTGAGAGGCCCGCGTACCGCAAAACAACAACAACAACAACAACAACCCTGCCTGGAACAGACTAAGTGCTCAAACAATGTTAATTGTTAACTTAAAGGCAGTTACACCACATATATCAGTTAGCATTAGGTCTGAGTAACAGAAAACCCAAAATGACAAAGGCTGAAATAAGAGAGACTTTATTTGGCCCTCTGGTCAATTATGGCAGAGTCGCTAGGGCAGCTCCACAATTGGCCGGGACCCAGGCTCCTTCTAGCTTGTTGCTTCACTGCCTCAAGATCTGGTCTCACTGGTGCTTGAGTTCTAGCATCTTGCCCGTATTCCACATTACCGCCAGCAGGAAGCAGGAAGGCAGGGAGGAAGGGGATGCTCTCTCCCTTTGGAGATACTTCCCCGGAAGTTGCGTGAACCACTGCTGCTTATTTCCCATTGGCCAGGACTTAGTCACATGGCCACAGGGAGCTGCAAGGGATGCTGGGAGTTGTAGTCATTATTCTGGGTTTCCCCTGGGAGTTCTAGTACTAAGGAGAAAAAACATGTATTAGGGAAAACCAGCGGTCCCTAACACAACAGTGCTTTCTAGAACCTGCTATATTAAAATCAAAACCCTTGGACTTCCCTGGTGACTCAGTGGTTAAGAATCTACCTGCCATGCAGGGGACACAGATTCAACTCCTGGTCCCGGAGGATCCCACATGCCGTGGAGCAACTAAGGCCGTGTGCTACAACTACTGAGCCTGTGCTCTAGAGACCGCAAGCCACAACTGCTGAGCCCGCATGCCACAACTACTGAAGCCTGCATGCCTAGAGCCTGTGCTCTGCAACAAGAGAAGCCACAGCAATGAGAAGCCCGCACACTGCAATGAAGAGTAGCCCCTGCTCGCCACAACTAGAGAAAGCCCATGCACAGCAACAAAGACCCAACACAGCCCAAAATAAATAAATCTATTCAAAAATTATTAAAAATAAAATAAAACCCCTTAATTTAGCAAAATCTCCTCATAGCCAGTGTAAAAAGGTGGCTGATAGAGAAGGGGAAATTTGAAACAAGAAGAGCACAACAAAGAGAAGAGGCAGACTAAGGCCACATAGGTGGTTTCTTGGACTTTGTTCATTTGTGGTCTGCTTGTTGTGAGGTTGACAGGGAGGGTTGGGGCCCAGGAATCACGTCCAACAGCCTTCCTTCTCTGTCACCATTTACAAAGGAGTACGAGACATTGGCATCGAGACATTGGCATCTCCCCAGCTGCGGGTCCTCTCTTCCCGACCTAACCCAGGGCGGCAGTAGCTAAGCAGGAGTGGGTGTGGCTGCGGCAAGGAGACTCCAGGGAACGGCCTAGATCTCAGAGGAGCGGCCTGGCCCTGCTTCTGAGCTCTGCTTCCACTGTGCACTCAGGGCTTGTCTCTGCAACCACACCCCACCCCCAGCCAGTTGTGCCACCTATTGCCTCGCCCTGCCCCTCGTCCCTGTCCACTAGCAGCGGGGGGTGGGTCGTGAGGAGGAAACTCTCCCTTTCTGGCTCTCTCTCCACTCCCTACGTGGTGGCAGAAGCAGCAACTTGCAGAGTTAAGTGCTTCAAAGGGTGGAATAGTTAGATCAGTTTAAACTCTGTTGGTTCTAGCTCCTAATCCTTTCGATAATCATTGTTGGATCCCTTTGGAAAACCATAAGATGAGAACACATTTTATTGGAGTCACTTTGATGTGTTTTAGGTCCATGATTGTGGGTTTTTTAGTAAGATTTTTTTCTCTGTCATTTTGTTTTGTTTACAAACAGACTTTTTAAGTGAGCATCTATGAGTTCTTACTTATGCTGCCAAACTACTTTGACATCATCTATAATTCTTCACCTTCCCAAACTGCATGTGCAGGTTAAATTAATTCAGTGAGTCTAAATTACTGATAACAATCTTCTATTCCTATTGTCTGTTCTATTGAGAAGAAATCTCGGTAGTCTTAGTACATGCAATGGAAATTGCTTTTCCTAGTAGTGAAGCAAGAAATGAATTTAGTCTCTGTCTTTGAATGTCAACCGGTCCCCTCTGGGACTATGCAATCAGTCTCCTGTTTGGATTGACTGAGAACAACGAAATAGTCATAAACCATAGCCCTTAGGCCTGGTCCCTAGTAGGTTTTCAACAACTTTTTGAATAAATAAATGAGAATCATGATTATGCTAATTAATGTTTTTGAAAAGCTGTGCCTGTCTTCCTCAACAAATACTCGTCCAGCATTTGGCGATGTGACACCTCACTTCTTGGCACAAACCGTGGTGATACATCAGTAAGGTGACAGCTGGGCGTCAGTCCACAACTATCAGCCCACTTCAGGGAGACACTTGATATGACCAGTAGGACAAGCTCCTGCATCGCATGGGGTAGTGATGGCTTTTCTCTTTCCACTTTCTTAGCTGAGAGTCAGCACCATGTAACATCAACAAGTAACTAATTACTAAAACTTCCGGTCACCGTAAGAGATATTTATTGGTATGATTGGGAAGGAATCATTTAACAAAAGTCTTGGGAAAAAATAAACCAACAGAACTCTAACCCAACTGAAGACACCTGAACACTAGGTTATTTAATTTGGATTATCCGAAAGCACAAAAGTAGAAAAATTCCTTAATGCTATAAACCCTTCAATGTCCCTGCTTCTTAAAAGAGCATTTATTAATTTTTTAAATTACTGAGTGTGTAATGTGTTTGTTTTGGCTTCAACCTTGCCAAGAGGATGCTCTGAACTTTTTAACTTCCAGCTATTGTTCATATCTCCACCCAGTGCTAGCCTGATGACACTAGTATCACTTTTGATTAACATCAAAGAGTTGCCTTATCAGCCTCAAAATATTGAGTTATGGTCTTCATACCAAAGAGGTCCCTTTCTCAAGCCCACGTATCTTAGCTTCAGGAATATTTATTTTTCTTTTTTTGTTTTTCTTTTTTTTGCGGTACGCGGGCCTCTCACCGTTGTGGCCTCTCCCGTTGCGGAGCACAGGCTCTGGACGCGCAGGCTCAGCGGCCATGGCTCACGGGCCCAGCCGCTCCGCGGCATGTGGGATCCTCCCGGACCGGGGCACGAACCCGCGTCCCCTGCATCGGCAGGCGTACTCTCAACCACTGTGCCACCGGGGAAGCCGCAAGCTTCAGGAATATTAATGCTATGCTGAAGATATTCCCATTCCCCAAAGTTTTCATTCATTCCCTTTGATGGTTTTGTGCTTGTTTCCCCTTCTCCAACCAGATGGCCAGGTTCTTAACAGGCAAGAACATTTATTCATCTTAGTGCCCACGCTGCCTTGGCAACCCCAACGCCCAGGTGAGTTCTTCATGTAAGCAGCAAATCTGCAATAATGCTCACTAAATAAAAGAGAAGATATGGCCACCAGGTAGTCGTGCTTATTTTATTGTATGGCTTGTAAACCGATTCTGAGAATATTTACAAAAATGCTTGAGGAGTGGCAGCATCAGGGAAAACATTTCAGGCTCCAAAGGGCCTGCTCTGAAGACAACCCTCATTGGATAGCCTAAGACCTGATATATTTGTTGGAGGGACAAAAGGGTTTCATTGTTTGTCAGTTACCTGGTATTATGAAATTATAGAATGTTACCTGTATAGCTTGTCTATCAACTAGGCCAACCTTCCTTACAAAGAAACCATGGCTTAGGGAACTTACAGTACTTATTCAAATCATTAGTTCATCGTAAAGGTGGGACTAAACCCAGGTCTTCTACCTCTCTAAATCTCTGCCAGGATTTTATTTTCTACCACTATCACATTGTCTCTAGAGACTGCTAAAAACAAACAATATGTTTCTCTCTCGCTCGCTCGCTTTTTTTTTAAAATTTGATTATGTATTTTTTAAATTTATGCTTACTTGTTTACAATTAATTCTTAATATTTTTCTTGTATTTTACTCTGAAAAATCAGTTTGTTCGGTTTTTTTTATAATTGTGTTTATTTATTTTTACTTGTTGACAGTTTGCTTTATTTATTTATCGCTGTGTTGGGTCTTCGTTTCTGTGCGAGGGCTTTCTCTAGTTGTGGCAAGCGGGGGCCACTCTTCATCGCGGTGTGCGGGCCTCTCACCCTCGCGGCCTCTCTTGTTGTAGAGCACAGGCTCCAGACGCGCAGGCTCAGTAGTTGTGGCTCACGGGCCCAGCTGCTCCGTGGCATGTGGGATCTTCCCAGACCAGGGCTCGAACCCGTGTCCCCTGCATTAGCAGGCAGATTCTCAACCACTGTGCCACCAGGGAAGCCCTGAAAAATCAGTTTTACTCTTATCTAATTTTGCCTTTTTTTTTTTTTTTTTTTTTTTTGCGGTACGCGGGCCTCTCACTGTTGTGGCCTCTCCCGTTGCGGAGCACAGGCTCTGGACGCGCAGGCTCAGCGGCCATGGCTCACGGGCCCAGCCGCTCCGCGGCATGTGGGATCTTCCCAGACCGGGGCACGAACCCGTGTCCCCTGCCTCGGCAGGCGGACTCTTAACCACTGTGCCACCAGGGAAGCCCAGCAACTTACTCTTAAATGGTTCAGGAGTAAAAGTTCTTTGTGCTATTTTTATAACTTTTCTCTAAATTTAAATACATTTCAAATATAAAAAAGCTAGAGACAGATGGTGGTGATGGTTGCACAACAACGTGAATGTCCTTAATGCCACTGAACTGTACACTTACAACAGGTAATTTTTATGTTATATGTATTTTATCATATTTTTTTAAAAAGCTAGGAAAATGGTAAATGAAAAATAGAGACTAAAATGGTTGCTCAGACCAAAATGCAAACTAGTTTGTCCTCCACACCAAAATTGCACATGTGTGTGTGTGTGTGTGTGTTTGTAAGGATTTGTTCATGCTGGTGCCTGCCCATGTCCTACAGAAGGAGTTAAATCAACTGCCCTACATAGTTGTTATCCTTGGAGCAGCATCTCCCTTGAGGGCTGTTTGGAATTTTGTGGGGACAGTTTTCTGTTGTCACTATTACTGGGGAAGGGGTGCATTACCGGCATTCAGGAGGGAGGGCTGGAGGTGCTAGACTTCCTGCCGTGTGGGGACCACACCCTAAAATACAGAATTGCCCCCATGTCTCCGTGAATCTCAAGTGTCCCACCAGGTGTTCATGAGGGGAAAAAAGCTTTTTGTAAATATCTGAGCCTAGAACTCCACTTTGCACATAAACGCAAAGTACTTTTCCCCCACAGTTTCCACATTCACTGAATTTTCCAGTCATGCATCCACCATGTAAATTAAGAGAAGACTGTGCATGTTTTGTTTGAAACTTTACCCAGATGCTGCTTGCTATTTGGGAAAAGTGAGGTCACCTATATCAATGCTGCCTGCCCATGGTATTGGAGTCGCCAATATACACACGTCCATCACTCTGCTTTTGCCATTTTCATATGCAGCTATGTCACTGAGCTGTCTTGAGTCTCCTTTTAACTGCCTTACAACGAAAGCATTATTAAATTAGAGACATTAATTCAAAGATCTGGTTTAATTTCTCTAAAAGGATTCTTTCAGAATATTTCAAGGGATTTTTACCATGTGTATATTGATTTTTTTTCACTCAGTGATAATAAGCACACTGTGGATTTGCATCCTGAGATGATTTATTCTTTAGCTGCCCATTATTTTTCAGTCTCCCTCTCCCACTTCCCCAGGGGTCTACCTCAGGGCCTCTCTGTCCCCTCTACTGCTTCTCTTTCCAATCCAGTCTCCCTACCCATTGTCTACTGAAGCCTGAGTTCTCCAAGGCTCAGTTACTACAGAGTGAATTTATTTTGAAGTATAATTGATTCACAATGTTGTGTTAGTTTTAGGTGTACAGCAAAGTGATTCAGTTACACACACACACACATATATATATATATATATATATTCTTTTTCAGATTCTTTTCCATTACAGGTTATTATAAGATACTGAATATAGATCCCTGTGCTATACAGTAGGATACCTTGTTTATCTATTTCATATATAGTAGTGTGTATCTGTTAATCCCAAGCTCCTAATTTATCCCTCCCGCCTCCTTTCCCCTTTGGTAACTATAAGTTTCCTTTCTATGTCCTACAGAGTGAATTTAAGGAGATCAAAATAGGAGATTTGTTTTTGGCAATTCACTGTCTCATGTCAAAAGACAGGAGTTTATTCTGACAGTACACTTACAGGCAAATTCACAGCTTGCCCATGAGAATATTATACTTCCTCAATTTCACCCGTCTATAATTTGTTATGCCACATATCATGACTTTAAATAAGGCTTTTCCCTCTTTCTTTCATCATATTTAAATAATTTTGGCCTTTATTTGTCTAGTACATTCCTGTCCCTTTACTTTTTCATTTTCTGTACTTGTTCTGCAGAGGGTCGTCTAATCTTCTCACTCCTTATGAAACCAAACACTGATTATAAGGAGGTGCAAATAACCATTTCATTATGTCTTCTAATGTAGCTATGCCTGAACATGTACATGTCATTTTTTCATAAATTACTTTCCTTTTATTCCTCCTTAATCTTAATTTAAGTAGGACATTATATTTGTTTTAATTATGTGTGTAGATAGCTGCATATATATATTCATATATACATCTGTATATTATATATATACATATATATATGAACTTTATCTTTTGAGAGTAGGGGAGGTGTTACAAAATATCTGTGGTGAGAAGGAGGTGCGTATTGGTTCTGATAAAGATCAGATTTTATGCTCTACCATAAATAACTGATTGTCACATCAAAGATGGCTCACACCATCTGAGGCGCATTGTTAAGATGGGAAGCAGGATGATGGGGACACTTAAAAAACTGGGGGACAGTTGAGGGAATTGAGGATGCCTAGTCCAAAGCAGCCACAACATTGGATCCTCAAATACATCAAAGGTAGTTGCGCAGACTGAGGTTTGGATGGGCTCAGGGTGGCCGCGGGGGACAGAAGACTGACCAGTGGGAGAATTGTCAGAGGCAGAGTTGAGCCCAACATACCGAATGATTTGCTGAGTTAAGGCTACCCAAATGGGATCATCTTCCCCCTCCAGCCACATTTGAAGATGTTCACATAGATGCTGGAGGCCATAGCGAGGGTGACCCCTGAGACGTCGTCTTAATCTGGATGACTGAGTATGGTACAGGTTAGGGGTATCAGCTCTGGAACCAGGCTGCCGAGGTCCAGATTCTGTGCCTGCAACCTCCAAATGGGGTGCCAATGGGACAACTTAACTTCTGTCTCAGTTCCCTCATAGGTATAGTGGAGATGATAAAAAATAACTTTCTCCAAGGGCTCTGTAGCATAGACTAAATAATCAGTAGACATCAACAATTTCTATGAATCATTATGAATAGCTGCATCAAGGAATAGAAATAAGAAACGGAGAGTGCTAAGAACTCTCCGTTTCCGTATTAAAACCCAGTTACCTTTTTACTCTTGGGTTCCATGAAACTCCTGTATTCTATGATAGTTCCTTTTTTTTGGTTTATGCTAAGTCAAGTTAGTTTTAGTTATCTGCAACCAAAGAAGCTTGACTAATACAGAAGAAGAAAGTCTAAGAGTCTAAAATAGCCTCTGAAAATAAGGCTAAGAAATTCAGAAGAGCTGACTAACTCAGTGCCAGCAGTTGGGGGCAATATGGTGGCAGATCCCAGTGCTTACCTGTGAGACCCTTTCTGAACTTCCCACTAGAATATTTCTGAATGTACCCAAAAATATGTGAACCGGCAACACCACTGGACATTAAGGGGGAAAACCATGGCCAGATGTGGGCGAATTCCCACTAACTTCAGAGTGGATGAGGTTGGGCTGAAAATTACCCCTTTGAATCACACCTCTGTGTCCTCTAAACCAGCACAGTAACGGATGGCTGGAAAAAAAGTGGGGAGGGTCTGACTCACCTCCATTAGGAGTTCCTATTAATAGCTTGAGAACACGTCTCTGAGCAAGCCAGCTTGTCATTCCTATGTGAAAGTAGCAAAGATGGCCTCAAATAGGCACAGGCTCAAAAAATACACTATCACATACCTTCCTGAAAACATCATTCAAAGAACACACATCAGTATTGGGTAAGACTATTAAGTGTCTGCGGTAATAGACACCCAGCTCACTGGTAGTCTGTGAGTTGAAATTTGTGATTTAAACATTTTATTGGAACTCCACACACACAAAATTAATAAAGGCATGTTTATCTCTTTCATCCAACAATTAAGACAGATAAACAGCCAAAACAGTGTTGGCCTAAAATTGAGCTACTCTATAACTGCTCATCGTTTTCAAAAGAAAAAACAAAAGGCATCTCTTTCTCTTGGCTTCCTTTTCTGCTCAGTGTGGTAAATCCATCATGTAGGCTTTTTTCTGTCTCCTTATTTTCATTTCTCCATTTCTACATATGCCCTAGGTTACTGAGTCACTTGTCTTCAACAGATGTAGCCATTACTCAAGCTCTCCAAAATATCTGATAGTTGTGGAGACAAGCACATTTGTGAAACATTATTCCATGGGTATAATCTTGGCTATGTGACTTTTAGAGGGAAAAATAAAGAAAATATCCTAAAGTTTCTGTCTAGACACCCAACAATCTCCCTTTTGGAAATATAAAGCAAACCAAACATCCTTCTCTACTAAATATTCTTTTAAAAATATTTATTTAGTTGAGGTGTAGTCGATTTACAATGTTAGTTTCTTTTTTTAAACTTTATTTTATTTATTTAATTTTGGCTGTATTGGGTCTTCTTTGCTGCACGCTGGCTCCCTCTAGTTGCGGCGAGCGGGGGCCACCCTTCCCTGCAGTGCGCGGGCTTATTGCGGTGACTTGTTGCACAGCTCGGGCTCTAGAGCACAGGCTCAGTAGTTGTGGCACACGGGCTTAGTTGCTCTGCGCCATGTGGGATCTTCCCGGACCAGGGCTCGAACCTGTGTCTCCTGCATTGGCAGCCAGACTCTTAACCACTGCACCAACAGGGAAGCCCTCTTTTTTTTTTTTTTTTTACATTTTTTATTTCTTTAATGTTGTATCTATTTTATTTATTTATTTTTGGCTGCATTGGGCCTTTGTTGCTACATGCGGGCTTTCCCTAGTTGCCGAGAGTGGGGACTACTCTTCGTTGCGGTGTGCAGGCTTCTCATCGTGGTGGCTTCTCTTGTTGTGGAGCACGGACTCTAGGTGTGCAGACTTAAGTAGTTGTGGCATGTGAGCTCAGTAGTTGTGGCGCATGTACTTAGTTGCTCTGTGGCATGTGGGATCTTCCCAGACCAGGGCTTGAACCCGTGTCCTCTGCATTGGCAGCCGGATTCTTAACCACTGTGCCACCAGGGAAGCCCCTCTACTAAATATTTTTTAAAAATGGCAGCTGGTAGCAACTACACCAACACTTTGTTTTGATGTAGTTGGAAGTGGGTTATTTGAATCAGTTGCCAAACATTTATTTTCTTTCTGAAATTTAAACTCAGATTGTGATGGCAACAGAACATTTGTATGATCTGAAAATTGGGACAACTAAATTTTTGGACCCAATTGCCTTCTTATGTTAATCTAAACAAAACATCCTTTTTTGCTTCTGCATTGGCAGAGCCCAGTACAACGTCTGCAAAAATGCTGTTAATAATCACCAACAATGAGAATTTCTATAGAGAATTAACTAGCCTTTCCAATCGGGTTCCTTTACGGTTGTTCCAAATACGTTCCACTGCTCCCTGCTTTCCGCCTTGTATGGTCAGGCTATTCAAGATGGCTGTTTTCTTGCTCTCTGTCTGTCCTGCCGGAAGCAGTGCTTACTTCACCTATACCTACTCACATGACTGACCTCACATATTTGCCCCAGGCCCCAGCTAATGATTGTTCTAGCTTTAGATCAGAACATCTCCACTATGATAGCTTATCAAAGGGGTGGCGAGGGGCATTCCCCTCTGCTGGTTTCCCTGGTAACTAATGAGCCAACTTGAAATCTATTCCCCTTATAACTGATAGCTTCCAATTCCCCCACCCCCTACCAACTTTCCAGAATCATTTTCACTGGAATCCATCTTGGCTGAGCAATGCATGCGCCACCAGGCAGGACCCTGAGTCAGAATGATTGTCCAGAGACAACCCGGAAACCACCCCCATTACCATAAAACCCGAGACTGCGACCCGCATGGACCCTCCTGGGTTTCCTGACCCTACTGCTCTCTGCTCAGGTGCCCCTTCCCCATAAAGTCTCTTGCTTTGTCAGCACGTGTGTCTCCTTGGACAATTCATTTCCGAGTGTTAGACAAGAGCCCACTCTCGGGCCCTGGAAGGAGTCCCTCTTCCTGCAACACCTCACCATCTTTAAATCTTGACTCTTGCAATATCATTCTAACTGATCCTCTATCATGAATCACTTTCTTCTAAAATTCATCCTTAGATCTACCAGAGTTACTGTAAAATAAATTTGATCATGTCCCTCTCTGGCTTAAAACCTTCAGTTGTAAATTCCAGAAGGATGAAAAATCTAAAACTCAGTTTCCAGAAACATGGCAAATTGAGCTGATGTAGACCCCACTCCTAACTTACCTCATTTCCACAAACACATACAACCATTAAAGACAATATAAAAAAAAAGTACTGATGTTTAAAATGCATAAATGGGTACAAAAGCTCCAGGTTTCAAAGTGAGTGGGAAACTTATAACTTGAGATCTCACTATACCGTGAAGTCAGGAATTGATCTGGATACAGGCCCTGAAGATTAGGGTGAGATTTTAACACTCACGCAAGGGCAGGAGATATAGTCTTGGGCCCACATGAGGAAACAAGCTGGAACTAGACCCTTAAATAAACTAAGGTCCTGCATGAGCTGTTCTTTCATTAAAAGGGGCCCTAAAATTCTCTCCCTGCTTTCCCAAGAAGGCAACAATAAAGGGTACCCTGCCCAGGGTCCTGGGAGGAAAAACATCTCCCATGAACTATTGAAATTCCAAAGCTACACCATGCAGGGGTGTGGAGCTGGAATTTACAATACCTCCATTGTGTGGGAATTTCCACACTAAACTTTTAGTATGAAAATTGTCTCAGGCTGGTTAAATCTCCAGTAGCCTAGAAGAAGAAATACAAACTACTCTCCAGGGATATTTTCTTAGTCAAAAATGCAAGTGACATGCTTAGAAACAGAATCTTAAAGAAATGAACTCACAAACAAAAATTATAAGCCACAGGAGGAAATGACTCACCACAGACATGGATATCCTCATGACATAGCAGCTGGAATCCAGAAGAGAGAGAGAGAGCTATAGAGCACCCAAGATGGAAGCCACAGACTTTTTATAACCTAACTGTTGTGGTGGCGTCCATCCCTTTGGTCCTCTTCTGTTTAGTAGAAGCAACTCAATAAATTCAGCCCACATTCAAGGGGAGGGGATTATACGGGGGAATGAATACTAGGAGAAGGGGATCACTGGGGGCTATTTTAGAGGTCTAGTGGATTCTCCGTGAATATGTGTTCAATGAATGAACAAGGTAGGAAATAGAGAAAAGGGAGTAAAATTGGGAGAAATTTTTGTAAGATGGGTTATGTATTCAGTTTTGGCCTATACTATTTTGGTCCCAGTATGTGATTATGACAGAGGCTATGAGTTTACCAAACCCATTTCCTTTTTCCTTGGGCACACACGGCTGCATGTCCAGCCTTGCTTGCAATTACATGAGGCCAAGTGCTTGAATTTGGCCAATATAAAGTGGGTGTAAATGTGTTCCCTCCTCCCCTACATGCCAGGCAGATGCAGAGGACCCAGTGGGTATGGTAAAACCACTCAGTAGAAGAGCCTGAGACTATGCAAAGCAGATGTGCCCCAAACTCCCAACTAACCCATATCTTGGTGAGTGGGGAAAGCAAACTGTGTTAATCCACTGAGATTTGGGGGTTATTTGCTACAATAGATGAGATGATATTGTAAAAATAGAGTAGCTAAGACAATGTGGCATTGAAATAGAGGTAGAAAGTACACCAAGCAAATGAAGTAGAGAAGCCAGAAACAAACCCATGCATGTAGTGTGATGGAGCTGGCACTGCAGATCAGAGAGGAAATGATCTCCTAGTCAGTGAACGGTGATTAACCATATTTAAGAAATTGAAAATGAATTCCTGCCACCATGCACAAAAGCAATCTCATGATGACCTAAATGTTAGCACAGCTATTGTTTGTTAGGGACCACAATGATCTGTGTGCCCATCTACTTTTCCAAGTCTTCCTTGCAATTAGATGGGCCATATAATTATTTCTGGCCAATGGAACATGAGCAGAAGTCATATGTCACTCCTAACAAGACGGTTGAGTATTTGGTGGGCATCCCCAACAATTGTTCTCCCCATCAATTAGATGGATGATAGTGACCTCAAAGCGACAAGATGGAGAAACCCCAATATGAGAGCAGCCTGGGTCCCTGAGTCACACTTTGAGCAGATATGCCTTGGAGAGCTACCCAATCAGGATCTTTCACACTGGGCTTTGGGTGAGCAATACATAAACTTTTATTGTGGTAAATGCCTAAAATATTGGGGCTTACTTGTTATTACAGTGGAGCATAGGATACCCTGACAAATACAAATATGAGAGGCAAAACTTTAAAGCTTTTAGGAGAAAATACAAATTATGATGTCAGAGTAAGGAAGAATTTCTCAAACAAGACAGAAAAATCATAAACTGTAAATGAAAAAGCCAGATAATTGGAGCACAGTAAAATTAAGAAATTTTATTCAACCACAGGTATAGAGTGAGAAACAAGCCCACCTTGGATTGAGATCTATAACACATGTGACTAAGAGATGATTCCCAGAGTAAAAAGATCTAGTGTGAATCAATAAGAAAAAAGCAAATCCCAGCAGAAAAATGGGCCAAAGATATAAACAGGAATTTCACAAAAGAGAAAATATGAATGGCCCATAAACAAATAAAAAACATGGTTATCCTGATTTGTATGAGGGAAAAATGAAAAGCACAGTTATAATACTGTATTATACCTATCACATTGACAAAAATCAAGTAACTGGACAATACTAAGTGTCAGAGGCAATAAGAACTCGTACAATCCTTTTGGGGAAAAAATTGGTATTTCCTGGTAAAATTGAAAATATGCACATTCTGGAACTCAACAGTACCAGGCCTAAGTATATACATGTACAAGAAAGTGCAAAATAGTACTGTTTATTACAGCAAAAACTAGAGACAACCCTTGTCCATTCACAGTAAAGTTAATAAATACATTGTGGTATATTCAATGGAACAGCATATAGTAGCGAAAATGAATAAGGTATAGCTATGAATGAATTTCAAAAACATGTTAAAAAAATAAAGTCACATTAGAAAACATATATTTCATTTATTTAAAGTACAAAACCAGGCAAAAATAAACAATATATTGTTTAGAGATACCTACATAGAGTAAGACTATAAAAAGCACACATATGTTTACAAAATTGAGAAGAGTGGTCACGCCAAAGAGGGAAAGCAGAGGATGTACTTGGGATGAAGCACATAGCTTCAGAGTGCTGGGAATGCTCTGTTCTTAAGCTGCGTGGTGTTAGCTTTTAAGCATTTTTTAATTTTCTTTTTTTTATTGTGGTAAAATACACATAACATAGAATTAGCTGTCTTAACCATTTTTAATTGTACAGTTCAGTGCTATTAAACACATTCACCTTGTTGTGCAACCACCACTGCCATCCATTTCTATAACTCTTTAGGTTTTTAAAATATTTTAAATTAAAATGCACATATATATTATACTCACTCTTTTGCATACTAACACAGTTCTCATTTTTAAAAGGCAAAAAAAATCATTGTAGAACTATATTTATTGTTCTGAAACTACATCCGTTGTATATTCTAAAGATAAAATGGAATGATGTGGTGGTATATACATACAATAAAATGTCATCCAGACATAAAAAAGAATGAAATTCTGATATGCACTATAACTTGGGCAGACCTTAAAAATATTACGCTGAGTGGAATAAACCAGACACAAAAGGACAAATATTGTATAATAACTGCACTTATATAAAATATCTAGAATAGGCAAATGTATAGAGACAGAAAGTAGATAAGCATTTACAAGGGACTGAGGGGGAGAAGAAAATGTGGAGAGATTGCTTAATGGATACAGAGTTTCTATTTGGGGTTAGGAAAGGATTTTGTAAACAGATAGTGGTAATGGTTGCACAGCATTGTGAATGTAATTGATGACACTGAATCAAACAAGTAGGAATAGTTAAAATGGAAATATTATACTATACAGTATTGCTGCTGGGTATTGAATTCTGTTTTAACAGGCGATTTCTTTGCCACTTTAAAAATGGCGCTCCACTGATAGCTGTCTTATTTATGTTGAGACCTTAGGTATCAGCTTTTTTCTTGTTAATTTTCCCTCTGTAGTCTCTAAAGTCTTTCTTGCTATCTTCGGTTTTTAGACCATAGTTTGTGTAGCTCGTTACTGTTTCCTGTGTATTTACTTTGCTTAGGGGATGCTGAGTTACTTGAATCTGTGGATTGATGTCTTTCATCAATTTGGACCATGCTTGTGATTTTCACTTCTAATATCAATTGCTTTCTACATTCTCTCTACTCCCTTTTTAATCACATCCCACTTTTCTTTCAAATCTGTCTTGAATTTTCTGATGTTGTTCACATTTTCTGATGTTTCTGATGTTGTTGAGATATTTTGCTCTTTTTTTTAGCTTTATTTTTAAATTAAAATTTTTTTTCCAGCTTTATTGAGGTGTAATTGACAAATAGAAATTATTTACATTTAGGATGTACAATATAATGATTTAATATATGTATACATTGTGAATTAGTGCTGCAATCAAGTTAATTAACACATTCATCACCCCACACAGTTACCATTTGTGTGTGTGTGTTGAGAACACTTAAGATCTACTCTATTAGCAAATTTCAAGTATACAATACAGTATCATTAACTGTAGTCACCATGCTGTACATTAGATCACAACAGAACACATTCAGCTTATAACTAAAACATCTCCTCATTCTCCATCCCAACCCCTCCCCAGCCCCTGGCAACCACCATTTTACTCTGTGGTTCTATGAGCTCAACTTTGTTAGCTTCCACATGTAAGTGAGATCATACAATATTTTTCTTCTGTGTCTGGCTTATTTTGCATAGTATAATGTCCTCCAAGTTCATCCATGTTGTTGCACATGTCAGGGGTTCCTTCTTTTTTATGGCTAAATAATATTCCTTCATATCACATTTCACATGTCAAAGAACATTTGGGTTGTTTTCATATCTTGCCTATTTAGAATAATGCTACAATGAACATGGAAGTGCAGATATCTCTTTGGGATCGTGATTTCATTTCCTTTGAATGTATATTCAGAAGTGGGATTGCTGGATCACATGGTAGTTCTAATTTTAATTTTTCGAGGTGCTTCCATACTGTTTCGCATAATGGCTGAACCAATTTACATTCTCATCAATAGTGTACAAGGGTTCCCTTTTCTTTACACCTTCACCAGCAGTTGTTATTTCTTATCTTTTTGATAATAGCTACCCTAAACAGTCTGAGGCGATGTCTCATTGCAGTTTTGATTTAAATTTACCCAATGATTAGCAATGCTAAACACCTTTGCATATACCTGTTGGCCACTTGTATGTCTTTTTTGGAAAAATGTCTACGTAGACCCTTTGTCCATTTTAAAGTCAGGTTATTTGGTTTTTTGCTATTGAGTTGCATGAATTCCTTATATATTTTGAATATTAACCCCTTATCAGATATATATGGTTTGCAAATATTTTCTCCCATTTCATATGTTGCCTTTTTCATTTTGTTGGTAGTTTCCTTGGCTGTACAGAGCTTTTCAGTTTGATATAGTCCCTGTTCTTTATTTTATTTTATTTTATATTTTTTTGGTCATGCCGCAAAGCTTATGGGATTTTAGTTCCCCAACCAGGGACTGAACCCGCGCCCCCTGCATTGGAAGTGCGGAGTCTTAACCACTGGACTGCCAGGGAAGTCCCTCTTTTGAAATTCATAATCATTTTTGAACATTTTCCTTTTGATCTTGGACCTGCAAATTATGTAGCCAGGCCTAAGAACAGTGCCCACTGAGAGAGAACTTGGATGCCTGTTTCAGGTGACCCAGTCCTGCTCAGAGCACAGATACCTGATTTCTAGCAGAGTTAGTAACCATGTTACAAAATCATTCACTTCCCCTTCATTTAAATGACTTCTATCTACTGAATATTTATCAGGTTGGTTTTACCCACGTTACCAATAGTTCCTTAATCCTCCCCCAAAACAATTACATTTTCAAAACAACATGCTAAATTAGTCTCTCATTGTCCCAGTGGGAGACAGGGGATGATTGCAAAGCACACCAGCCCTGGAGTGAGAGTATTAGGGTTTGAGGTCGGAGCAGTGTGGTTTGACTGACTCCCCTAAATTGTTCTGCTTTTCACAACTTTTCCCCTCTTTTTACTTCTGAAACCACAGCTTCTCTAAAACACAGGCATTTCTCCCAGTGGTTCTCACGGCAATAACATGAGAGTATTGTTTCTAGGAAGGAGCGGAGGACATTTGTCCAGTAAGAGTGAATAGAGAGCCAGGACTATGTTAGGGCCTCAGAGTGTGGTAGCACTTGTGATCTTTCTTGTGGTGTATCCTTGTGGTATTTCAAATTCTAGGGGAGCACAAAATGCATTTTTCATAACTTTGAGTTTATCTACCGCAGCTCTTTGCACATAGCTCTCAATAAATATTTTTTGAATGAGATAAAAAGCAGCTAATAGACCAAACTAGCTCTAAAAAGAGCCACTGCTTCTTGAACACCTAGCGTGTGCCATGCACTGGGCCTGGCCTCTTGTGTGCATTACTCCAGTCAACGACCTGACAATCGCCCCTTGAAAGCCACACCGTTACTTTACAGATGTTGGCATGGACAGGTGACTGGTAGATAGCGACTATTTATGAGAACCACATGTGTTTCCGAACAATTCTTTATTTAATACTTAAAAAATTTAAGCTTGGAATGTCTCCATTCCTACAAAGTATAACATAAAACTGGTTACTTATTTTGAAACTAACGCACAGCTTATAAGAATTGTGAGTTTTTCTGTGCACTTATTTACTTAAAAGAATATTTTGCATTTTGACATTTCCTGACTTAATCAGAGATTAATGATCTTAAGAAGCAGAAAATTGCTGAGGTGCCTGTAAAAATTCTGAGAAACTAGGGTAGAGATGCTAGACACATTAGGGAAGAGATTAAATATATCACATGACTAAATGAAACACAGTGAGGATGAAGAAAGAGAAGAATGACTGGGAAGGCAAAGAAGACAGAAGTGCTATAGGAGTCAACAAAGGCAGGTCCTGGATGTGACTAATAAAACAGCTGTAATCATTGTGGGTCAGCATATTAGAATATTCGTTATAGATCTGAGAACCACAATAAGAAATTGACACCCAGGAGTGAAGACCACCAAATGCATAGGTATTGATAACTATTTCACAGAATCTGCTAAGTAAGCTGCAGGGCAGTAACAGTATAAATGAGAAAATTCAGGATCGAGCTGAAATAACCTGCTCAAATTCACACAGCTGGTGAGCAGTAGAAATGAGCTTCAAGCCAAGGACTGTCCAAGTCCAGGGCCATGTGCTCACCATTCAGCACTCAGCAGCGGTGGCCTTTCTGATCAAAGGTCTGGGGGAGAACAGGACTCCAAGGGACAGAGGCTGTAATTCACAATACCCGACTCTAAATAAGGGTAGTAGTGGCAAATGTCCTGCACTTGTGTCTCACAACCACTGTCACTAGAATTGCCTTTCACAAAGAAGAAATATAAGAGTGTGTGTTTGTGTGTGCTAGTGTGTTAGGTGGGACTTTAGCTTTAAAGTAACTCTGCATAGCCTGTGACTTGAGCAATGACACATGAGCTAGCAAAATGTCCTTTGCCACCCAACTATTCCTACTCCCACTGTTGTCTACTTTGTGCCCAGTCACTGAGTGTAAGTTTGTTTCTGAGGACTCACACCAGAGTCCGTCCGTAACAGGTCAGAAAATCAAAGCGACATCCTAGGGTAAGGTTTTAGGGAACACCATTGATCCTGGAGGCTAGGAGCTCATTTGGGAAGCCAACTGGTTCGCCAGTCTTACCATTACTACCCTGATTTCATTCTTCTGTCCCAAACTTCCTTCTGGGAATCAGGGCTATCCAAACTGAGCAAACAGTCTTTTATAGATCCCAGAGCAAACAGTCCCTGCTGAGGCCCAACCCTGGCTGCCCATGCCACCCCTGCCATCTGTGCAGCCTCACCGACCTCCAGCCTCTTCCCGCCATTACCTCCTGCCCTTTCCTGCCTGCTCAGATCTTAGCAATCGGACTCCCACTAAATCTTCAGTTCTGGACACTATGTCCCATTATTATAGCATGGATTGAGTCTTCCGAACAGTGAAGAGAGAGAAGTGATGTAGTCAAAATGAAACAAAAATTAAAACCAACCAATCAGGGCTTCCCTGGTGGCGCAGTGGTTGAGAGTCCGCCTGCTGATGCAGGGGACACGGGTTCGTGCCCTGGTCCGGGAAGATCCCACATGCCGCAGAGCGGCTGGGCCCGTGAGCCATGAGCCTGCGCGTCTGGAGCCTGTGCTCCGCAACGGGAGAGGCCACAACAGTGAGAGGCCCACGTACCATAAAACAAACAAACAAACAAACAAACAAAAAAACAAAAAAAAAACAAAAAACAACCAATCAGCCGACCAGCCAAAACAAAAACCCCCAACATTTTTATTCATACCTTGGGCTATCCTAACACCAAAGGCAAGCCTTCTATCAATATAGAATAACCTCTCCCACTTCTCTTTATACCCTTGCCTGGCTTGATTTTTCTTCAAAGGACTTGCTAAAGCACCTGACATGTTTTATACTTATTTGTAGTTTATTGTTTTCCCCGACCCTCTGCAGAGCGTAAGTTCTAAGGGAGCAGGGACTTTTATCTCTAACACCTGTAACAGTGCCCAACGCTGGGTACAAGGTGAAGGCTTAAAACATTTATTGTGATTGGAAAAGCACCTGTTGCACCCCTTTCTGCTGTTTATTTTCAAGGCCACCCCTGAGGTTCACTTTAACCTCATTTAACTCATAAAGTGAGAGAAGATATATCCGTGTGCCGGACCCAGGCTGACTCTGCGGTCCGTACTATTCTCCACTCTTCCCATCCTCCAACATGTACAGTAGGTGACCATCCTGTTCACATTACTTTTCACAGTTTCATATTCCCACATTAGTTTCACATTATTTGACTGTCGGCTGAAGAAAATTGCACAACCAGAAAGTTGTGAGTTAAGTTTTATTTGGGACCTTACTGAGGACAATAGCCTGGAAGAGAGCCTCTCAGATAGATCTGAGGAACTGCTCCGAAGAGGTAAGAGAGGAGCTGGGACGGAACCGAGCAGAACCCTGTGCCCCTCCCCCGACAAGTACAAAGGCCCTCCATGTCCCCTGCCTCTTGTTTGTAGAAAACTGAAGCCTCCCAGGCCTCCCTGAGTCCCAAAGGAGCAGGCTCAGGCAGCTAATGATTAGGACAATAGAGTCCCAGACTCAGTGTCTGAGGCACACTCCTCAACTGTTTTACAGATACTGTAACTGCCGCCAGAGGGAAAAAACGAACTGCATGATGACCAGACTGCAGCCATGACATAAGCGGCTCCATCTTGAGCAGGACTGAGTCCATGGGTAGCACAAGTCCAAGAACTGGCCTTAAGAGAATGGGATAGGGCTTCCCTGGTGGCGCAGTGCTTAAGAATCCGCCTGCCAGTGCAGGGGACATGGGTTCGAGCCCTGGTCCGGGAAGATCTCACATGCCGCAAAGCAACTAAGCCCGTGCACCACAGCTACTGAGTCCGTGAGCCACAACTATTGAGCCCACCTGCCACAACTACTGAAGCCCGCACGCCTAGAGCCCATGCCCCGCAACAAGAGAAGCCACCGCAGTGAGAAGCCCGCACACCGCAACGAAGAGTAGCCCCCGCTCGCCGCAACTAGAGAAAGCCCGCGCACAGCAACGAGGACCCAACTCAGCCAAAAAATTAATTAACTAAAAAAAAGAGTATGGGATTAACACTATTGCTCGTAATAATCTCTTTGTGAGCATCAAAATAATTGTAGCTTGTTCTGCCTGTATTTGCAAGCAAGCAGGCAACTAAAACTGTCAGCAAAGAGATGCTTCAACTCCATTTCTATATCTCACTCTAAGACCTCCACGCTCCTTCTCAGCATGAAGCAGTTACAGAAGATGGACCTTCATCCCTAATCCCAGAGAAATGGAATGATAGCTGATGGAGGGGATTTGTAAGCAGCTCTTTGCAGGAAACTGCTCTCAGAAGGAAGCCTCTTTTCTTGTCACTTCAGCAAAGCTACATTGTAACTAGCCTCAAACCAGGCGCCCCCCCACCCCGTGCTCTGCTCATCTCTGGCCCAAGCACACTTTTCAAATCTTAGGATCACACAATACCTTGCCTAACCTGTTGGTTCTTTCCGTAGATCAAAGAAGTAGAAATGAAGAATAAGTAATTAACAGATCTCTTCCCTAGCTTCCCCTTCAGTAATATCATGAACAGACTGTGTGAAGAAGATAACATCTAAAGAAACATCATGAGGGGTCGACAAGCCCACACGCAGTGGTAAATGGCTAGGAGTTTAATCCCCCATCTCACTGATTAACTGAGATTACTTCCCCTTTTCCATTTAAAAACTTTCATGGCTCAGCAGAATCTTCAGAGTTGGTTTTTGGGGGACATGAGTCTGCCTTCTCCTCAGATTGTTGGCTTTCTGATTAAAAGCAACTTTCCTTTCTACCAACATTTGTCCCTCAGGTATTGATTTTTGAGTGGTGAGCAGCTGGACCTGAGTTCGGTTACAAGGATATATAGGAGTTTTTGCTGGGAAAAAAATCAAAAGATTACTGAAAAAAAAAATTACTGCTAATCACAAATAACAGGTGTTAATGATTAACATCTGTTAATCAAGTTAATGATTTTAGTGCTTTATGTATGGGAAGATGCAAGAGTGTGGATTCATTGATATTATTCCTTAGATATGTGTCTTATCTGGGCCAGTATCCAGGGCATAGAATGCTTCCTGTTGTTCTCCATCCTGAATTCCCACCAGGGCGCATCGTGGAGGGGTGAGGGCAGCTGCAGTGGCTGAAGGCTTGATGGCAGTAACATTCCTTGGTTAGTGGAATGGCAGGCAACATTCCCTTTCCACATGACCTACCACTTAGTTGGGCTTTGAGTTATTGGAACATAAGGACAATCTAATTATGACATAAGAAAGAAACAAGAAGAATTATAACTAATATTTCTTGAGAGCTTATTCTGCTAAGTCCTATGAGCTCATTAGCTAGTTTAACCCATACAACAAAGCCATGCAGTAGGTACTACTGTTACCCCCTTTTTATAGTTCAGGAAACTGAGGATGAGAGAAGTTAAGTCATGTACCTAAGGTCACATGGTATATAAGTAACAGAATCCAGATCTGTTGACACCAAAGTCTGGGGTCCTAAGGAAAAAAGAGAGAAGGGAAGTGGGATGGGGACTGTACTTGTGGTTTGCTGAATCATCATAGTTGTATCTAAGAAACTTCAAGTTCTTGAAAGATGACTTTTAAAAACGATCCTTTCAATGTGAAAAGCAACGAGTTTGGAGCTGGAGAGTTTCTGAGCTTCAACAAGGAAATTAATATTAATTTCTGCAGTTAAAACAAAGTGCTTTAACTTCCTAAGTGTATAGTCATAACATACAACCGTTACTGAACAAACCCATCGCCACCAGCTGTGTCACTAGCACAGGCTTCCTAGGAATACTTATCACTCCCTTTTCCTGGGCATAATAAAAAGAGCGCAAAGCCCAAACAGAGCGGCTCTGTTGCTCTGGCTACAGCTCTTTTTTCTTTTGATGGTGCAATCGAGTTATAACTGAAAGCGTCCGCAGATGCAAGTCAAATTCCTTAACTAATCAATTGTGTTCTCATCCCTAGGAGTAAAGGAAATAACTGAACTTGGCTGTAAAGGAAATAACTGAACTTGGCCTGTGCCAGGCTCAACGCCAGGGTTCTGGGATCTGAAGGCCAGGATGTAAGGCACCACCTCTGAGGAAGGTTGTCTAGGGAGGAGGAAGGGACAGAAGAAAGAGGTATGAATGGGTGATCAAGGTAAGCAGAAGAGGAAACCACCTACTTCCCAGCTTGGCCCAGGGCTCTTCATGATGATCCTGAGCGCAGTCAGCTTTCTAGTTAGGGAGAAGCTCCTGTCCCACTGGGTGGCTGGGCTCCATGAGGTGAGAGGAAAGGATGCCACACCTCCTCTGTCCTGCTAGTGTGGGTGGGTGGCTCCTACCACAGCTCAGGAGTCCTTGTCCTGTTTTTAGCAGTGACTGCCTTGACTGTCACAAAACGCCCTTCAAACCTCTTACCTAAAATATTTTTAATTTGAAAATGACATGTTTTGGAGACCTGTGATAAGAGAATTGGGCTCTTGTCTCCGCTCTGACTTAATTTGTGGGCATGGGTAAGTCATTTAATCGCCCTGGTCGCATTTTTACACCCATAAGTGAGAGGATTGCCATTTTATCATTTCATGTACGTGGTAATTACATCCAAGACAAATGCCAAGCAATAACTAGAAAGTACACAGGAGATGTGCACTTCAATGATGTCACACTAAAGAGTATCTAAAGAGTATTATCTTGAATACAATTTAATCTTTATTTATTTCATTTTAAATAATGAATTGGGTACTCCATCTCCAGTAAATACTACTTAATTTAGCATTTTCATTTTCAATTATAGCAATCAAAATCAACATTACCTTATAAAACATTGTCGTAGAGGATTAACACTTCTGAAGAGTATTTTTTTTTCTTTTTTTTAAAATGAATTTATTTATTTTTATTTTTGGCTATGTTGGGTCTTCATTGCTGCGCACGGGCTTTCTCTAGTTGTGGTGAGCAGGGGCTACTCTTCGTTGCGGTGCACGGGCTTCTCATTGCAGTGGCTTCTCTTGTTGCGGAGCATGGGCTCTAGGCGCGCAGGCTTCAGTAGTTGTAGTGCACGGGCTCAGTAGTTGTGGCATGAGGGCTCTAGAGCGCAGGCTTAGTAGTTGTGGCGCACGGGCTTAGCTGCTCCGTGGCATGTGGGATCTTGCCGGACCAGGGCTCAAACCCGTGTCCCCTGCATTGGCAGGTGGATTCTTAATCACTGTGCCACGAGGGAAGCCCTATTTTTTCAAAAAACACGATATCGAGTAATAAAACTTTCAGAAAACTTGTATCGTGTAATGTTTCACATTAACTTAGGTAATGATAGAGACGGTGGTTTTCAAACATGTTTCGTAGAATTCTATGAGTTGTTTGAAAGTAAACGCAGGCATTTGTGATTATTATTTGTGATTTGCAACCCCTCTCATCCATTCATTTATTCGTTCATTTCACAAAGTATTAGTGGGGGCTTACTCTGAGCTTGCTGTGATGCTAGAGGCAGGTGCAAGACAGGGGTACCGGGCCTCCTCTCCTTAACTTACAGTCTGATGGGGGAGGCGGGCAAATGGTCGCTCTAACGAATTACAGACTGAGATGTTTCCAAAGGCAAGGAAACCAGTACCATGAAAACTTATATCAGAAAACTTATATCAATAGAACTTAACTTAGACTTGGGACAGCGAAGATGTCCCTGACAAATGTTAACTGCTGTGACAGTTCTGGGGAGCTCTGAAGGATGAGTGGAAGGTTAGCAAGGCGTGTGGGTGTGGTGGAGGGGGAGTGGATGGTGGATGGGTGGCAGGTATTTCAGACAAAGAAACAACATCAGCGACATAATTTGAGAGTCCCAGTGCAAAATGGAAATGTGAAGCCCCTTGTTCAAAACTATTAAGAATCTAAAGATGGCACAGGCAGAGCATTAACGCAAGATGGGGCCCTGCGAGACTGCACAGGTCACACGCCCCAGAGCCAGTCCTGGTCCTCTCCGTGGAAGGGAGTGTGAAGGTCAGGAGTCAGGAGGAAGTGAGAGGCCAATGCGTCGGAGGAGAGCCCCAGGAGGGTGGTAGCAGATGGAGCTGGAGATCAGGTTCACTTGAGGATTATGTCAGTGACTACACCTCAGTAACACAGGTAGTGATCTCACCTTTATTTAAATACTTACATTAATTTGCATTGGTCATTCTCAGTTTGATGTCAATCTGGTTACTTTTTTTTTTTTTACATCTTTATTGGAGTATAATTGCTTTACAATGGTGTGTTAGTTTCTGCTTTATAACAAAGTGAATCAGTTATACATATACATATGTTCCCCTATCTCTTCCCTCTTGCGTCTCCCTCCCTCCCACCCTCCCTATCCCACCCCTCCAGGCGGTCACAAAGCACTGAGCTGATCTCCCTGTGCCATGCAGCTGCTTCCCACTAGCTATCTACCTTACGTTTGGTAGTGTATATATGTCCATGCCTCTCTCTCGCTTTGTCACAGCTTACCCTTCCCCCTCCCTGTGTCCTCAAGTCCATTCTCCAGTAGGTCTGTGTCTTTATTCCTGTCTTACCCCTAGGTTCTTCATGACATTTTTTTTTCTTAAATTCTATATATATGTGTTAGCATATGGTATTTGTCTTTCTCTTTCTGACCTACTTTACTCTGTATGACAGACTCTAGGTCTATCCACCTCATTACAAATAGCTCAATTTCGTTTCTTTTTATGGCTGAGTAATAGTCCACTGTATATATGTGCCACATCTTCTTTATCCATTCATCCGATGATGGACACTTACAACCTGGTTACCTCTAAAAATGAAGCCAGGGTTACAGAAATTGTTCAAGTAGGGAAAGCTTGGACTCTCCTCCTGCTTTCTTTCTTTTCTTTTTTTCTTTTTTTTTTTGCCACACCACGTGCAGCATGTGGGATCATAGTTCCCAGCCAGGGATCAAACCCTGGCCCCCTGCATTGGAAGCACGGAGCTTTAACCACTGGACCGCCAGGGATGTCCCTGGTCCTGCTTTCTCGGTGCTGGGTGCCTAGGCTGATGGGTTGTCTAGAACTTGCATGCAGAAAGGCATAGGTCACAGGAGTGAACCTGACTTTGCACCTTCCTATCAAAATATGCATTGTTAAAAAAAATGCATTGTTGAACTGTGGCAGGGAGCTGTAGCCAGCTTTCAAATTTAAAAGAATAAGGAAAATTCATTACTTACACTATTACCCAAGTTCAAATCTTGGCTTTCCCACGTACCACTGTGTACTCTTAGTCAACATATCTATTTAGTTGTTAAAATATAAACTTGTTTTTTAAGATAAAGTAACACATATACATATTCAAAAATTCTGACATTAGCCTCTGGTGAATCTTTTCAGCAATTTCCTAGGCATATACAATGTATTTTCATATTTTTTACACAATGGATTGTACTATACCTAATGTTCTTTTTACTTTTATTAATACCTCTTAAAATGTTAGCATTTTTATGGACTTCCTAGTATTTCATTTGTATGGATATACCATATTTATTGAAACCGTCAGATTAACAAACATATAGGTTACTTTCTGTTTGGGGTTATTATAGAACAATGCTTTACTGAAAGCACCTTTGCTCACTTAGACAAGTGTGCTGGCAGAATAAATTCCTAGAAGTAGAGCTGCTAGTTCCAAGGTTATGGTCATTTCTAATTTTGTTAAGTATTACCAAATCAGCCAAGTTATTTAAGTGAGACTTGATTTCTTCATGTCTGTAAATAGTGACCAACAACGACTTTCTCAAAGGTTTCCTATAAGGATCAAGTGAGATTAAGGCATGTTAAAAGTCTACTACATAGCAAGTAGGTTGTCAATAAATGTCAGCCTGCAACTTTACTTTTACTTAGAAAGACAACTATTTATGAATATTAGGATGATTATAGCTGTGGCCCTGAGCTCAGCAAACACAAAAATTCACAGAAAACATTGTAGTATCATATCCATTTTAAACCCCATTGTTGGACATAACCAATGAAATCTCTGGAAGTCAGAGTATTTTTGAGAGGACACAATTTGACATTAAATACCGCTTTCCTGGCCTGAAGTTGATTTTTGATAGTTGCCTATTTAAAAAATATATGCATATATATTCCTGATGATAAAAACAAGATTTACTGTGCTAATATATCCATCAAGATGTGTCTTCCAGTCATGGCTTTTGTACTTGAGTGAAAATCTTGCTGCTCATTTAAAGTCATTCATTTATTAATAAAGCCCATACATCCGACTCTGAAGAAAAACCTTTTGATAAGAAAATGGAAAATTTTAGACCTCTCGTTTCCATTTCGAGAAACCTGTTGTCTCCCCCAAACCTCTGGGGCCCTGAGACGTTTTTAAATTTATCAACAGCCCAGAAGGAGGTTAATGGGGCGCCTCAGAACGAAATTCCCAAGCGTCCGGGCCCAGAAGCCCCAGCCGGGACCACAGCCCGCGGTCAACTGCAGGCTGGAGGCAGATCCTCCTCGGAGGGCCAGTCGGACTAGGAAGCCATTGCTCCGCTCCGTGCCGGCTGTTTATTGAACACTCACTTCACTCAGCCCAGAGCTCGACCGGCCCCACAGCCATCCCGACGCGGGACAAAGATCCCGTCGGTGACTCGTGCCCGCGGGGGGACGCAGAGCTCTGGTCGCACCCCCGTGCATCTCGCACCGAAACTTCAGCCGCGGTGGACGGCCGGAGGCGGTCGGGACTCGGCTCCCCGGGCAGGCGTTCCCTCAAAGCGTGTCCCCAGTCCCCTTCACCGTCCCCACGGGCGGCCAGGCGGGGAGCGGCCGGGGGCCGCCCCAGCCGCCACTCGCGGACGCGGCCCGGAGCGCTGGAACAAAGGGCGCCCGGAGGCGCGGCCCGGGGCGGAGGCTCCGGGCGGGGGCGGAAAGTGGGAGAGGAGGCCGGGCCGGCCGAGGGCACCGGGCGCGCTTCCGCCGGCCGCGCCGCGCACGCCGCGGTAAATGGGAGGCTCGGCCGGCGGGGGCGGGGGCCGCGCAGCCGGGGAGTTTCAGGAACTGGAGGAGCGGGCGGCGGCTGGAGTCGCCCAGAGCCGAGACTCGGGGCCGAGGCGGAGCCGCCGCCACCGCCGCCGCCGCCGCCGCCGCCGCGCCGGGGCCCAGCCGTAGCCGCCGCTGCCTTCGCCCTCGTCCGGCCGACTCGGGCCGACAGACGCGGCGCGGGAGAGGAGCCGGCCGTCCCGGG
Source organism: Lagenorhynchus albirostris (assembly GCF_949774975.1). Classification (NCBI taxonomy): domain Eukaryota; kingdom Metazoa; phylum Chordata; class Mammalia; order Artiodactyla; family Delphinidae; genus Lagenorhynchus; species Lagenorhynchus albirostris. Next base: position 9,393,093 of record NC_083106.1, on the reverse strand, counting down.
CCAGGGATCCGCCCGCCATGGCCACCAAGGTGAGGGGCGCGCGGCCCAGGCCCGGCCGGCCGGTCGGCCCAGCAGCGGCGCGGGAGGGTCGTGCCCGCGGGCACGGGCGGCGGCGCCGCCGGGGAGGCCGAGAGGTCGCGCCGGGGCCCACCCGGCCCCCGCAGGGCTCGGTTACGCGGAGCGGCCGGGTGGCCGGGGCTCGGGCGCCCGGGGGCTCGGCTGGCGGCGCGGGAGGGTCTCGGGGCGGGACCCCGGCCGCTTGCGGCTCCGTCTGCAAAGTTTGCGCCTGAGCGTGGGCCGCGGCCGCCGGGAGAGAGAGAAGTTCCCGCAGCCCCGGCGCCCGCTCCGAGGAGCCGCCTGACAGCCGGGAGCCCCGACTCTTTCCCGAGTGGAGTCCACTCCTTACCTCCCCGCGCGTCCGGCCGCCGCGGGAGCAGCGTCCCCTCCTTCCGCAGAGGGTGGGACCCCGGCTCCACGGGCCGCTTTCGGGGGCCCGACCCCCGCCGGGGAGGACTGAGAATTTAAAATCCAGGCCGGTGAACGAGGGTTCCCGGGGAGGGAAAACGACAGTGGAACGCCCCGCTCCTCCACTTCCCTCAGTTTTCCTGTTTTTTTTCTTTTGTTTTGCTACCTTTTTGGTTTGAATGTTATTTCCAGCATGAATAAAATGCAAAGAGGGAAATGACTCTGCTTTCAATTACGTGTCTGCTTAAAAAAAGGGCCAGGCCCGAATTACGTGGTGGAACTTTGACTAGCGCTTGGTAATTGGCCAGGAGTGCTGATTTGCTTATTTTACGGTATTGTCGGTGGAATTAGCGGTCACCCCTTGCTACCTGAGTCTGCAGGAGCGTCCATCTCCCGCTCCCTGGGCTGGGGCGTTTCCTTTAGTTCTAGATGTCACCTAGTAATGGGAAAGCCACGCTCCCCTCCACGAGCCAGTGATGGGGTTTGAGTTGACTTTTTTATTTGATTGATTTTTGCAAATAGTTTTAGTAGTGTCCCCTTTATAAACATCAGCACCCTCTACCATATTTACTTTTGAAACCTCGAAGCTTCTGTTGGGTTGGTGAAAACCTTAGATTGTTGTTGTTGGGTTTTTGTTTTTGGTAGAGAGAGAACTTTGAAAGCTGATAAATTTCAAATCCCTTTGAAAGATCAGATTGATATTTCAGTCCGTGGAATTTTGTTCTGTATCTGCCTAGGTGTAGTGTTTATTTTTTTTAAAGTGGAGATTCTTAAGGGAACCTGTTGCCTGCTGTTACTGAAATAATTACCTTCTTGTTAATATATTATTGGCTATGCTCTTCCTTGGTTTTATTAGGTGTGATAGAACTTGCTACCTTTTTAACGTATATCATTTTGTGTTGATATTTTTTAAAACAAAACTTAAGCCAGGGATTTCTAAGGAAATTTGATTTTGAGGTTTGTTGCCAAACATTCCAGAAATTACCAGTTACACATCCTATTTTATACTCATCTTGCAACCTTAAAAGCTGTTTGTGGTCGATACCTATTCAGAGGTGGTCAGTGTTTTGGTATTTTGCACCGTGATCTACTGATGCATGTTAGATAGACTGTCCTTTGAGTGGGACCCAGCTTAGCAACTAGTGCTGGTATATGTAATGAAAATTTTATCTGATACTTAAACCTGAACTTAGTTTTTCTATAAAATTAGAAAGGAGAATAGTTCTTGTACTAAACTTGAATTGCATCTGTCCTCACTAAGCACAAGCCTTAAAGCATGTGTAAGCACTTCCTACTTTTTTTTTTTTTTTTGCGGTACGCGGGCCTCTCACTGTTGTGGCCTCTCCCGTTGCGGAGCACAGGCTCCGGACGCGCAGGCTCAGCAGCCATGGCTCATGGGCCCAGCCGCTCCGCGGCATGTGGGATCTTCCCGGACCGGGACACGAACCCGTGTCCCCTGAATCGGCAGGCGGACTCTCAACCACTGCGCCACCAGGGAAGCCCGCACTTACTACTTTATTGTCTGCTCCTCCAAAGGCAGATTCCAGTAATTCTGAGTCTTGGTTTCTTTCACCTTTATAATCACTATTCCACACGGTACTCCTTTCCATATTTACACTGTGACAAACCACTTCTGGTTTAAAAAAAAGGAAGAGCAGAGAAGCACTTATATAGGAACCTTCTCAGTTCTCTGGTTTTCCTACTTCCTGATGATTCTTACATCAAACCAAAGTCTCATTTTTTAATTGTTCCCAGAGAGTAAATTTGTCCTTATTTTGTTACACCCCCCCCCCCCACTTCCCATCCCTGCCCTTACCAACATCTGAGTAGTTTGGGGTTTTTTCTTTAATTTAATCGGGTAGGTACTTTTTAGTAAGAGAGAATATACATATAGTAAGTAATAACATCTAACTTTTTTTAAAATTGAAGACTCATATGGCACTCAGGCTCCTGCTACAAGCATTAAGTGATAAGAAATAAATACAATATCTGGATATTTTAGGTAGTGTTGGGTTTCCCTTTGAATTAACCAGAAAATACCTTCAGTTCTCTCCAGATATAATTTTCTTATGTATTGCTCTTACATATTTTCTTGAAGATGCAGTTATCTTTGAACTATCATCCTTTTTAAAAAACTGCACTGGTATATTCACAATAGAAAGAAATTATCTTTTAGAAGAAAAATGAATTAGGTAGTTCTTCACTGCCAAAGAAAGTTAATCAGTAACTGTACATTTTTTTTTTTTTTTTCTTTTTGTGGTACGCGGGCCTCTCTGTTGTGGCCTTTCCCGTTGCGGAGCACAGGCTCCGGACGCGCAGGCTCCGGACGCGCAGGCTCAGCGGTCATGGCTCACGGGCCCAGCCGCTCCGCGGCATGTGGGATCCTCCCGGATCGGGGCACGAACCCGTGTACCCTGCATCGGCAGGCGGACTCTCAACCACTGCGCCACCAGGGAAGCCCAGTAACTGCACATTTTAAAGAAATTATCTGTTCTTTGTTTCTAATCATTACTCAGGAGAATGCTGAATTCACGTTGAGTCCCAGTCTTGTCTCATTTAGTAAATACAACGAAAGGCTAATATGAGTGTGTAGCTTTGACTTCTAATAGGAACTACAGGTTATATTTTTACAGTCATATGGTGCACTTAGGAATAAATTATTTATTTATTAAGTCTTGGGAAAGGAATTCTTTTTTGGGGGGGCTAGATATAGCAAAAGGGACATGAAGGAACTAGTTAACGAAGTTAATCCATAGCTATATCATTTAGCTGTAATTTCCATGTCACCGTTAACCTTTGGTAACTAATTTAAATCCTTTTGTGCTTAGGTAGTCACTTTTAGGAATAATTATTAGAACCAGATTCTAGGAGTCCCTGATGCTTTTTTTTTAACTTTTCTTTCCATCTCCAATGTCTAAAGTTGTATATTTGTGTTATAGTGCTTGTCTGGTTGAATGAAGGGAGTGTGGAATGTTGAAATTAGCGGTAGGAAAAGAGTGAATTGCTCAGGAGTGTTCCATGATATACATTAGCAAGAAGAGTTTAGAAAGCATACTTTGTAGTCTTTCCTGAGCAAAAACCTCTTTTTTGAAGAGGTTTATTGAAGAAAAGAGTAGAAATATCTTTCTAAAGTGTCTTAAAGATTAAGTTGTTTTTGATAGTTTTTTATAACAGTATGGAAAATGGTAACATTCAGTTTAGCATAACAGTAATATTTTTTAAGTGTCTTCATAAATAGAATATCTAGACAGTATTTCTGTAGTCACAGAAAAATTCTATGACAGTAGGAACGTCAACCGATTTCTTATTAAAGAAGGAATAGGTGAGAAAGCATAAAAATTTTGTGAAGTTTTCTACTATACCCTGCTTCTGTGTTGACCATCTGAAAATTAGTTTTTTACTCTGATTGCCCACCAAAAACTTTGTAACTTTGCATATGCTGTTCCTCTTTTCTGGAATGCTGTTCTCTGGCCTTTTCCCCTACATACCTTCTTTTACACATTATGTCTCAGCTCAAAGCATTACTTCCTACAGAAAGCTTTCTGATCTCCCTGACCCCTGTTACAGGGTCACATCATATGTGCAGACTGCCGTTTTACATATGTTTCTCTGCCCAGTGGCTGTCTCCTTTAGGATGCTGTCAGCCCCAGGAGGATGGACTGTGTGTTTGCTCCTCTGTGTATCTTCTGTGACAGGCACAGACCAGGCTCTTGATAAATTGTTGTTCCATGAATGAATGTTGAATTTTCTTGTCCCTATTCCTCCCTCTCCAGTTTGAAAAAGCAAAAAGATCTTCCATTGAGATAGGTGGCTGTTAAAACTATTTAGCTCCACCTGTAAGCTTGTTTCTTTTAATTGTACATTTTAGTAAAAAATTTTTAAAAGTGTGCATGCACAATGGAAAATAGACATCTACAGCTCAGTTATTGGCAATGTTTTTTAAATAAATCAGTTTTACTAATTATTACTTGAGAAATTGGTTATGTTTTAAGGTAATTGGAAAAAACATCATGCTTCTGAGATTTTAAAAAGAGTTATCTTTGGGCTTCCCTGGTGGCGCAGTAGTTGAGAATCTGCCTGCCAATGCAGGGGACACGGGTTCAAGCCCTGGTCTGGGAAGATCCCACATGCCGCGCAGCAACTGGGCCCGTGAGCCACAACTACTGAGCCTGTGCGTCTGGAGCCTGTGCTCCGCAACGAGAGGCCACGACAATGAGAGGCCCCCACACTGCGATGAAGAGTGGCCCCTGCTTGCCACAAGTAGAGAAAGCCCTCTCACAGAAACGAAGACCTAACACAGCCAAAAATAAATAAATAAATAAATAAAATAAAAAGTTATCTTTAACCCATGAATTGTTAGAAATGTGTTTAATTTCCAAAAGTATAGGGTTTTTCTATTTATCTTTTTGTTAATGATTTCAAACTTAATTTCATCATGATCAGGGAGTCTGATTGTTACTAATAACCATACCTGAAAATTTGTTGAGGCTAACTTTGTACCCAGTATATAGTCAGTTTTTATAAATGTTCCACCTGTGCATAAAAAGAATATATATATTCCCTAATCAATGTATGTATATTTTCTGTATATGTCCATATAAACTTATTAACTATGCTGTTCCCATCTGTATCCTTACTAATTCTACTTGATCTGTTGTATCTTAATGTCTTTTGGTCTACTTGACAGAGATGTTAAAATGGTGAATTTAAAAAATCTCTCTAAGGTTAGGATTAGTATTATCTTCCAGGTGAATTGAACTTTTTATCATTATTAAATGACCCTCTTTATAGTGCATTTTTTCTCAAAGACGGTTTTGTCTAAAAGTTAATGTGGTTTCACTAGCTTTCTTTTGGTAAATATTTTCCTGGTATATAAAAGCCTGTAACTGAATTTTACCTTTTCGTCTTGTTTGTCAGTCTTTGTGGCTAGAGGGTTTTGTTTGCTTTATTTGTGTTTATTGATGTGTTTGGATTTCCGGCTACCATCGTATAGATTCACTGAGGATTCCCGCCCCTCAACTTTTTAGAAGGTTTAGTTCCTTACAGGCATACCTCAGAGATGTTGTGGATTGGTTCCAGACTACTGCAGTAAAACAAATCGCACGGACTTTTTGCCCCCCAGTGCGTTTGAAAGTGATGTTTACACTATATGGTAGTCTGTTAAGTGTGCAATAGCATTATGTCTATAAAACAATGTATATACCTTGATTAAATAGTACTTTATTGCTAAAAATGTTAAGAGTCACAGTAGTAACACCAAAGTTCGCTGGTCACCATAACACATATAATAATAATGAAAAAGTTTGTAGTATTGGGAGAATTACCAAAAGGTGACAGAGACACGAAGTGAGCAGGTACTGTTGGAAAAATGGTGTGTCAGTGGACTTGCTCTGCTCAGGGTTGCCACAGACCTTCAGTTTGTAAACACTGCAATATCTGCAAAGTGCAATAATGCAAAGCAAATAAAAGGAGGTATGCCTGTATGTCACTTTTTTCAATTGGTTGTCGTAAGCGTATATGTTACTATTTGTACGTTAAAGTCCAAAAGTCCTCACTATCATTACCCTCCTCCTGGGTTACAGGGACTTTAAGAAGCTCGGCTTCAGTCATCTCTCCCAACACAGTTACTGCCCAGGATTTTCATTCTGTCTTCTCTACCACAAATTAGACATTATTTTTGTTTTTTATACAGTTAATGTTTACTTAGATTTAATCAACTTTTACCATATCTTTGCTTCCTATTCCTTTTTACATTTCAGTTCTTTCCGGGATAATTTTTCTTTTGCCTGAAATGAATTCTTTGGAATTTCCATTAAGGAGAGTTTTTTGTTGGTAAATCTCTTATGTGTGAAAATGTGTTTTGCCCTGTGCTTGAAAGATAGTTTTCTAGGTATGGAGTTCTGTTATTTCCCCTGTTTCCTACCGTCTTTCAGGGTTACTGCTCAGAAGTCAGCCATCTAATGTTGTTCCTGAATAGTCTGATACTTCCCTCTGCCTGTTTTTAAGACCTTCCCCGCGTCTTCAGTATCTTACAGTTTCACCTTAGTGTGTTCATGTGTGGATTTTATTTATATAGCCTGGGATTTATGGGCAGCTTGGATCTTAGGATGGATGTTTCAGTACTTCTGCACCAGTGCAGTTCTGTAAAATAAACTTCCTGTGATAATGGAAATAATCCTACATCTGTGCAGTCCCGTGTGGCAGCCACCTGCCACGCATGGCTAAGGAAAACTTGCAGTGTGGTTAGTGTGACTGAGGAACTGTGCTTTTCATTTTAGTTTAAATAGTCACACGTAGCTACTGGCTATCATAGTGGGGAGTGCAGTTGTAGAAAATTCCCAGTGATTGTATTTCACGAATATTGCCTCTTCCCTGTTCTGTCTTTCTGGAACCCTAATTAGCATGAAAAGGTCCAACAGACATCTAACTTCCTAACTTTCAACTGCCGTGTTTTCTTTGTGCTGCATTCTAGATAATTTCTTTGACTCCTACCTTCAGTTTACTATTCTTTCTTTAGTTGGGCCTAATCTGTTCTTTGATCCATTTAATTTTCAATTATATTCTATTTTTAGAAATTGTTATTTGGTTTTGTTTCAAATCTGCTTGATCATTCTTTATATTCTCTAATTGCTCATATCTTTAAACTTCTTTTAAGCATATTAAACATTGATTGTTTGTGTCTGTTCTAATGTCTGAGGTCTAGTTCAGCAGTTGTCTCCACTCATTCTCACTCATGGTGCCTTGTTTTCTTGTGCGTTTTGTGATTTTATTTTCTTCTGTGAGTTGCTCATTTTCCTTGGAACTTCATCTAAGGGTTTTGATCCCTAAACTGAGTTATATTCGTACACAGAGAATTTGTCCTTGCTTATGCCAGTCTCTTGGGGACACTACATCCTTGGGATCACTGTAACTTTAATTCCTGGCTTAATGTTTTTCCAGCCATACTCTATAGCATAAATATGGACCTCAGATCTCAGGGGAAATCTCCCTTATTCCCCTACTTTGGGTCAAAGATAAGACAGGTTTCCTTGCTGTTCCCTTCTGTACAATGTGTTCTTTTTCCTTATGTTGAGGTCCTTTTGGGGTCCAGCTTCGAGCTTAATACAGGAGTGTTCGTCTGTCACCTCCCGCCTTCCCCAGGGCAGCCTGCAGAGCAGGACCCAAACTCAGGCTCTCCGGGACATAGAGGAGACTCCTGGGGTGGAATCCTATCTCAGAACATTTTCCTTCCAGGGTTTCTGCTCTCATATCCTCTGACCTCTCTAGATCCTTTCCTTTTGTGCTGACTCAGCAGTGTGTGTTAAAAGGTGTTTGTGTGCTTGGGTGTGTCTTTGCTTTTAATATTTTATTCAGCACTTCAGTGTTTCAGTCTGGTGGTGGTTCATGGTATCAGCCTACCATACGTGCTGGAACAAAATCCCAGTCAGAGCATCTTTATAACAGACTGTAAAGTGAAGGAATGGAATATCTGCACACAAAGTGTTAATCTGTTTTTTGGAGGGAGAAAGGTGGAAAAGCAAAGTTGTTAAGCATTTTAGTTGAAACCAAACCTTAAGCCATCAAAATAACAGGCTGGGCATTTCAGTTTCCAATTGGTATTTTTATTTTTGCTCCCCCTTTGATTATCAGAAACACATGATCGATTTAGCCCATCTTATTCATTTTTAGGTGTTGTAAAGACAGTGCTTGAGGATGTTATTCAGTATGACTCAATTTTTCTAAGCTATTTTTAGTATCTGAAAACTGAGTCATAGAGTAAGTAGTATTACCTGCAGAGGCAGGATTCAGAAGTTACCCGTTTGTGTCACGGGGGACAATAAGTCAAAGGGGCATGTGACTTTAAACATTAGTTAACTAGGTGAAAAATGGACTTTGTTCTGGGAACCGTTACCCATCATCATTCACTGACTGCTTCATTTGAGTATCGAATGAGCTCAGTGCCGGGTCTTCTGCTCCACGATGGAGTGTCAGTCTGAAAGGCCTGTCCTTACCCTGAAGCTCTATTGTTCTAGCGGAGGGTAGGTCTGCTGCAGGGCGCGGGGGCCTCCTGCTGCAGCTTCTCAAGCCAGCAAGGCCTTTCCAAGGAGCTGAGTCTTGAAATGTGTATTTTTTTCTTTAATTCGTTGAGTGAATTTTAACCCTTATTTGATCACATCAGTCATTTAAAAAATACTTAAATAGTACATCTTAACAGTCTGCAAGTCCAGACTTTGTCTTGTAAGATCCCAGATAGTCAGTTTGGCAGACAGTTTTAGCGGTTCCTGTGTGCTTCTCTTACGCTGGATGTAAGGCTAAGATTTGGATCCTTGCCTAAGAGAGTAGACATTCAAAAATTAATGAGCTATTTAAAATGTACCAGTTAAATGCCATTTTTAATGTATATCTAATGCAAATTCACAGAAGAGGACTTAAAAATGTAAATTTGTGTGTTAATAGTAGTTGTCTATCTCACACTTAGGAACTTCTTTTTCATCTTTAAGCCTGTTTTGTATTCTCAAGATTTTGAGTAATGAACATTTATTGCTTTTGTAATAAGGAAGAAAACAAGTTAATTTTTTTTTAAACTTAAAACCGTATTGAGCTTCCCTGGTGGCACAGTGGTTGAGAGTCCGCCTGCTGATGCAGGGGACACGGGTTCGTGCCCCGGTCCGGGAAGATCCCACATGCCGCAGAGTGGCTGGGCCCGTGAGCCATGGTCGCTGAGCCTGCGCGTCCGGAGCCTGTGCTCCGCAGTGGGAGAGGCCACAACAATGAGAGGCCCGCGTACCGCAAAAAAACAAAAACAAAAACTTATTGTCATTAGCCAGGCCTCTCAAGCAGACTCCTAAATTTATCCATCTTCTGTTAATTTCCTTTGAATTATGCTAAGATGAAAAAAAGGTTTTAATTAATGCTTATACATAGTAAATGACACTTTAATAGGAAAATGCTAATGCATTCAGTATTACAAAAAGAAACTTAAAATTTATTTTTCTTCCCTCAGCACCATATTTTCTTCTTCCAAAGGAGAAAAAGTATGCTTCTTAAACTTTTAAAAATACCTAAAAACTTACTGAATAACCAGCACTGAACCTGGAGTTCTTGAAAATTGCTCTTTTAAATACATTTATGTTTTACCTGCCTCTCTGCACGCGTTCCCTCAGGAGCTCAGAGGACTCCTTCGTGAGTCAGCAGCAGTTTCATCACTCTTGTACTTTCCCCACCTTCATAAGATTTTAAAGTCAGGAGTTGAATTTAAGATTTTACAGCCTTTTTGTTGATGTGTCAGGCTTACTTTGTCTCGTGATTGCTATTACCAGTAGGTATGTTTTATAAAATTCTAATATTTAAAGCTACTTCTGGTTCTAGTCTTTACTACTATATTTATAGTTTTTTAAAACCCATTCCCCTTTTTGATAAGTAAAAACATCTCATGCTTTTCCTGTAGTTTGTATTTAACAAGTGATAGATGGTTCTCTAAAACTTGAGTACTAAATATTTTCCCCCAAACTGCCCTTTTATCTGACTCGTTAGGAATCTCTGCTATAAGGAAGATGATGGCAATGGTAATAAGCTTCCATCTAAGAGAGAAATTGGACTCTTACTAAAGTGCATCACTATTTTATGAGTGGTGATCATGTTTCCTGAGTTTAGGCATTAATGGTAGAGCTGAGGTACCCCAGCTGCATCACAGTCCCCCACCTGGAGAGCTCGTTAAATCACAATTGCTGTGCGATTTCTGAGTTTCTAGTTCAGGAGGTGGGCCCGGAACATGCACTTCTGCCAGTTTCAAGGTGATGCTGAGGCTGTTGGTCTAGGGACCACACTTGGAGAACCAATGTTGCAGAAGATTGAAAAAGAAAGTAAGAACCTGGGTTCGGTCCTAGGTTCATCTCTGGAATCTGTGGACTATAAAATTGGTGGGCTCTGACACACTGTGTGCAGTGAATACTTCGTTCTTGCTTAAAGTATTCTAATCTAACTGAGTTCAAGTGATGCTGAAAATTTTAAAAGCTGGTATTCTCAAAAACTGTTAAGGTGCTCATCAGCTTGTGGTTTTCAGTGTTGTATTGATTGGTTATTTGTGTTACGTGCAAAATGGCTTAATCTAGTAGAGTCTGATTATTACGGTGGTGAAGTGACTGTGACTCGTTATTACTTTTCCTGTTGCTTTTTGGTTAGCCAGAAAACATGCCCTACAATTTTGAATATCATTATAGTTCACAGTAATCAGTCCAGACTTAACGTGCTTTGTATCACATGTTCCTAAAGTGGTTGTATAATGAGAACAATTTTTTTTTTTAAGAAGATATTGGGGGTAGGAGTTTGTTAATTAATTTATTTATTTTTGCTGTGTTGGGTCTTCGTTTCTGTGCGAGGGCTTTCTCTAGTTGTGGCAAGCGGGGGCCACTCTTCATTGCGGTGTGCGGGCCTCTCACTATCGCGGCCTCTCTTGTTGCGGAGCACAGGCTCCAGACGCGCAGGCTCAGTAGTTGTGGCTCACGGGCCTAGTTGCTCCGCGACATGTGGGATCCTCCCAGACCAGGGCTCGAACCCCTGTCCCCTGCATTAACAGGCAGATTCTCAACCACTGCGCCACCAGGGAAGCCCATTGAGAACAATTTTAATTCACTAGGGAAGATTATTATGTAAAAGAATCCTGTTTTTTAATTATTTTGTAACTTAGATAATCTATGATATTTGTGTAAATCCAGTTTTTTATCTTACTTGTGTGGTATGCACCTATACTTAATTTCGATGAATTTAAATTTCACCAGATTAAAAACTTTCCTGTTTGCCCACTTAGATGCCTCAAAGAAGTAAAATGACAGACGTTTTTAAAGCCAGAGAAAACAATGAATATAGTCCCTAAACTAGAAGAACCTACCTTTGAATAATTAAATTGATCTAGGACTCATGTATGAAGGCAGGGGTGTGCTTTAGAAAATAGCCTGTATTCATGCAACTTGCCTATGCACTATCAATAAGAGTTAATGTATGTCTGTATATGAACAGTGCAGAAAAATATTTTGAAATCCTTCTTGGCATTTATACCATTCAGAGTCTTTTTGTTGGTCTATAAATGGCATACACTGTTATGGAAGGAATACATTTGATTTTCACATTCTGTCGTTAACATCAGAATATTATTATACATAAATATCAAGGGTTATTTACGGGAAATGTTAAGTATGCTACCAAAAATCAAAAGCATGTTTTTTCATTCAACAGTCTCTCTCCAGAACTTATAAATACTGTAAGTGAACAGAGCATGCATTTTTCTACTCTGAAAGAATTTGTAGTCTAATGGGGGAAACAGGCACTTGAATCTCTTCAATTCAGAGTTCTCGTTGCTGTGGTAGAAGTACATGCGATGTCCAGTGATGGCACAGAATCTAGGGTTGGAAATGAGACCCTTTCGTCTGTTTTGCTGCATTTACTGTCATTGGAAACTTAAGAGTAAAACTGAGTTTATGTCAGTAAAGAGGCCACAGTTTGAAAAACTTATGTAAAAATAAAAACTAGTTAATTACTCTGACATACGTCAGCCATAGTGTAGAAGATCATTTCTCTGCTTGAGATGAGGGCGTAGTATTACATAAGTGAGGGCACATTTAGTTTGAGGTCTTTCAAACAGTTCCTTATCATAGTGACTGCCCTTGCAGGACAGAAAGTACATTTCAGAGAAGGCATACATTTCCAGTATGCCTAGTTGTGATCTAAAATTTTATCTGGGACTAGACACGAAGCCACTTTTGGGAACCAGTGAACAACACGTGCCATGCAGATAATGTTTCTATGACGTGGCTCCTTCTAAATCCCTGTGGCCTTGGACACAGCATCTGCGAATGGTTAAAACGGATCTGCTCCTTTCGATTTCCCCGTTAGCAGTTCAGTTAAAGTATTTGGAGTGTTTCATGTGCCTGGCTTGCAACACCTAGAGTTTATTCTAGATTAGAGATTCCCAGCTGGTGAGTTTTCAGGGGATCTTTAAATCTAAATGAGCAAACATTGTTACAGACTGTTTATCTTCCTCACATTTGCAATACTGTTTTTAAAATATATGTAGATTTTGTTAGTAATAAAATACAGATACATTTCAAAATGCTAATGACTTCATAGTACCTCTTTGGCATTAAGTATTTCTCAATAAATTGTACTTTTATATGTTTACTGTTGTTTGTGGGGCGACATATGTATGTATGTAATGAATTGATCTTGAGGTTGTTGGCATTCTTTAATTGAAGTTAGCTATTACATAAAAGCTATTACATTTCCGTTATTGCTGTTTGATTTGCCTTGAATTTTACATTTGGAAAAGAAATTTTGTCATGTCTTCTATTAGAGATGCAATGAATGAAAAAATTAGTTCTATGTGATTATTAAATTTATGTATTTCAGTGCAGTAGTGGTGGAATAGCACAGAGAATGGGAGTCTGGGTTCAAATCCCAATCAAATCCAACTATATCACTTTGGCAAGTTACTTAATGCTTCGTTTTCCTCATCTGTAAAATACAAGTAATAATAGGAACTCAGGTGTGAGTTCCATTGCACAATCCAGGTAGGGCAAAAGAACAGAATTTTATTTTTCTGTAACAATTTACAGCGAATTATGTCCTTATCCTACTGGGAAAGTCAGCTATAACCTGTAGCTCACCGCCTCCTCCTCGTGCCCAGGGTTAGGTATAATTTGAGGGTGGGGATCCTTACATAATGCCTTGGGTGGAGGGTCGTGTCTTGCCCTGCAGCCGCCTCTCCTGCAGTCTGCGCCCTCAGGTGGGGAGTTCTGTCCCACTCCCTTGCTGTGCCTCAGGGAACCGGAGCCATTTTGCTGTTGTCCTGCTCTAGTGGGACACAAAGCTGCAAAACCCAGACACTTTCCATCCTAATGCAGTACAAGCTGTACCCCCTCCTGTCGATTTGTTGTTTCACCGGGGTTCTGGCACCGGGCTGAGGGCTCTCTGCAGGTCTCGCCATTGCCTCTGGCCTCCGCTCTGCACTTCCTCACTGTCTTTTCCCCCAGCTCAGTTCCTCTGGTCCAGGCTTTGAGAGTGGAGGTGGTGGTGGGAGAAACAGAGGCCACGCTGTGTCTCCCCATTGCAGTATTTCTCACCAGTGCTTTCTGTCTGGAGCCCAGAGTTCTCTCCATTCTCAGGGCCTTTGGAACTCACAGCCAGGAACCCTTTACAGTGTTCTCTCATGTCATAACCTCTCCTGGGACAGTGGACACAGTGGGCACTGCTGGTTCGGGTTGGGGAGGTGGGAGAAAAGGGGAGAAAACCCCCTAAAGATGAAAAAATAACATTTCAAAAATATTATCTCTACCAGATTATCTCAAGGAGTAAGTAAAAATTTATGTAAAGGGCTTACCGATGTGTCTGACTTTACAACAGGGGATAGTAGCTATGGTTGGATGGTGTTATTCGTATTATTATAAAAATAAACTATAAACTGGGATCTGTTAGACCCCAAGATCTAAGGTCTACCTTAACTGTGTTCGCGGAGTTGTAACAACTTTCTCCAATTTCAAGTTACTCTTGCGGAGGTGATGAACTTTCTATCTGCTTCTTACTTATCCCAGACTTTGTTAACCTACTTTTCCAAATCTGGGTGTCCGGCAATTTGAGTTTGATTCCTTCTGCCATTGCCTCAGTGTGCCTTGTTTTTTCTGGTAAATTACCTTTCATACATGAAAACAAGATAAAAACAAGGCAGAATGTTAGAGGCATAGACAAAGGAATGAGATTTAAAAGCACCTTAGCATTGCTGGAAAGTCTGTGTTATAAAACCACTACATGTGTTTAGCAGATCTGTTTACTGAGGTCACAGATAATACATCTCATTGGATCCTCATGTGGTAGATCATTGTGTTGTTTTGTTACCTTCAGTAAATCGTTGAGCCCCTATCATGGGCCAGAAACTGTTGGACCATTAGGAATACAGCATTAAAGAAAATAATTTTAAATCCCTGCACTCAGACAAAAATCCCTGCTCTCATGGACCTTGCATTCTAGTGGAGGAGATGGAAGTAAACAAGGTCAATAAGGAGAAAAATAAAATAAGGAGAAACATACAGCTGGGAGAAGAGACCTTGCTAAGGGGTGCGTGCACGTGTGTGTGCGCGCGTGCACGTGTGTGTGCGCGCGTGCACGTGTGTGTGCGCGCGTGCACGTGTGTGTGCGCGCGTGCACGTGTGTGTGCGCGCGTGCACGTGTGTGTGCGCGCGTGCACGTGTGTGTGCGCGCGTGCACGTGTGTGTGCGCGCGTGCACGTGTGTGTGCGCGCGTGCACGTGTGTGTGCGCGCGTGCACGTGTGTGTGCGCGCGTGCACGTGTGTGTGCGCGCGTGCACGTGTGTGTGCGCGCGTGCACGTGTGTGTGCGCGCGTGCACGTGTGTGTGCGCGCGTGTGCTTGCACACACACTGTTAGATGGGGTGGCCGAGGAGGCCTCTGAGAAGGTGACCCTCAAGTCCAGACCTGAGGGAAGGTTGGTAAGTTGCACCTCTGAGGAAAGAGCATTGCCCTCAGGGAGAGTGTGCCTGGAGGTCAGTGAGGTCATGGAGGCCAGCTGAGCTGTGGGAGTGGCGAGGACCCTCAGGTCCACACTCACAGAGTGTGCCTGATGAGGAGGGCTTTGGCATTTATTTCTAGATGTGAGACCACTGGAGGGTTTCCAACACACCAAGAGCAACTGACTCTTTTCTTTCCTTTCTCTCTCTCTTTCTTCCTTCCTTTCTTTCGTTTCGTTTCGTTTCTTTTCTTTTTTTTTTTGAGTTGAGCTTACCTTTATTAAGCCAAAGCTAACTGTAGGGAGTTAATGCTCTATTCACTTTTACATTGGACTGAAGTCTTATTTGATCCCTTCTTGAAACTTAATTGATTTTTATCTAATTAGAATCATGCTAGGAAAATCCTGTGCTCCACTTAAGCCAATCAGTGCACAAAAGGATCAGTAGATTATCCTTTTATATATGTATATATAAATATATATATATATGAATATCCCAATCCAGTCATTTGAAAATAATTTTTAAATAAAATTTAGAGCATCTCTAACATACTGAATTTTCAATTCTATCTTGTCTCCTGGTTATACTGAAATTAAATACATACGCCTATCAGACCATTTGCCCCTTTGGCCTATAAAGCAGTTCGTTTGGCTTTCACCATCTGGTTGACTTGACCGGTGTTCACCCAGAGACTAAGTAAAATAGTTCCAGACTGGCAGATTTTAAGCAGGTATAAAAATATTCATAACCAATTACAGCCAACTTCATTCCTTTTTTTTTTTTTTTGCGGTACACGGGCCTCTCACTGTTGTGGCCTCTCCCGTTGCGGAGCACAGGCTCCGGACGCGCAGGCTCAGCGGCCATGGCTCACGGGCCCAGCCGCTCCGCGGCATATGGGATCTTCCCGGACCGGGGCACGAATCTGCGTCCCCTGCATCTGCAGGCGGACTCTCAACCACTGCGCCACCAGGGAAGCCCTTCATTCCTTTTCTAACTGGAATCACTGCTTGCTAAAGCAGTTTCTTATGTAAACTTTGCGAAGCCTCAGCGATTTTGAGAACAATAGTGTAAGAAAGCAACTGGTACACTGAGAATTGGGTCAGAATGTTCTCATGGGCTTAGAAGAAACGGCATCGTCCTGGCCTAGGATTTCGAGATTCAGTGAATCTTTATTCTTTTCCTGGTTCCGTTAAGTGTTTCTGTTTTTTGTGATTTTTTTGGGTATGAAATATATTAATGAAATTTCATATTATTTGGGCTTAAAAACTCCATGTCTGGGAGGTTTAAAGATAGTATCTGGATAGCTTGGCACAATTCAATATTTTTTATTTTAACTTTTATTTATAAAAATTCCAACATAGACAAAAGAAGAATAGTACAGTAAACCCCCTATGTACCCATCACCAGCCTCAGCAATTACCAGCTCCTGGCCAATTTTGTTTCCTCTAACCTTCCTCCCCCATTTTCCCCTTCCAGACATATTGTTTCATGATAAACATTTCAGTGTATATCTCCAAAAACAAGATTTTTAAAATACCAATACATAACAATTCCTGTTATCCTACTTAAAAATTCAGAATAAATCTTTAATATCTTGAAATATCCAGTCTGATGGTATGCAGTGTAAACATTTTCATAAATTAATAGTTGCTGTATTTATGTGGCTTGATATGCATTAAGGTAAAGACAGTGCCATCTAGTTTAGTTAGATGCTTAGTTGATGATGTTTAAAACTGTTAATAATTGGCATTTGTATGAATCTGCCAGTGTTGATGTAAGACGAATCTTGCCATAGGTAGTACGACTACAGCTAACGTACCTAAAGGTTTTAGGGTATGTGTGTGTGTTGCTTTCCTCTTGCCAACTACACACTTAACCAAAATCCTCAGCAGACAAGGCCCTTCTGAAGCCTGTCTGTGCAGTGTGGTTGGTGTGGGCAATTGGAGGACGCTTAGAACTAGTGCTGAGAAGAATGGGGTTACGTACGCATTTATCAGAGGTGAGAAGGACATACCTGGCCTTTAGCCTCCAGATGGTACCCGTAGTTGGTTAAAAAGTTGATGAAAATGAAGATTGAAAAGGAAATACTAACCATCTTATTTTAACTTAAAATATGTAAATATACATTTATTTATCAATCCTTGATAGGAAGCCAAGGTCTTTTCTTTGAGTATGTACCTAGTTCAGAGTGGTCCATCTTGTATACTGTAATGCATTGTCTGTGGTTTCCATTTCTTTTAAAGAGTTTAAACAATTTAAAAACAATTTCAGAGTACCTGTGAATACGAAATCTTAGATTTAAAAAACTTGTTGCTTCCCATTTGTCTCAACTGTTGTCTCAGCTGCGCCTACTTTGACAGGAAGCTTTTTAGCAACTTATTTTTTATCAAGGCTCCTCAAAACATTCAATTTAGTTTTCTTAGAAATAATTACTCTTTTTTCACACTCTTGTTTCATTGGCTTATGTAATAATTCAGTTGCTTGGCTACAGCAGTTAAGTACAGCTGCAACTGGTGGGATCAGAACTGCCCCTGTATATTAGGGAGTAGCCTGCTAAGTGCAAGAGTTCATTCAGCATGACACATGTTTTATACAGAGCACAGAGCGTGTCAGTAAGCCTGGCACATGGGTTGTGTGGAATACAGGCTGCATGATACTCTCCTATTAATAAGTCAGATTGTTGATATTTGTGGCTGGTTACCTGGGATTGCTTAGGTTAGAGTATGGTTCTCATGGACCCATCTGGCTTTGAGGAGAATTGATGGTGGGTGATGAATTCGGTATTTGTTCCTTACTATTTTAACTTGGTCAGCTGCCTTTAGTAAATCAGTATCCTAGTGCCACATCACGATTTAAACAATTATCAGAAGTACTTTTGTAACATTTTCCGTGAATATGGATATTAGACAATTATCTAAAAAATAACAAAATGTAGTTTACTGAAGTAATGTGCCAGTTTCTGTTTTACAAAAGAAAATGGCATCATAACTCTTTAAACTTAGAGGATCTTACAAGAATGGAGACCTTACAAGTTACAGTTTCTTTGTTAATCTTTCCTTCTACCCTAGAAGTAGGGAAGACTTAATCCTTCGGAACCAACATATTCTGCTGGTGGTAATGGGACATGATCTTTCTCTGCATTTCAATTTAGCCGATGTTCAGTGCTTATTATAATTTGCAACTGAAGTAACTAGGTTTACCATAGAGGCTGTAAAAGAAGTAAAGACAAACGTAGCTTCTATTCTTGAGGCCCTCGTGGTTTTAGTATTTTAAAAAACAAGTGTACGTACTCAATGGGAAAATAAAAGAGATTGGCCAAATCATTTAAGGCTCAGAATACCCTCTCCCTGGCTTTCTCGGATCTGTGCCTCCCTGCCGACACCTCCTGCCCTGCCCACAGCTGAGTTCTCTGCCCGCTGTGCTTCTGTTCTACCTGTGCGTCCTCTGTCTCACACTGCTGCTGTTGTAACTGTTGCTCTTTCTGACTAGCCTTTGAGGGCAGTGTCTCTTCCTTGTTTGTTTTCATATCCTCATGGAGTGATTGGTAGTGGATATTCAGTAGATGATTTTTTGAGTAAGAGCTGGGAGCCTGCAGGGTGTACTGGAAAGGACAGTGCTGGGTTGCAGTCCCAGCTCTGCTATTATCTGGCTCTGTGACCGTAAGCAAATTAACCATTCCGGGCTATGGTTCCTCATCTGTAATTATGCCAGAGCCTATCTTATCCCTTGCAGGGATATTGAACTTTTTATGACTTGCAGGATAGTCCCAATGTGAAGAATTGTCCTCCCCTTGCCCCAGTGCTAACTGCATCACTGTGGAGAAACACTGGCTTCAGCTAATCAGGCCTAGATCAGTCCCTAGAGCTAGACATAGGGTTACCTTACCTGACTCACAAGAGGGAGGGATGAAAACCTGAACAAAAGGGTTTTTTTTTGTTTTGTTTTGTTTTATTGCGGTACGCGGGCCTCTCACCGTTGTGGCCTCTCCCGTTGCGGAGCACAGGGCTCCGGACGCGCAGGCTCAGCGGCCGTGGCTCACGGGCCCCGCCGCTCCGCAGCATGTGTGATCTTCCCAGACCGGGGCACGAACCCGCGTCCCCTGCACCGGCAGGCGGACCCCCAACCACTGCGCCACCAGGGAAGCCCAAAAGGGGGTTTTTTAACCCCCCGGTGAAGAGGGAAGCGGAGGGCGTGAATGTTGCGAGCATTCCACCGTGCTGATTCCAGCGGCGTCTTACTGGGTGAGAGAAGAGAGTGGACTGGCACGGGTTTGGTGTTGCGGAGTGGGAGCCAGGGTTAGCTTTTTAGGGTGGAGTTAGATTATGGAGGATGGTGAATGCCAGGTAAATGGATCTGAACTTGATCCTCGGGAACAGGAAATCATTGGGACTTCTTGATACGTGACGTGATGCCAGTTTTATCGAGAGAGCCTCTGGCAGCGGTGGGCAGGATTGACTGGCCGAGAGGAAAGACTGTGGCAGGAAGATCAGTTAAGGGGCGGATCCGACCTACTCCAGGGTAACTGACATCACAGAAGGCGCAGAGCAGAGTGCTGGGTTAAAACTCCATTTCTCCCATTTGTCGGGCGTTCTACCTCAAGACAGGTTACTTGATGTATGTAATTGGTATGAGCTGCTGTTTCTCCTGCAGAACTGAGTGATACCACCATTGAGGGTTGCTTTGAAAATTAAGGAAGGACATATGTGAAGTACCTCCTGCCTCGAAACAGTTAGTCCCACCTCACCTTTCTCATCTGCCTGGTTTTCTCTTTTTGTAGTGTTTTTTAGGTTGCAGGAAGGACCACCTAGAAAGAGAAAAGAGGATGCTAGCAAAAACCTGGTTGGAGGTACATTTCCTGTGTCATAGAAGGTGTCTGGTTAGAAGGTTTCTGGCTTCTCCATTTTCGCATGTGATGACTCCCTCGTTCTGCATTTTTCCCGTCTCTTGGTCGCTGATTAGTCTAAATCTCTTCATTTGACTAAGTATGATTCAGTCTTCCAATTTTTGGTGTGATAAACACTGTCAGCTCTTCAAATTACATTGTATCTCCCTAACTTAATTCTCCTTGGCAGTCTTACTTTGCTGTATCTTTAACTTTACACTTGTGATCCCATGAAAACCAGCTGTAGTTCTGTGGTGAGTTATATATTAGCTGTATGAATTTAGAAGAGAAATTGCCCTGAAGAGGAACCACTGATGAAAGTAAATCATAGTTAAGAGTACTGGCCTTCATCCAAGTGTCAGTTAAAAGCAGACACCCATGTTCCTCCTGTAACCCAGTTGTATGTGTGTTTATGTAGATGACTTTAAGAGGAAACATCATTTTGAGGAGTTTAATTTTAAAGATATGTACATTTCACTTAAGTATAGTAGTGTCCTTTAAATAGATTAAGATAGTTAATTTAAATTCTTTAAATAGGCCCAAAGGGACTTGCAGGTTGTCCTGTCATTTTTCATGTGTGAAAGGTGAGACCTAGAACTAGAAAATAAGTATCCAGTGTCTTCTGTCTTATCCAATAATACATGGTTAGGACGGAGACTCTGAGTCATTAAGAAAAGTCATTAAGAAAAGACTTTTCTTAATGAATTATACTTTTAATCTTTTTGAAACCAGGAAAATGTATCACACTTATAAAAGAAGCACCACGAGGCATACAGTCTTCAGGAGTTTTCTAACTTAAAAATTTTTTTAAAATTTTATCCATTTTGATTATTGAACTTTTAGGACAGAGATGGCAAGCAGAAGCTGCTAGGAGGACATTGCTGGGAGGGACTGAGGCCCTGTACAGACAGTGCTGATAGATTAGTCATTTGTACCAAGGGCCCAGGGAGAAGGAGGGACGCCTACATAATACTACACGGCTTCTGCTCTGGTTTTAGTAGTGCTTAATTCCTATAACTCTTTTTCAGTATATTTTATTCATAGTTTATATAAATTATATACTTTTTTTCCTCCTGAATGCTAGTTTATTTACATAGACACAGCAGAGAAGCCTTGCTAAAAACAAAGCGTTAATTTTTAAAACTCTTTATAAATGTCCCTTTGTATTATTTGATCTCTGGTTTGTGTTTTTACCCTTGGCTTTGCATGGTGCTTCCTCGGGGCCTCTGCACGTGCTGCTCCTCCCATCGTACCTGGCCTTGCATCCTCCCACGGTCCCTGTTCTTCACCAGCTGGCACCCTCATTCGTAGGTCTCAGGTCACATGACGCCTCCTCAAGGTGACCTTCCCCAGCAACCTCATTTAAAGTAACCTCCGCCAGCCCGTTACTCTATCACATCACCTGACTAAGCTCTTTACCAGCACCTGCCACCACCTGCAAATACCTTGTGTGTTGAGTGGCTGTCTCCTCCTCCTAAAACCAACACTTCTGAGGGAAGGTAGGCGCCTTTAGGCTTTTCACCACTGTGTCCACCTAGGACGGAGCCCGGTGGTAGTAACTGCCTGTTACATATCTGTTGACAAAATGAATGCGTACCTGCCCCCTAGCTTCGGTCTGGTATCCGGCCATCAGCTTTAGCGACCACAGAGCATCCCAGGAGAGTGCAGACTCTAAACATGGCCTCTGATGGCTTTAAGCAGAAAAACCTAGGATCCTGGAGGGAAATTCTTCCCCAAAGTCATGGTAGAGATTTAGGAAAAGTATAATTAAGAAACATTCAGGATAAGCATTGGCATTTTGCAAAACAGAGTTTAGTTTATAAACTTAAGAGATGTATGATTGTCTGTTAAATGGTTTTTGGTTCTTAAGCTGGGGCGGTAAACCTAGACTAAATGAAGTTTTTCATCCCAAGAAAACTATGATTTCTATAATCTCAAAACTGAAATAGTGAGATGAGATTTATTTGGAAATGTTAACTTGAACATTAACTTGAACATCAGACACCTAGTAGGTAGTAGATACCATACTATGTGGTAAATGGATTAGTAATTCATTCATTTAACAAATATGCATTTGAGTGATTGCTGTGTCAGGCACTGTGCTGAACACTATAGAGAAGGAACTTACAGTTTAGTAGAGAATGCACCACAGGTAAACAAGCAAAAATAACACTGTGTAAATACAATCATGGGGAAGTACGACGTAGGCCCAAAGGCAGGCTGTAGGAGAGAGATCCACAGCAGATGTCGGAGGTCACAGAATGTTTCCCACAAGTGAAATCTAAGTGAATTAAGGGGCATGAAACATGAATAGGATTTGATCAGGTGAAGAAAGAGGGAAGATATGTACAGGTCTGGGATTCATCAGTGTAAAGATGGCAAGTGGAAGTTGTCAGGGTGAATATCATGCAGGAAGAGTGTGTCCAGTAAGAAGAGCACAGGATCCTGGGGAACATAAACTTTTATAGGGTGGCCTGTCTCCAAAAAGAAGCCTGAGAAAGGAGAGAAGGCAGAAAACCAGAAGAGGTCACGTGTGGCGAAACAAAGGGAAGAGTGTTTCAACAAGAAGTGGATGGCGGTGTCCTTTGCAGCCAGGAGGTGGAGTGAGCTGAGGGCCACATAGGTCCACTGGGTTGGCCCCCACAGGAGGGTTGCTAGTGGCCTCGACAGAGCCATTCCAGCAGGGTAACGCGGGCGAAGCTCAGCTACTGTGGGGTGAAGAGTGAGTAGCAGATGAGGTCGACACAGTGAATGCGGACAGCGCTTCTTAACATTGAAATTTCTTTTGAATGGATAAAGAAGATGTGGTACATACATACAATGGAATACTACTCAGCCGTGAAAAAGAAAGAATGCCAATTACAGCAGCATGGATGGTCGGGATAGAGATGATCATACTAAGTGAAGTCAGTCAGGAAGAGAAAGACAAAGACCATATGCTATCACTTATATGTGGAATCTAAAATAAGACACAAATGAACTTATCTACAAAACAGAAACAGACTCACAGAGAGAACAGACTTGCAGTTGCCAAGGGGGTGGAGGGGTAGGAGAGGGATGGATTGGGAGTTTGGGGTTAGCAGATGCAAACTATTACATATAGGATGGATAAACGACAAGGTCCTACTGTAGAGCACAGGGAACTATATCCAATATCCTGTGATAAGCCATAATGGAAAAGAATATTAAAAAATTATATATATGTATAACTGAATCATGTATAACTGAATTTTTCTGTACAGCAGAAATTAACATTGTAAATCAACTATATGTCAATAAAAAATAAAATAAATTGAAGTAATAAAAAAATTCAAATTTCTTAGAGATGTTAAGAGAAGGCATTGGTCAAAGGAATATTTGGGGTTGAGGTAGGAATTTTTTCTTTTTAAAGATGTGATGGACATGAGTGGTTTAAATGCTAATGGGAAGGAAAGAGCAGAGAAGTTTAAAATCATGGAGTAGTTAGAAAGTGTATCTGGCTGAGAGCCTCCCAGTATACAGTGTAGGGTGTGGTTATCTTTGTAGTTTGCTGAGGGAGTTTTCTCCTGGCCTCTCTCCTTTCTTTCTCTTTTTTTTGTTTTGTTTTTGTTTTGGCCACACTGAAGCTTGCGGGATCTTAGTTCCCCGACCAGGGATTGGACCCTCGCCCTCAGCAGTGAGAGCTTGGAGTCCTAACCACTGGACCGCTAGGGAAGTTCCTATTTTGTCTTTTGAAGTTAGAGCCAAGGTCATGTGCTTACATGTAACTCCCAAAAGCGCCCTAAAGCAACAGATTTAAAGTGGTTTTACAATGTGAAGTTCATCACATCTGCTCTGTTTGCTTGGCGTCTATATTTAAAGTATTTTACTTTGCTTAAGGCTTCTGGCAGAGCACTTTTGAGATCATATCTTTGTTTCTTTGACTTTTCAACCCGTATTACTGCTAGCTGCTGGTGTCTGTGAATGTGTTTGGGTGTACCATCAGCCACAGAAGGCTAATTCCGTAGAAGGAAGCCAGTGCAGTTAGCGTACCATTATTATTCTTTTTCCACAGTTGTACTATTTATTTGTATGGACCTTTAAAAATTATGGTAAAATATATATAACATAAACTTACTATTTTACAGGCAATCATAAATCTCTTGAATTTATAAACTAAACTCTGTTTTGCGAAATGCTAATGTTATCCCAGATATTTCTTAATTACACTCGTGGAGGTTGTCCTACCTGCTCCTTCTGGTGGTTCTTCCTTGGGCAGTTTATTTGCTGCATGTGCTGATCAGGTCTCAGTTGGAGACTCTGAGGGAGGGTCCCTCTGCAGATCCCCAGAACAGCGTCTGTGCAGCTCTTTCCTCTCCCACATTCCTACCTTGTGAGCGCTCACCTCTTGGGCCTCCCCTCACTCCCATCTTTGCGTCCGCAGTGCCGAGGTTGACAGCCTTTGCCTGGGTTTCCCTTCCCTGAGCTTCCGGAAAGCTGTGGCAGTTCTTGGGCTCGCCTGGTTTTCCCCCATCTCTCAGGGATCGCTGTCCTGTGCTGCCTGTTGTCCATTGCCTGAAAACTGTTGTTTCATAGATTTTGCTCAGTGTTTGAGGCATTTGAAGCTGGAGAGGATATCCAATGCCTGGTGTACCATTTTTTTCTGACATTGAAGTTTTGCCCACTATCTATTATGAAATTTTTGTCTACTTCCTGAAGTGTATATATTTTGTTAACTGGACCCAGAAAAAGGCCAACTTATCTTCAGAAAAAAAGGGCTCCAGTGTCCTTCTTCCGTCTTCACTGCTCACCCTTTCCTGTCTCTCGTGTGGGGTAGTTTTGTAGTGACACCTACCTGCCTGCTTCTTCCACGCACATCCAGAGTCAACTGTGCAGGCGTTCAGACATCCTGAATCTTGGTTCTACTATTAGGCATGTATTTGATGCAGTCACCCTGCCAGCTGGTGGTTCAGTCCTGGTGGAAAGTCTGCCTCCACTTCCTTCTGCTGCCCCATCCTGTATCCTAATGTGAGCTAGAGCCCCAGCAATAGTACTGCCATCTGTTCTCGCCTTTCATTCCTTTACTTTTAAGTCTTCTATCTCCTTATACTTAAAGTGCATTTCTCACAGATAACATATAGGCAGGGTCTTGTTTTTTATCAAGTTGACAATCTCTCTTTTAATTCGAGTGTTCAGACTACGTTTAATATAACCGTTGATTTGATTTTGTTCAAGTGTACCCTCTTGCTGTTTGTTTTTTATTTATTTGCCCCATTTATTCTTTGTTCCTTTTTTTTCTTGCCTTCTTTTAGATTAGTTAATAGTATTCCTTTTTGTCGTCACCATTGGCTTACACATACATGTTTCTTCCCTCCCTCTCTCCCTCTCTCCCTCCCTCCCTCTCTCCCTCTCTCCCTCCCTCTCTCTCTCCCTCCCTCCCTCCCTCCCCCCTCCCTCTCTCCCTCCTTCCCTCCCTCCCTGTCTCCCTCCCTCCCTCCCTCCCTCCCTTCCTTCCTTCCTTCCTATGAGTGCCCTGAGGTTCATCGAATGAACTGGTTATCTTAACACATTCTGACTTCAAATAACATTACAGCACTTTGCATATAAGAACTCTGTAACAGTATATATCTCTTTCCTGTCCTTTGTGCTGTTTTTTTGTTGTGCATTTTATTTCTCAATATTATAAACCCCACAATACACTGTTGTTATTCTTGTTTCAAAAGTCAGTTATCCTTTTAAAGTCAGTTATCTTTTAGGGAAATTAAACAACAAGCATTTTTTTTTTATATGGCCCATGTACTTTCATTTCTGATGCTCTTCTTTCTTTCGTGTAGATTCAGGTTTTTATCTAGTATAATTTTCCTTCTGGTTAAAGAGCTTCCTTTAACATTTCTGGTAGTGTCCGTTTGCTGGTGACAGATTCTCTCAGCTTCTGTTTGTCTGAAAATGTCTTTCTGTCACCTTTAGTTTTGAAGGATGTTTTTGATGGATGTAGAATTCTAGGTTGATATCTTTGCTGTTTTTCACCACTTTAAAGGTGGATTTTGTCTGTATTGTTTCTGATGAGAAGTCTGCAGTCATTCTTTGTTCATGTAGCCAGCTCCCGCCCCCACCTTTGGCTGTTTTTAAGATATTTCTCTTTATCACTGATGTTCTGCAATTTCATTAGATCTCTTTGCGTCGTTTTTTGTTGGGTTTTGTGGGATTTATTCAGCTTCTTGGGTCTGTGGGTTGTGTTCTCATGAAACTGAAAACGTTCTGCCATTGTACTTCTTCCTTCTGTTCTGCCTCCCCACCCCTCTGGCATCGCAGTTGCATGTATGTTAGACTGCTTTCTGTTGTCTCACAGGCCACTGCCCAGGTTTTTATCCTCTTTTCTTTCTGCTAATAGTTTCAACTGCTGTTCAAGTTCACTGATCATTTCTTATGGAGTATCTAATCATCTTTTAAGCCCATCCAGTAAAATTCTTTCATTTGAGAAAATATAGTTTACAGTTCTGGTCATTCCATTTGGTTCTTTTTTATAACATGCATTTTTCTCCTTATTATGATCATGTGTTCCTTTAAGTCCCTGAATATATTTATCATAGTTATTCTGAAGTGTCTGCTGATTTTCTTAACGTCTGTCATTTCTTGGTTTGTTTCTATTGACTGATGTTTTTGTCCTGCGTTACATTTTTCTGTTTATTGGCTTGTCTATTAATTTCTTGTTGATACTAGACATTGTGTTGGCATGTTGCTGAGTGTCTGGATTTTGCTGTCTCCCTTTAAAGGGTGTTAAAGTGTGTTTTGGTAGGCAATTAAGTTACCTTTGAATCAGTTCGATTCTTTCAAGGCTTACGTTTAAGTTTTGTTAGGATGGGTCCCGAGTAGCCTTACCCTGAGGTACATTTCGCCCTACCCCAGCCTGAATGGGGTCTCTGCCTTGAATGCTTTGGGTGTATTCAG
Source organism: Lagenorhynchus albirostris (assembly GCF_949774975.1). Lineage (NCBI taxonomy): Eukaryota > Metazoa > Chordata > Mammalia > Artiodactyla > Delphinidae > Lagenorhynchus > Lagenorhynchus albirostris. Next base: position 9,366,350 of record NC_083106.1, on the reverse strand, counting down.
TGGAATTTCCCCACTCTGGCCAGTCAGAGCTCTAGTGTCTTGCAGTTCTGCCTGACGTCTGAGAATTTTTTCAGCCTGCGGCTCCCCTGGAGTTGTTCTTTGCTCAGCCTTAAAGCAGTTTGTCCAACTGTGTGCAGTTCAGTATTTATCAGCAGACTCAAGGAGACCTTTGTGCAGGTGTCTAGAGCTTTTTCTCTGAGTAGCTCCTTTCTGGTAGTTTGTCCTCAGGTTTCAGCTGCCTTAGCCTCCTGGAATTCTGGTCTCTGTCTCTTCCACTTAGCAGGACCTATGCTTTCTGCTTGGAGCTCCCTGCTTCTCCCAGCTTGTGTGTCAGAGAGGGCCACCAAGCAGAAAGCTGGAGCCTTCATGGGGCTCATCTCATGCTCCCCTTCTCTCAGCGTTCCCTCTCCCGTGCGGCCCTTTTGCCCAGTATCTGGAACCTGTTATTTTGTGTATTTTTCCCAGTTTCCTAGAGGTTTTTGTCTGTATGAGGTAACCGAGCAAGTCTAATACCAGTTACCCCATTGTGGCTTTTGCTCTTTGATTTTAATTAGTTGTTTTCTTTGTTGTTTTGGCTGTGCTGTGAGGCTTGTGGGATCTTAGCTCCCTGACCAGGGCTTGAGCCTGGGCCCTGGGTGAAAGCATGGAGTCCTAACCACTGGACCGCCAGGGAGTTCCCTTGATTAGTTGCTTCACTACTAGATTTTGATATATCACTTATTCATTTTATGTTCTAGTTTTTCTCTTCTCTTTTTATTTTAGTTGGTCTGTACTATAGCCTTTTTAACCCCTCCTTTTAATAGTTTTATCCTAAAAGGCCCTCGGTTGATTCAGGTTACACAAGGAAAATGATGAAGTTCTAGGGCACAAGTTTATTTTTTTGCCATTTCGCATATGTTCAGTGTTTCACAGTTTATCCACAGGGTCTCCAGATAGCAGTAAAGACTGCACTGTAGCGTGGATCCCCTTCCTGTGCTTTCCCCGGCACACAAGCGAGCTTTCTGAGACTCGCTATTGTTTGAAAAATATGGATTTAGGGGAAATTTCAGTCCACGTAAGGCATTTGAAGCACTGAGTATGATAGAATATTTTGATAGATTCCTTTGTGGGGACTCATTTCTCTTAACTTTTATGAGATAGTGTATTTTTTTCTAAATGGGATTGTTGGAATATTCAGTACAAAGTAATCAGTGTAGTAAAGGGCTAAGTAGTACTTGCTGGTGATCACTAGCATAAGAGAAAGGAGACTAATAGCTAAAGCAGGAATTTGTTTTATGGGACAGTTTAATCTTTCATCCTAATGAGGAAAATAAGTAAGGTACTTTGTGCCATTTTGGAAACTATGCTGAGTTTGTATTAAAGAGCTGGATGAAAATGTTAAAAATCTGGGCTTCCCTGGTGGCGCAGTGGTTGGGAGTCCGCCTGCCGATGCAGGGGACACGGGTTTGTGCCCCGGTCCGGGAAAATTCCACATGTCGTGGAGCAGCTGGGCCTGTGAGCCATGGCCACTGAGCCTGTGCGTCCGGAGCCTGTGCTCCGCAACGGGAGAGGCCACAGCAGTGAGAGGCCCGCGTACCGCAAAAAAAAAAAAAAAAAAAAAAGTTTAAAATCTTTAACATACGGTCTCTGGCTATTGATTTTTGTTTGTGGCCTTAAAGTGCAGAAAATGAAGTTTTGTCATTCTTTGTTTTTCAAGTCATGGTATGTTTCAGGTACCCTTTTTCAAGTGAGCAGAATACATTTGGGACAAGTTCATTCACAATTTCTCAGAAAAAAAATCCCCTTGGGATTTTAGATGAAACAGCATTATATTTATAGACAGACATCTTTATGGTGTTTTACCTTTGTTCTCAGGAACACGGTGTGATTTATTGATAAGATTTTCTTTACTAAGGTTCTTCATGCTTTTGGTTATCACTTCTTTGTATTTTTTTGTTGTGGTTGCTCTTGGGAATAACCCCCAATTATTTATATATTTTTATATAAAGTTTTTTAAAATCAAGTTATTATTTAGAGAGAAACTATTGATTTTTGCCAGTTTATTTTAAAATTGGTCTCCTGATTGAATTTCATTATTCTAATATTTTTTCAAATGCTCAGGGTTGAGGGATTCCTCGTGGACCACCGTCAGCATTGCTGGATCACCCCTACCTTCATACACAAATTACACATGAGGGGGGGGTGCTGTTTCTGGTTGACCCCCCTCAGGTGGGTCTGGTTCTCATATAATCTGGTGCAATAACAGACTCCAGAACCACCTTTTGTGGGAAAAAGTAACCCGACACTCCGCTCTTTCCTTTGAGCTTTCAGGCCAGTTCTAGAGCCCATGGTGGGCTGGAAAGAAGACACAGTTAGGCAACAATTTTTAGCACATGCAGAATGTATATATAATGTTCAAAAAAGCCAAAGGTCATGATAGCTAACATTAATTGAGCCCTTTGTGTCAGACACATGCTGTTGGCCTTTGTGTCAGACCCATGCTGTTGGCCTCATCATATTCTTGAGGAATCTGAGACAGAGACTTGAAGAAATTGAGCCAAGTTTACAAGGCTGGTAAAACGGTACAGTGGGGAGTTGAACCTGCGTGGTCTGGCTCCAGAGCCAGCTCATAATCGCTGTGTTGCCAATAATTACATTTCCTCCCCCTTTTGGGGGAGAAATGAAAAACATTGTCAACACACAGTGCTGGGCGGCAGGGGTGGCAGGGACAGACACAGTTCCTGGGAATGTTTATGTTTCCTACCTGTTGTCTCTGAGGTTTGGGATTTGGGGTACTGTTTGCTGTTAAACTTTTACCTTTTTTTCTACAATGCACATGTCATTTTATAATCAGGAAAAACAGTAAAGCTATTTTAATTTGGAGTGGGGGTGAGGTTATTTTCTTAACCACAGCTAAGTAGGTTTTCCTGTGCTTTGCCCTGGAGGTTGAGTAGTAGATTGGTAACCTTGCAGCTGTGATAAAGAACAAGGTAGGGGACTTCCTTGGTGGCGCAGTGGTTAAGAATCCGCCTGCCAGTGCAGGGGACACGGGTTCGATCCCTAGTTCGGGAAGATCCCACATGCCGTGGAGCAGCTAAGCCCGCGTGCCACAAGTACTGAGCCTGCACTCTAGAGCCCGTGAGCCACAACTGCTGAGCCCTCGTGCCACAACTGCTGAAGCCCATGCGCCTAGAGCCTGTGCTCCGCAACAACTCATCACAATGAGAAGCCTGTGCACTGCAACAAAGAGTAGCCCCCGCTTGCTGCAACTAGAGAAAGCCCACGCGCAGCAACGAAGACCCAATGCAGCCAAAGAATAAATTAAAACAAAAAAAAAGAACAAGGTAGATGTGCTGATATGAAGAATCCTAAGATTGAATAAAACATGAAATGTAGAGGCGAACGTGAAATATAGAGGCTTACGTGTACTGTGGTTCTGATGGGTTCTGTGTGTGTGTGTGTGTGTGTGTGTGTGTGTGTGCAAATGCACATGTCAAATGCAGAACATTTTGAAGGATACTTTCAAATCTATTAGCACTTGTGCCCTTTGGGGAGAAGAGGAATATTTTCTAACTTTTCCTCTTTTAACTTCATTATATTTTTTTATTGTTGTAAAAGTGCCTGTGAGTGTGTGTGTGTGTGTATCTATATATATAGTGAAATAACAGTACTCAGAATGAGAACTCCAGAAATGTGTAGATTTTAATACAGATTCGGATTGCCTTTTTTTTTTTTTTTTTTGCGGTACGTGGGCCTCTCACTGTTGTGGCCTCTCCCGTTGCGGAGCACAGGCTCCAGATGCGGCCATGGCTCACGGGCCCAGCCGCTCCGCGGCATGTGGGATCCTCCTGGACCGGGGCACGAACCCGTGTCCCCTGCATTGGCAGGCGGAGTCTCAACCACTGCGCCACCAGGGGAGCCCTCGAATTGCCTTTTTTTGAGTTAAACTCTGGAGCATTTTGTGTTCTCTTGTAACTGGGGAAACATTCTCAAATAGAATGTGGTATTTTCAACAAGATTATGAGCTTCCTGGGTAAAGATACAAGGCAGTGCTTTTAATTATTTTTTGACTAAACAATAAGTTCATGTTAAGAAAACACACACACTTAAAAAGGTATTGATATGAAAAGGATAACACTGAAAATTCCTCTCCTGTTCCTCCCTTCCCTCAGCCAGCTGTCTTCTCAGAGGCGGTGTTATCAATTTCTTCTATATCCTTACAGAGATATCCTATACATACACAAGCAGGTACATTTTCTTCCTTTTTTTTTTTAACACAATGGTTATACCTTGCTTTATTTTCTCACTTAATATATGTACATTAGAGATGATTCCACATGTGAAAAATAAGCAAACCCTTCTTCTTTTTTGTTGGAGTACATGGTATTCCATTCCATGGAGGTGCCCTACTTGACTAACCAGTCCCTACCTTTCAGGCTGGGCCTGGTCCTTTGCACTTGTAAACAGTGCTGCAGTGAATAACCTTTTGCAAATGGGTATTTCTAGAGGAGGAATTCCTGGAGGTGGAGTCTCTGAGGAAGAGAGTTTGCATGTTTGTGATTTTGATAGGCGTTACCAGGCTGCCTCTCACTGCCATCAGCACTACGTAAGAATTCCTGTTTCCCTGCACCTGCACCCTCACCCACGCAGTGTTGAAATCAGAGTTTTGGTTTTTCGCCAATCGATAGATGGGAAATATTTGTTTTATAAGAGAGGTTTTACATTTTTAAGAGCCTTTTATTTCTCACTGATTTGTAGTTACCCTTCATAGAGTAGGAGAACCAACCTTTAGTCTGTGATAAAAACTAAATATTTTTCCTGGTTTGTCATTTGTTTTTTATCTTGTTCACAATGGCTCTTGCCGGGCAAGGCAGGTATGTGTTATTTTGGGAGAAGAGGAGTTTCTCCATCTCTCTCTTTTAAGGACTTCAGGATTTTGTTCTGTACTTAAAGTCCTCCTCCACTGCAAGATTATTTTAAAAACTCACTTAAGATTTCCTTTGGTTCTTTTTATAGTTTCCTTAAAATCCTTTTTATTATGGAGAAAGTCAAGCATACTCAAAAGTAGGATAGTATAATGAAGCCTCTGTACCCATCCCCCAGCTTTGGCAACTGTTGACTCACCTTGTTTTGTCTGGACCCCATCAGCTTCCTTTGCTCTTGCATTACGTTTGAAGAAATGCCAGATACTTTATCACTTCATCTGTAAATATTTTAATGGGTATCTCTAAAGATGGGAAGTCCTTTAAAAATATAACCACAATACTATTTTGATACTTGAAAATTGACTACTTTAAAATATCTCAGAGCCCTTAAGTGTTCAAATTTTCAATTGTCTCAAATATTATCATCTTTTTTGCATTTTTTGCATTAGAATCCAAATAAGGTGGGGAGGGACAAACTAGGAATTTAGGATCAACAGATACACAACACCACATATAAAATAAACAACAGGACCCACTGTATAACATAAGGAACTATATTTAATATCTTGTAATAACCTATAATGGAAAATAATATGAAAAAGAATCTCTCTATATAACTGAATCACTTTGCTGTACACCTGAAACATTGTAAATCAACTGTATTGCAATTTTAAAAAATGAAAAAACGAGTACGATGAAGAGAAATAGATTTAAAAAAATAAGAATCCAAATGAGGTATATATAGCAGTCATAATCAATTGTCTAAGCCTCTCAATTTATAAGTTCCCTCACTTCCCTTCCTCTTTGCCCCCATACCTGGGCTTGTTTTTGTCTTTGAGATCTGTTTGTTAGAGAAAATGAGTTCTGTGCTTTCCTACATCTGGATTTTCTTACTGCATCCTCATTGCAGAGTGTAATATATTCCTTTGTATGTCTTGTAAATTGGTACTAGGATCTAGAGGGTCAATAAGATTCGAATTCTTTTTTCAAGTATGTGACTGGCATTGTATTCCATCAGAAGGCAAGTAGTGTCTGGTTGTCTTTTGGATGCACTGTGCTTAGATGCATTAAATTATTAAGGATTGAAAAACGATGTTCTAATTCTATTATTCCTTTTTCATTTATTTCATTTATCAACTGTCCTTCAGGATCATCCTTGCTTTTGCATATTGCACTAAATAATAACCTTGTACACACGTGCACAGGTGCAGCTAGAGAATGGATTCGCAAAATGCGACTTCTGGATCTAAGGGTAAATGTATCTTGAAAACTCTATTGAAGTAGAATTTCTCACTTATAAGATGAGCAGAAATGCAAAAGTTGGGTAATTGATTCTGTTTGTGAAACTGCGGAGAACCGTTACATTCATATATATTGCTGGCAGAGGTTTAAATGGTACAATCCCCAGTGGAGGTAAATGTGGCTACATCTACCAAATTAATTTGTCTTCCTGTATGTGTGGAATTGAGCATTTTTTTCACACATAAATGGTGTAAGGGCCATTTATATTTTTCTATGAGCTGTGTATTCCTCTGCCCATTTTTTCTGATGGGTTGCTGAGCTTTTTCTTGAGTTCTATATGCTTTTTAAGATTAAAACTGCGATAGGAATTGCAAAGATTCTTCTGTAGTTCATGTTTTATATATTTAGTGATTTTTGGTGATAGTGATGTTATGTGTGATATGGCCAGTTTGATGCCACCACATCAAATAACTAATGCTTTCTTCTGATTATTCTTCTCTAAAACACATAAAGAAGCTTTGATCTGGGTGAGTTTGGGTAGAAAGTTTCTTAAAATCATCCCAACCTCCAGCTGCTCGATTACAACATGGCCTCAGTTCAGAGGATTCCCTTGGTCCAAGTATTCCCAGAATCGTTGTGCATGAGTGGAATAGAGGCTGGGAGGAGTAACATGGAAGTGGATGGTACAATTTGATTGGTTTATTGTAAGTATTCAGGATTTCTTCCCCCTTGCGATTGTATAATTGCCCTTTGTTACACACAGATTTAAGATTATTCTAAATGTTTCTTGGAAACATATTCCTACACTCAATGAATTTCTATTTACATTTCTGTTTGCCTTGGAAGTTTCTCAAGCTACTTGTCTGGTTGACCAGTTAGAACATTCCTCTAAGTGCATCATATTTCAGGATGACAGATATAAACCCATTTTAGGAAAAACGTTTTTAAAAGAACATATCGATTTTACTGGTAGTTTATTCTTGAAATTTTTACATAAGAAAATTAATTTTCAGCCATTCTCGATGGGTGCTACCAGTTCTTTTTAGAAAATTCTTCTACTGGGAAAAGATCTTTTACTAGAACAACTGTTAAAATAAAACCTTCGTAGAACTCAATCATCTTCACTCTAATCCTGAATAGTTTATCAAGCACATTGCTTGTAAACATTTAAGGAAACAAACCAAGTTTATTTCCTTACTTGGAAATTTTAAGAGCAACATGCCCAAAACATAATTAATTGATGCATGTCTCCTTGGAAAGAGTTTTTTTTATCATGTGCAGCTGTCTTGGACCTTAGCCGTGCCATATTTTAACAGTTTTACTGATGGTACAGGTGAAACTATGGAAAGCATGCTTATCAGGCTTTCTAATGACTCAGCAGAAAAGGATAAGGGATAATTGGATGGTGGTTTAGGTATTCAGAAAACTCTTAATAGTTTGGAGCAATGGGCTGAATCTAACAAGATGAAATTTTACGGGGATAATTTAAGATTCTTTATTTGATTCAAAATAACAAGGATTTAGCAACGGCTGTTGAAATCACAGATTGATAGAAACTGAAAAGCATTTACGCCTTAACCACTTATAAAAAAGACAAATACATCTATGTATATCAGTGGTATAATAATGCTCTCAGGGTCTGTTAGAGTGAGTTCTGTTTCTTCTGATGATGTTGTGGATTAGGTAGAGACAAGATATAGGAAGTCATTAAATATGTAAATTTTATAAAAAGTGTCAAGAGTATCTTTAAGTAAAACAAGCTTGCTATTTAAAAAGATAAATTAATTTTATAGAAATATCACCTACATGCAAAACTTCAGTTCTCAAGGGTGTCAGATTAATAAGGGATCCTTCGGTCCCCGAATTTCTGAAGGTTTACATATTTTACTCATTTTTTTGATTGAGTGTCTCTGCTTTAAAGATGGGAGAGCTGCATCGCTGAAGGTTTACTGCTTTTTCCCAAGATTTAATTGTGATTTATGTGAAAGAAGCAGATGTGTAAGAATGGGAGCTTGTCTTCTAACCCCCATATGAAATCTTTTTGCTGCCAGTTTTTTTGCTATTTGGAACTGTTTAATTCTCTATTATTGTACATTTTAGGTTTTGTTTTGCAAAATAGGAAATACAGCAATAAACTTATGTACCGTGTTTTTTTATTTAGGATGTTTTCTTAAAAAATTCTTTGGTTTGGGATTATTGGTTTGTATCAACTTGGACTCTCTAGATTGCAACTGACAGTCTGAACTCATAAGCACAAAAGGAGATGCACTCGTTACTGTGAGTGAACCATCCACAAGGGGAGAAATGGCTTTGGGCTTGTCCTTCAGGTGCTCTCATCAGGATACTGTTTCTCTTCCTCATTCCATTCTGCATTCCCCCCACTTCATTCTTCAGACTTGTAGCCGCCGGCAACATTTTCAGAGAAAAAGACCCACTCTCCCAGCATCCCTGTCGCATTCTGATTTTCCCTGTTTGGCTTATATGCTCACCAGTCATTTGGAGCCAGGCAGGAAGTTTCCAAAAGGAAGGGATGTGGAGCAAAGTAACAGATGTTTACAGCATGGGTCCGAAAGAATGAGGTATGTTCAGGATGATGGGTTCTGCACACATCAGACAGGTGTGTGTGGCACACTTAGAATTCTGGAACGCTTAGCGCCTGGAACACTTAGATTAAAGCTGTGAATCCACTGTTTATCTTACTATATCTAGATAAAATAACTTATATATAGGATTGCTATCTACCAGCCATTCGCTTCCTCTGTAATACTTTTTGAAATCGCTGTTTGAAGAGATTAATTGTGGTTGACGGTATGTATTCAGTATACGGTATGAAGTTATCTACTGTGTGGAAATTTAGCTCTTGAATATACTTGGAGTCATTTTTTAATGTACAGCTAACATTGGAAAAGGCGGTGTAGAAAAATGACGTTTTCTTTCAAAGACCACATCAGAAAATAGTTGGGCAGATTGGCAGTTGAGGTCGAGGTCAGCATCTTTATCTGTGTGGGTCCTGTAGTGGCGGTGAAGGCAGGAAGGTGAGGAAACCTGGAAGCCAAGGAGGGACAGGAGAGAGAAGGAGTGGATAATAGGAGGGTGCCGGAGGTTTCCAGTCTGGCCTAAACTTTGTAAGAAGAGTTACTCTTATAGGCTGAATGGCCTTTTTTTCCCCTTCCTGTTGACATTCACGCTCATTTGGGGACGTGCTTTTTTTTTTTTTTTTTCCGGTACGCGGGCCTCTCACTGCTGTGGCCTCTCCCGTTGCGGAGCACAGGCTCCGGACGCGCAGGCTCAGCGGCCATGGCTCACGGGCCCAGCCGCTCCGCGGCATGTGGGATCCTCCCAGACCGGGGCACGAACCCGTGTCCCCTGCATCGGCAGGCGGACTCCCAACCACTGCGCCACCAGGGAAGTCCCTCAGTTATAATTCTTAAGAAGCATCGCTAGGTTAAAAAAAAAAAAGTCCTAAACCAACGTGTTAAATAAACCTATAGTGTTTATAGACATTTTCCACGGGTAAATGTTCAGTAATACTTAAATGTGTAAGGGAGTTTCCATTTTTTAATTTTTGGCTTGTTTCACATTCTGTTTCACCAAGTTGTAACTTTAGTAAAAAGAGGCTTTAGTTTTCTCTATCTGCGGGTTAGTTGGGTTTAACCCGATCAAAAAAGTTGTTAACCAGGATTCTTAAGGAACAGGAACAAAAAGCAGGTTCCTCATCTGGCTCTCCTCAGCTTGCCAGGCCCCGCCCCACCCCGGGAAGCTCGCTGTCCTGGGGGGTGAGTCCTGGCCTGGGGACCCCTGTCTCCCTCCTCAGGCGTTTATCTCCTATCTGACCTCATTGCACGAGGGATTGAGGTGGGTGTGGCATGTTTTAAAAAAATAGTCCCCAACGTGGCAAGCAGAACTCTTATCTACTTTTGCAGCTGTGTGATGAACATACCTCGGCTTGGTGTCGTTGTCCTTTGTAGTGACCTAAGGAAAACTGGAATGCTTCCAGAATTCTCACTGTCCCTGAGCCTGGCTTTCAGTCCCCCTTCCCAGCCTCCCAGCCTATAGCAGTAAAGGATCTAATGCTATTTCTTTCTTTTTTTTTTTTTTTTGCGGTACGCGGGCCTCTCACTGTTGTGGCCTCTCCCGTTGCGGAGCACAGGCTCCGGACGCGCAGGCTCAGCAGCCATGGCTCACGGGCCCAGCCGCTCCGCGGCATGTGGGATCTTCCCAGACCGGGGCACGAACCCGTGTCCCCTGCATCAGCAGGCGGACTCTCAACCACTGCGCCACCACGGAATCCCTGATGCTATTTCTTGACTGACAGACTGTACACTACCATTTGTTTCCTTCCAACATTTTATTATGAAAAATTTCAAGCATGTAGAAAAGTTGAACTCATTTTCCATTGGGCACTGTAAATCCACTATCTATTGTAGATTCTATAAATAACATTTTACTTACTGTACCTGCTTTATCACATATTCCTCCATCAGTTCATCTTATTATTTTTGATGTATTTCAAAATAAATTAGTATTGGGGATTTTTTTCCCCCTAATCTTTTATCACAGGAGGTGAATCCTTGATTCCTGTTATAAGGATTTCAGACTCATTAAGCAGGTGTGGAGAAAGAGCCCTGGCCAGCAAAAGGGCCAGCACAGTTCTTGCCATATGGTCGGTGTGCAGCAAATACTTGTTAAAGGAATGCAGTTCCATTAGGCTAATTTGTCTAGTCCTGTAGGCAGACTTCATTTTGCCTCATAGGACAATTACTTTTAAAACAAACCATGTTAGCTAGGTTCATGTGGCCTCCAATTTATAAGGTGGACTTGCTTCTATAAGATAGTCCATGAAAGACAGTTATTTAGAATTTGAAATGGATTAAATATATATAATATATTTATTATATATCATAAAAGTATATGTAAAGTATTTGTATTTTTACAACAGTGGTTGTCTCTCTTGGAATACGTGCCTGGCAGTTATTCCAAGGAACCCACATCTCTGGGTTGGTGCCTCAAGGATCCGCTTCAGGAAGACCCTGAAAGGGCAACCCCACCTCACATCAACCAGAACAGCTTCCCTTTAGTCTGTTTTCTATGAAATTCAGATTCCATTGCAAGGAGAAGTGTGAAAATCACAGCTGCTCAGGTTACCCGACCACTATACCAGAGCCCTAGGTAAGTCGTCGTATAGTAGGAAGTATTCTGGTAGAAGAGTATGATGTATCTTGCTGCCCACATCTTACATTTCTGCGTTTAGCTGGCCAGGGATGCTGCACTCTCAAAATTTATCCTAGATAAAGAACAGTGAGAGTTTTCATAGCAAGGGATTAATCTGAAGATGATAAATCTGATGTGGGTACATATTTATGTGTCCGTGGAGATCCCTCAGGCCCTGAGATTGCGTGTTCCCAGAATGAACAGTATCTGTATTTCTACTTCTTACCTCCTAAAAGAAAGGCCATGCTCTTTTCCCCTTGATGAAATGGGTTTATTTTCAGTACTTTGGGGGCCGATGTCTAAATGCAGTGCGGGCAGCTACCAGAAACCTTCCCTGTTTCCAGAGCAGAGCAGGGCTCTCACCATTGGTTTCATTCTTCCTCACAGATAGGGCTGATGAATCATTTTGGTACTATGTCTTCCTTTCTTGCAAAACAACTGCAGTCACGGTCATGATGTGTTGTTCACACCAGCAGACTTACAAAGTGAACGGTATAGGTGGTTCTTTTTTGACTGTTACGTTTACATTTGTAACTTCCTCTTTTCTTCTCTACTTCCAATAGGCTCGGGTTATGTATGATTTTGCTGCTGAACCTGGAAATAATGAACTGACAGTTAATGAAGGAGAAATCATCACAATTACAAATCCGGTAAGAGAACTGTTAGGTTTAAATCGGTCCCTTAAGGACTTATTTTTAAGATTTTATTTTTTTAACAGGTTGATCATTCAGACCCACATGAATTTCTTTCCTGTTGCTTGTGAAGTATTGATATTGAAGTAATAATCTATTACATAAACACTGAGAACAATTAAGACCCCCTAAAAAAAGCTGGATGGGGCTCCATCAGGCAGAACTGGAGCGACATCCGGGACAGATCCCAGCTGGACACAGGTATAGGGATCAGAAAGTGACCAGTGTTGGTTAGCAGCCTCAGCTACCATTTATTCATGGCCTGTGAGCCAAGTGTTTGGCTAAGTACTATGCATATATTTTTTGATGTATTTTCTCTGTGAACTGTGTGAGGTAGGTATTTTTAATCTCTTTTTACAAATGAGGGTAATGAGCCTTAGAGAGGTTAAGTAACTCGACCAAGACCCTTCTGCTTGTAAGTGGCAAAACGGGATTCAAAACCACATCCACTGGCCTGTAAGCCCTGCTTTTTCTTCTCTGCAGGGGACACTGCAAGTAAACAAGCGTCCCAGGAATATAGGTATATATACGCCAGTAGGAGATGGGCTGAGAAAACAGGCTCTTAGAGCCAAACCAGACAGGACCTGAAGCCAGGCTACAGCCTTGGATTTCATTTGGGAAGCAGTGGATTCACTTAAGGGTTTTGCTTGGTTTTATTGTTGATATTGTTGTAGGGAGGTGACATGATGAGACCTGCACTTCAAGGAAGTTAATCTAGCGGAGGTGTATTGAATGAATTGGTGTGGCTGGAGCCTAGGATCATGACCTTGGGTAGTAGCGATAGGAGTAGAAAGAAGAGGGATGCAGGAGGCTCTGGAGAGTCAGACCAGGAGGACTTGGTGCCTCATTAGATACTATCGGTGAGAAATAGTCGGGGATCCCCCTGAGGTTTTTGGCCTTCACACCCAAGAGAATGGTGCAAATGAATTTATTAAAGTACGTAAGTCAGGAAGAAGAGCTTATTTTTTAAATGTTGAGTTTAAAGACTAATAAATAATCAACCCTGTTCTATAGCTTTGCATCAGTTTAGAAATAGAATTGCAGAGCTAGAGCTGAGGGCTGGAGATAGGCTGGCTCCCTGGACATCTTTGAGCAAGCATGTCAAGAAAGGTACCAGGAAGGCCAAGGAGACTCTGGAAGAGGAAGGAAGAGATGCACCTGTTCCACCAGGTGGGAGGGAGTGGGGACTATGGCAGCACAGAGACCAAGGAAGGAGAACAAGGAATGACCAAGAGGATTGCGGTTTCTTAATGTTGATAGTATTTTTTTAGACCTATTTTGTATGTTTTAGATTAAAAAAAAAATTACTGGTTATAAAAAGTATATGTAGTTTTATATAATATGCCAGGTATATATAAGTAAATAGGTTCTATTTTTAATCATAGAAGAGATTAAAGATTCTTTTATCTACTATTGATTTTTTTTTTTAAATGAAGAAGCATTCTTCATTTCTTGGTAAAATAATATTTAAGTTGCTGTTGTGGTCAAGAAATGGACAAAGTTGTGGCTTAAAATGACTTTTAAAAAGAATATGTCATCTAGATTCAGGTAGGTATTAACTAATTAGGGTATGATTCATGAATTTAAGATAACCCTTACTATTTTAAGAGGAAAAAGTAGGACTTTGCTGAAGTAACGTTGAAAACTGGGAATCCTGTTATAGAGTATGTTATTACTGATATTTAGTTTATTAATATTACTTATCCAGGAGAGCTAAGGGAGTATGGACCAGTTAGTTTTCCTAAACAACAGGCAATCCCAGAGCTTAGCGGCTTAAACAGATAATCGATGGCTGTTGCTCGGGAATCCACAAGTCAGCGGGTGGTTCTCCTCACCTGGGCTCGCCCGTGGGTCTGCAGTCACCCAGTGCAGGGCGGGGGCAGAGTACTCCAACATGGCCTCATCTGTTTGGCATTTCTCCTGCTGGGGGTTAGCTGGCAACGGGGAGATTGGGCCTTGTCTCTGTCATCATCTGGCAACTCAAATTTATCCTCATAGTAGCTCTTTTGGAAAGAAGAGCGAGCTGAAGTGTACAAAGCTTCTAGAGGCCAGCTCTGAACTCACCCCGTATTATCTCCACCTCATTCTGTTGGCCAAAGAGGTCACAAAGGACAGCCCAGATTCTAGAAGTAGGGGTGTGCATTCTACCTCTACCCCTTTGCATTCTACCTCTCGACAGTCAGAGCTGCAAGCCATTTTTGTGATCTACCACAGACCAGTAAATAGAAAGAAACTACAAAATGATGGCGTTCTATTAATAGACTGTTTTTCAATTTTTGATCGGTTGTTCAAGTTTGAGTTTTCTTTTTAGATTATATCATTTTCTGATGTAAAGAGTAGGCTTAAGAATTTAAAAATTTGAACAACGTTAGCTCTGCAGGAATGAAAAGGTTAATATTAATTACTTTTTTTAAAAAAATAAATTTATTTATTTTTGGCTGCGTTGGGTCTTTGTTGCTGCATGTGGGCCCCCTCTAGTTGCAGCGAGCGGGGGCCACTCCTCACTGGGGTGTGCAGGCTTCTCATTGTGCTGGCCTCTCTTGTTTTGGAGCACGGGCTCCAGTCGCGTGGGCTTCAGTAGTTGTGGCACGTGGGCTCTATGGCGCAGGCTCAGTAGCTGTGGCGCATGGGCCTAGTTGCTCCGCGGCATGTGGGATCCCCCCGGGCCAGGGCTCGAACCCATGTCCCCTACATTGGCAGGCGGATTCCTAACCACTGCGCCACCAGGGAAGTCCCTACTTTTTTATGTATAACAATTCCCAGAGCAAAATATCTGCAGGAGGGCTTCCCTGGTGGCACAGTGGTTGAGAGTCCGCCTGCCGATGCAGGAGACATGGGTTCATGCCCCGGTCCGGGAAGATCCCACGTGCCGCGGAGCGGCTGGGCCCGTGAGCCATGGCTGCTGAGCCTGCGCGTCCGGAGCCTGCGCTCGCAATGGGAGAGGCCGCAACAGTGAGAGGCCCAAAAAAAAAAAAAAAGAAACTGCAGGAATTCCAACTATAATCTTTTTTTTTTTTTTAACCTTTTTGAGGATGTTGGTGGAGGATGGCTGGAAGGAAGAAACAGCAAAGGAGAACGAGGGCTTGTTCCCACAGACTACGTTGAGGTAAGAGCTTACTGTCATTTATTAATTAAATCTGGTCGTTGTCATATATCTTTTTATGAATTATCAACTTAAAGGACAGGACTGGAAGATAATGAAAAAATTCCATTGTAAGAGTAATACATGCTGATTATATAAAATGTAGAAAATACATTGAAGTAGAACCAAGAAGAAATATTACCTACAGACTTAGGCTCCAAAGAGTGACTTCAAATATTTAGATTAAGTTCCTTCCAAGGATAGCAACTTTTAATTATTCTGAATAATAGTCTCTATTTTTCCCTTTGCTAATATTGTGTAGCAGCTGCTGCCTACAATACTGTTTACTGTAGAATTGATTCACAAAGTTTAAGTAGCAGACTGTTTGAAGTAGCTTTCCTCTCCCTGTGCTAATTTAGGACATCTCTCTCAGTTCCTTCTCCCACTCCCAAGGACGAAGGGTCTTGGATGGGCTGCTGTGAGCTATTGCCTGGTTTAAGCTCTGTTGTGATAGATGCCAAGGATAGTGCACAGCCCCTGAATGAGCCCTCCCTGCCTGGGACACACCCACTCAGCTGACAAACCCTCTCTGAGTCAGCCTCCTGGCACCCCCTGCTGGTTGTCCAGAGGTCACTGAGCTGAGTCCTGGGTACATGGTGAGCTTGCCTCTCATCCTGGGTGATAGAAAGAAACTAAGGCTGTCTGGTGCCCTGTGAGTAAAGTTGGAGTGAGATGAAGAACAAAGTTGCCTTGAGCTCCCCTCTAGTAGAGAGAAATAGTGCCCTGGGAGGATGTGTGCTGGGCACTGCCTGCAGAATGGGAAGGCTGTCTGTTGCTCCTGTCTGAGAGTTGGCTGGGGGAGTTTTGAACACTCCGGAGAATCGGATGAAATCTCAGACACCCCACCTTTTCCAGACAGTTTCAGAGGGTTCCCAGGCCCCTGAACCCAGTCCACGTGTCTCATGTTTATGTCGTGTTTGACCTCTGTGCACTGTGCATTCAGGATCCTAAAAATTAACAAGAATGAGGAAAATGGGAGAATTTAAGTTGATACTGGCATAAGTTGCATTTCTAGAATTCTGCATACTGACAGAAAGGAATTATGACATCTTCTTGGGCTTGCTAACCCTTTAAGAATAGAAATCCCTTTTCCATATTAGTTGACAGTTCTTGCTTGCCCTCAGGGGCTCTAACTCTGAAATAACTCTCATCTGTGAAGATAACTGTGGTTCTTTCTCATGTTCAGATTTTGCCCAGTGATGGAAAAGATCAGTTTTCTTGTGGAAATTCAGTGGCCGACCAAGCCTTCCTCGATTCCCTCTCAGCAAGTACAGCTCAAGCCAGCTCATCAGCTGCCAGTAACAACCAGGTAACTCTTACCCCGTCATCCTGCTGGATGCGACTGGCTTTACTGAGCGCAAAGCACGTTTGTGAAAGCTTGTGCTGCATTATAGCTATTGCCGTTCCTTGAAAGCGTAAACAGAGTAGCTGTTGACGTGTTATTTGTGTGGCATTTCTTGCTGGGTTTTAACAAAGACTGTTTTTAGAGTTGATGATTAACTAGAAGGCGGGGGTGTTCATTGAGAGTTGCTTGTAAAAGTCTGGCATGGTATGAATACAGACCCCATAGATTGCGAATATCCTCTCACTTGAGGGCGAGGAAGGAAAAGGGTCCTCTGCTGAGGCGCAGCGGTCAGGGTCAAAGGTCTGGCTGGAACAGGACCTGATTTCTGTGACCTTGGCACGTTACTTGCACTCTCAGCTCGAGCCCCCTCTTGCAGATGCAGTGCATGTACAAGTGGCTGTAGATCCAGCAGTTGGTACCGTTACGGTACTGCTTCTAGAAAACTTAGAAGAGTGGGATAATTTGAGAAAACTGTGCTGCAAGTTCACAGTAGTTTTAAGGAATTTGACCAGTTCAGGTGACTCTGCCTGGTTCGGTTATTGCTCAATGATTATCCAGAGCCGGTGTCTGTAAGAAAATTGAGAAGATGGATATGGAAGTGTTACTGCCTCCTACATCTTTAGAAATGAATGGCCTTTAGGAGATGTTACTTCTTGACATTTTTAACTACATAAAAGGCTTTAAATCAGGTAAAGCCTAATAATCATATCACTTATGATTATTTGCTTACAGCATATTTATATCTTAACCTTTTAAGAGTTTTTCAAAGTACTGTTACCATATGTTAACTGCAGATTTTATACATTTTTAAATAGCTTTTGTGGACATCCTAAATTACACATTGTCTGGCTCGGATATTTAAAATTCAGAGGCGAGGTTATCACCAGAGTTGAGCATTCTCCCATATTTTGTTAATCTGTAATACGTAAGGATATTGGTCAGTGACTGGGGTAGAGGTAGATAATGTGGCTGCATCATCCCAACCCCCATTATGATAAAGGGTGAAGAAATAGTAGCTAACCCTTACTTGGCGTTTTACCAGGGATTCTTAGCCTGGGAGCTGTTAACGTTTGGGGCCTGATGCTCCCTCCCTGTGATGACTAGCTGCGTCTCCGGCCTGCACTCACCGCTCTCCCCGCCTCCCCCCACCGCTGCCCCAACCCCGGTTCCAGTCACCAAAATTGTCTCCAGTTGTTGCCAAATGGGCAAAGTCAACCCAGCTGAGAGTCACTGAGTTTTACAAAAACATCAGTGAAAGGGTTTGCATTAAGTAAAAATGACATTTCAATGGAATTATAATGAGATGATCATAGAATAAGTGAAGGAAACAAAAGATGGGAATATTCATCTTATTTTAATTCGGGGACCTGTTTCAAATATCTCAAGGTAGACTGAAGTACTTTAGCTCATAAACACAAATTCAAAATCAGGCTCAAATTTTATGTTACGAAGAAGACTACTCAGTATTTAAATGTAACAATATAAACTGATCAGCGTAAGTGTAATTTTTTTCTTCCAGGTTTTCTTGAAGAAAATATAACTGACTTTTTTTTGAGGTTAGGTTTTACTAATCCAATCTGACATTAAATCTAATCAGATCCTTTGAAAGCAAAGAAAAAAATGAACCAAAACAAGGAGTAACAAAATACAGAAAGCATGACCATAATGAATTAATTAAAGCATTTGAATAAAAATATTTTCAGCAGCCGTCTATGCTCTCAGTTATCCGGGATGTGAGAACAACTTAAATGGGCCAAAACTGTGGTACGTTCTATAAATACCATTATTAATTGGCAGCTTTTAAAAATGTGGCTGTCAGGTGTGCCCGTTATTTCATTTTCTGAATGTCAGTAAGAAAATACTATTTTTGTTCCAGGGATACGCCTCTTGGGCCTTTCTAGTTAGTCTGGCGTTGTGTTAGTTCCCAGAGGACAGTTTTATTTGGAGATAAGTGTGTCAGAGGAGCCAGGCCTCTCCTCTCTGCCGTCAGGCAGGCAGGGCCCCCCTTCAGCTCGGTACACTGTGCACACTCTCTAGTCAGTATCCCTTGAGTCTCCTCAGCACCACTTGTTTTCAGTTTGGCCTTCTTCCTGCACAGGCAGGTTAAAGCCTCACATTCAGCTACTGGTTATCCAACCTTCTGACTGTTGTATCTTTTAAACCGTATCTTTTTAGAGAGATCTCTCTAAAAGGTTACATCCGTCTGCAGATGTTCTTGAGTAACTTATTTTGAGCCTATTATTTTTTAATTTGTCTGAGTCTTCACTGACTTTGTATTTTTAGGCTATACTGCATTTCACAGTAATTAGTTCATACATTTATTTATAACTTAATATGTAAAATAGCACTTCCTTTTGTTTTTCTTAAAACTCCTAATTTCAGGTTGCTTGGGCTACCTTCTGGTTCTAGCTTCTTACTGAGCAGTCACAGAGGTAAGTGCAGTGACTGGTGTAGAGGTAGATAATGTTGGTGCATCCTCCCAACCCCTGTTATGATCTCTTTCTTTCCTCTCTAGTATGTACGGGAACCCTTTACCTGTAAAACACAGTCCAGCCACTTGGCTGAGGTAGAGACGAGAACTGTAAATGTCCAAGGAGTATAATGCATTATTCTTTAAATGTGTTGGAACAATTTAATTTGAAAAATGATAGAGCTCTTTTATTTTTTTAAGTACTTGGAAAAAATATAGGTAACATTTTTTTTCATTAACTTTGGGATATAGAAGGTCTTTCTAAGCACAGCACAATTTCTAGCAGCCATTAAGGAAAGAATTGATATATTTAAGTCAAAAAGTAAGGGGCTTCCCTGGTGGCGCAGTGGTTAAGAATCCTCCTGCCAGTGCAGGGGACACAGGTTCGGGCCCTGGTCCAGGAAGATCCCACATGCCGCGGAGCAACTGAGCCCGTGTGCCACAACTACTGAGCCTGCACTCTAAAGCCCGTGAGCCACAACTACTGAGCCCGCGTGCCACAACTACTGAAGCCCACACGCCTATAGCCTGTGCTCTGCAACGAGAAGCCACCGCAACGAGAAGCCCATACACCGCAACGAAGAGTAGCCCCCGCTCGCCGCAACTAGAGAAAGCCCGCGTGCAGCAACGAAGACCCAACACAGCCAAAGATAAATAAATAAAAATTTTTTAAAAAAGTAATGTTCAACTAGGAAAAAAATTTCTAACATGCCAGAGATGTCAGCTAATTCTGTTAATATACAAAGAACTCTTGTAAATCTGTAGGAAAAAGGTAAACTCAGAAGAAATGGGCAAAGGATATGAACAGATTTTTCATTGGAAAAGAAATACGAAGAGCCAATAAACATAGGAAAATGCTCATTTTGAGATTCTTCTATCAAATTAGCAGAGAATTAAAATGTTTTCACTCCTAGTGTGAAGAAAGGCGTGTTCAAATAGGCATTCTGGTATGAAGCTGGTAAAGGATAAATCGATGAAGCGTTTTGGAGGACAGGTTGATAACATATATTAATATTT
Organism: Lagenorhynchus albirostris; assembly: GCF_949774975.1. Classification (NCBI taxonomy): domain Eukaryota; kingdom Metazoa; phylum Chordata; class Mammalia; order Artiodactyla; family Delphinidae; genus Lagenorhynchus; species Lagenorhynchus albirostris. The sequence continues at coordinate 9,346,327 of NC_083106.1, read as the reverse complement.
GAGGTGCATCTGCTCTTTGACCCAGCACTCTGAGTTGATCTTCCAGCTCTACTCTCAGAACACAGCCATTTGGGCAGGAGAAGAGGTTTCCTGCAGCACTCTTGTAACAACAAAGCCTAGAATGTGTGCCTCATCAGTAGGGACTGGTCAGATAGACTACAGGACAGCCACACCATGGGAAGCAGGGCTGCTTTTAGAAGAATGAGGGTAGCTTCAGATATACAGATATGGATGAATGGGCTTTTAAAAAGGCATATCACTATGTGTAATGTTATCTTTATTGTGTTTAAATATATACACACCACAGATGCAAATTGTGTAGAAAAATTATTGAAGGATATCCAAGAAATGAGTCAGGTTCTTGCTTTCTTTTTCTATTACAGATTTTAAGTTGGTTGAGGACAGCTATTGCAGTACCTTTAGAAAAGAAGAATGGTTTTTAGTGGTTATTATTGGTTTCATTATTAGTCATTTATCTGATATTTTGCAGTTTCAGGAGCATTTCCTGTTAGTAGCTGTGCCGCTAGAATGAATTAACCCGCTGGTGGAAATGAATCTCAGACATTATTACCAAACATGTGTTAATAGCCATCCTCATTTGGGTTTTCTCCCAGCTATTAGTGTTTAAATTATATCATTGATTATAAAAAGGTTCTCAGTGTAGATTTTTTTAAGGACTCTTAGATTACTGCCTCTTTGCAGAACTTACTTTTGAGAAATTAATGGGAAGTTTTTGTTTGTACCTTTAAAAGAACAATGGGGCTTAAACATTAATTGAAAGTTGTATAAACCTAGATGTTTTATCTGAAGGTTTTTGACTTGAGGGATTTATTTTTCTATGCTTTTTAAACTAGAAAGGTGTACATACTTGGAATAAACTGCTTCTCCTTTTGTTAAAATTCTTGTTGCTTTCTTTATCACACTGTATCCCAGTTGCCCTTGGCTATATCTCTGTTCTTCTGTTTCACGGTTTCTCATCCCATCCTTCCCCCTCTCCATGTGGGTTGGTGCGGTGGGAAGCCTGTGTAACGTTGGGTGTTAGAGCTGGGTTGACAGTCTGGCTGCACTTCGTAAGAGTCGTGGCTGCTTCCTGAACTATCGGAGGACCAGGCCACTGGTATAAAGTGGTGTCAGACTCACGGAAGACATTTAAGAAATATTTCCTTCTTTTTTCACCTCTTCCCTCTCCATGGAACAATCTCAATCCACTTACCCTTTTTTGTTCCAACCTGTCTCCTTCTTCTACCCTCTCTAACCGTGCAGAAGATTCCCTTAGAAATATCTCTCCAATGTTGAATTTTCTCTGCAGTTTGCTCAGTCTCCAGCTTCTTGTTCAGCATCGCTATCTGCCTGTCTCCTCTGTATCTCAGACTCTGCATGAACAGAATCACTCATTATTTCCCCACAAATCTATTTCTCTTCCTGACTTTCCCATTTCTGTTTCTCTGAAAGGTTGCTTTTTTTCTATGCTCTCTTTTTCATTCCACTTTAAAACCCTGAGTGCCTTTGCGAGCCATAGTTATTGATAGGAGTGTCCTGCATCCTTTAGATGTGTAAGGGCAGGAAAACGCTTGGTTTTAATCCTAGACCTTGCCTAGATTTTATTCCCAGATCTCATACTTGCTGTGTGACTCACGGTGAGCTTCTTAGCTTCTGTGTGCCTCAGTTTCCTCATCTGTAAGACCTCAAAGAATTGTTGGAAAGAGTAAATGGAAAAAAGTTCTGAAGTGTTTAGAACAATACGTGGTACTTAGTAGGGGTTTAATTATTTTTAACAGTTTGGATATTAAACAAATGCTCAAAGTTAAGTGGGTATTTAGGGACATAACATCTTTTTGATTATTAGAGATTTTCAGTGTGATGGTATTTGTTATGAAGGAACTTTTATTTATTAAGGAATGAGGAAGGAAATAGTAATTTTATGTTGGAACTACATTTTGCTTTCGCATTTCTCAAAAAAAAGTCCATTTTTAGGCCATTTTGTAGTCCATTTAAAAATAAATCAGCAAAAGAAACCTTCACAAAGCCTTATTATTTCATTATCTCAAATAAGGTCTGTAATGCTGTGGACGTCTCATAATTGCTTACTGAGACTTTCTCTTTACAAAACCCCTGTTGCAAAGGTTCTCTCCATTTCCCCACCCCATCTCCCAGCCACACAGGAATCCCTTTTACTCAGTTACAGGGCATTGTAAGGAGGGTTGTGCACATCTGTATACAGGATTTGTTGACATGTTTCTTCAAAACTGAATTAGGCTGGTGATGTTAACCTTCCATGCTTTCCTGATCCCAGACCCTTGCCTTACATAAGACAGCTTTGTGCATCTGGGACCCATTCAAAAATACACACTGGCGAAATTTATTTTTTAGGATGTTTTGTTGCTGTTTGGCTTTATCTAACAGGAAACAAATGACAAAAGCAAAGGGTTTGTTTTGTTTTTACCTTATAACTGCCCTGGTGAAGGGCCAGTCAGCATTGTTATACGCCCAACCCATCATCAGAGGAATGTCTATAAAAGCCCATTTCACGTGGACCTTTATTAGACAGATCTATCAGATTGTCTTCTGCTACTTATAGTATTATCCTGTTTGGCACATAAAGCTACCTATTTTAAAACTTTGTGCTAAAAAAATAAGTAAATTCTCGAAGCTAGTACAAATATTTTCCATTTTTTAAGGCAAATCTTATTCTTTTAGTTTTCTCTATTAAAAAAATAAATACCTGGAATTGTCGTCTGTGGGTTCAGAATGTGAATTAATAAAGGATCTGTTAAGTCATTTAAGCTTTTTGGGAGGTAATTTCCAGTCAGTAGTATTGATGTGACTGGCTACAAATTGATTTAATCTGTTGTTATGATCTAGCCTTATTTTTTAAAGAATGTACAAGTTTTATATTTCTATAAGGGGTTTTTTGAAATCAGTAGAGGTTCATCTGTAGAATTAGATGATGTGCTTTTAGCAAAAGATCTATAAATAACAAAATAGGAAATTTTACAAATTCTGTCTGTATTTTGAGCTGAAATAATTAGGCTTTTCACATAAGACAATTGTATACCTTCTGTGGGCCTTTTTGAGAACGAGAAACCTTTGTCAGAAACTGATTGAAATGTTCTCGGCTTATAGAGGAATCCCATTATTTGCTTTCTAGTCCCACTTCCTAACACAATTGGCACATGGTTATTAAACATTTCATGAATGAGAAATGTCAGATAAAGACAGTTATGCCTCAGTCATGCAGATAAGGTTCAAAAAACAAACAAAAGCATAATAACCTCAGCTTTCACAAAACCAGTAACTTTCCATTCGTTTTTGTTGTTTATCCCTGGCCAAAGTCTTACTCTGGAAGCTCCTTCCCTCCTTCCTTCCTTCCAGGTGTATATATTAGGGAATGGCAGTGTAATCGGCCGTAGCAACATAACCCATAGGGTGTAGATGTATGTGACTGAGGATTTCCTTGTGTGGTAATGAGGTGGGCCCTCGAATGAGGCTTCCAGAGCCTTTCCCCTGGGATGATAATACGCAAGGTGGTGAGCCCGTGATTAGCAACTCTTCTTACCTGGTAGACTTGTCAAACCGAATGGTCCGTGTTGACCTGTATTGAACTTTGGGCATCCTCTGTAAGGAACCAGGTGGGCAGCGGGAGCTCTACCTACTCATCAGTATCTTTTGAACCTTTATGTGTTCTTTGTACTCTTGTGTGCTGGTTTGGTAGAACGCCAAACAGAAAGCAACCTTGATGAAATATAAGTCATCTTTCTCATTAATTCTCAGACCTAGATCACCCTTGGAGTCTGAACTAGTTCAAGTGGGCGCAGAGAGAAATAAAGGCATCTGTTGCCCATCTCTCCATCTGCCCCCAGCCTCTCCCAGTGTTGTCTCATGATGTGTGCAGTGAAAGTTCTTCTTAGACCATGTCTTGAAGAACTGGGAAACCAGAAGAACTTATTTTGCCTGAAAACAGCAGAACATACTGGGAAACCAGTGAATCAAGTCGATCTAACTGTCGTTTCCAAACAGGCCCTTGCCCAGGTCTTACTGCATTTTCATTGAGGCCTATTGTCAGAAGTAAGAGTTTGATTCTTACTCATCCTGGTGGCCCAAGGATGTCATATAAGAAGCAAAGTAACAACAAAGTAGCAAAATATAACAAAACCAGACCTATTGTCTTTGTGGTCAGCAGTTGCAGACTAGTGTTTTGTTTTGTTTTTCTTTAAAAGAAAGTTACTTAGAAACAGTTTAATTCTTTCAGTTTAAGCTTTTTAGAGTGGGACCAGAGCAGTGCTCAGTCTAGGGATATTTTTGCCTCTCTGTTGAAGCAAAAGCCTTTTCAGTGCTGTACCTGCTGTCACCCTTATGAATCATGAGGTTTTCCGTTCTGGCTGGTGAGAACCACCCTACTAAGGGGTTGATACTTAACCTTTCATATGGCAGCTCCCTCACGTGCGTACGCTGATCAGTACTCACCTAAGGCCCGGGGTCCCGTCCCGCCCCCCACTCATCTCCGGAGGTCTCTGTGCAGCTTTCCGCTTCTCAGTACTCTGCCCCAGATTCCCAGCTCTGTCCTCTTAATTCACAGAGACCAGTGGTCTCTGCATGGGTTCCCCGTCCCTGATCCATGGCCTGGAAAGTCTCTCTAGGCAGAGGTCAGGTCCTTTATTGCCTGACGTCTAATGATCTGAAGACAGTTTCATATATTTTGTCTTTTTTAGTTTTAAGTGGAAACGTAAACTGGATCCCAGTTACTCCATCTTGATTGTCTTCTTTGTGTATTACTAGTTGATTTCCAAAAACAAGTTTATTTACATCTACAAATGGTACAACTTTCTTCACAAGAAAGTTGTACATGAAAAGTGCATTCTCGTAACACTATATAAATGTTAATAGTAATGACTTCCCTACTAGAGAGTTGTGGAGCTGGGATTCGAAGCCTGGAAATTGGGCTCCAAGGTCATCCTCCTAATAGCGATGCTGATTTGGCCATTGCCTAGCTCCACAGGGTGTATCAGTTATCTGTTCTCATGTTGACACTGCACACCAAGCCCGTCAGCTCAGGAGCACACAGAGTTCACGACCTCGCGGACTGTTCTGTGCTCGTAGCCGGTCTTGGTAGGTTCTCCGTGGCTCTGTGGTTCCAGGAAGCTTTGCTCATCTCACATGTCGGTGGCTTTGAAAGCCCTGGTTCAACATTCTAACATTTTTAAAAGCTTGGCTATGTTTTTCCTCTGGAGTTTTTTTCCATTGGCTGTATGACTTGCATGATATTTGTTCCATTCCTTCTGTGCTGCTTATAATTATTTTTAGTGCTTCAGTGACACTGTGTTATGACAGCAAGAGTCTTTAGAATATATACTAATGCACTGAAGACAAACCACTGCTATACAGGAGGGGCTTTGCTTTTTGCATGTAATCTTGGTGCATGGGTGGCATGCTGGAATTTTCTGGTGAACTTAGCCCTGCTATGCACTTGCTGCTGTTAGCTTTGGTATATACTCTTTTTTTCCCCTTTGTTTACCGAGCACCTTTTCTTATTTTAAGGTGGATATTTTGGCTCAGATTGGTTGTATTGAAAGTCTCAGCCAATCACCACCTTCTTCATCTTCTCCTTCTCCTTCTTCTTCCGTAAATAAGGTAAAACTCAAACTTGAATGAAAGAGGAAATAAACATTTAAAACCCCTAGAAGTAAGCCTTTTTTTCCCAAGTGAGGTGATTGTTTCAGCTAAAGTATCTTACTAAAGCTCTTCTTGGGGGCATGGCAACATAGAATGTGGGACATATAGGAGTTGGAAGGGCAATTGGGATTTATACTTTGGAGACTTTTGATGAGACTCGATTGATAGATTTATTCCATGGACAGCAAAGTCTAATGAAGGACTTTTAATCACGGAGTTTACAGAATCTGGTTGGCTTTGGTACCGTAAAAGGTGGGGAAAGAAGAGAATGATGACATTGCTCAGTAGAAAGCGGGGGGTGCTGGGAGAAGAGGATAGGAGAGCTCCCTCAGAGTTTGAAACCTTAGCGGAGGAACATAATGCATTATTGTGCGACCAAATGTCTGCAGGTGAGGGACAAAAGGGGTTCTTGGAATTGACGGCAAAGAAGTCAGAGGCCGAAGGATCATTAAACCAAATCATTGTGTAGCTCAGTTTGTTGCAGTGGGGGTTAGGCTTTGAAGAAAAGCAAGATCTCAGCATTTAGCACACAGAAAATGTGCCACGACCCCCAAGAAATATGAGTTGCTTTGGAACTTTATGGCAAAACAGTTCTGTCGTCTTCTCCTTTCTCTTATGTATCTGAAGGAAACAGATCTTTGGCTAAAATAGAAAGTATCCTAAGTGCCTATAATCACTTATTTAATTAAAAGTTTCTCTATTAATGTGATCTGTCATTGAAGCCATTTAGAAATATAACTAATCTTTTCCTTTAAAGCATAAACTAATGGGGATTTACTCAAAGATTACCGGTCTTCATTCTTCTCTGTATACCCTAGATGAGCCCCCGTGTAGTAAGGTAACCACCGCTGAACGCATACCACGTGCCAGATATTGTTAGGTGCTTTATATGCATTATGTCATTGAATTCCTACAGAAATCTTATGAGGAAGTTTATGATGTTATATCCATTCTATAAGAGTGGAAACTAAGAGAGATGGAGTACATTGCCCAAGTTCATACAGCTAGTAAGTGGTAAAGCTGGGATTCAAACCCAGATAGACAGCCTCGAGAGCTTCAGCTCTTAACTGTTGCACCCCTGAGAAATTTACATCAGTCAAATTTCTACAGTTTCATAAGGGATTTAAAATTCAACCCGTGGACCAATATTCTTATCCTTGCCCCCTTTTACCCCATACTATGTATTTGTAAGATGCACAGCTTTGCTACGATTATCTCAGGAATACCCTTCTCTCCCCACCCCTCCATGGCCACTCAGACTCCGTTCTCTGTCTTTCTGCTCTACAGGCTCCTTTCAGCGGATACATTCAGATTGTCTCATGATGTAAAGACAATGTAAATGTATTTCTTTGTTTTGTCTTATGAGGTTAGGATAGCTTTTAACTTTAGAGTGCCAGACGTAGAGAATGGACTTGAGGACACGGTGTGGGGAGGGTAAACTGGGAAGTGAGAGAGTAGCATTGACATATATACGCTACCAAATGTAAAATGGATGGCTAGTGGGAAGCAGCCGCATAGCGCTTTGTGACCACCTAGAGGGTTGGGATAGGGAAAGTGGGAGGGAAACGCAAGAGGGAGGGGATATGGGGACATGTGTATGCGTATGGCTGATTCACTTTGTTATACAGCACAAACTTAACGAGACACTGTAAAGCAATTACACTCCAATAAAGATGTAAAAAAAAAAAATGAGAGTGCTAAATGAGCAAATGTGTTGACTACATGGCTTCTGGCATTAGGGAGTATTTAATTTAGTTAGGGTGGGAGTTAGGGGGCGAGTCAGACATAGCCAGTTCCAGTGCAAGGCAGGTGAAAATCCATTCATAATAGAGATCCAGACAAACACGTGAGTGTTTGTGAGTGGTTTAATTTAGCAAGTAATTTACTAAACACTTACTACGTGTAGGCCCCATGTTCACAGGCAACAAGAAATCACTGGTGAGCCTGATGGGCACAGACCTTCTCTTGTCCCTTGCATGCATCCTCATGGAGTTCAGAAGACGATGTTTGTACGTGCAAGTTTTGTTTGTTGGATTTTCCAACATTTGCTAAAACTTAAAGCATAGGAAAGTTAAGTGAACTTCATAGCGAATAATCTATACGCGCCTTCTAGATTTTACCATTAACATGTTACTGTTCTTCATCACACATATGTCCGTCCCTCTGTCCATCTGTACCTGTCAGCGTCTTGCAGCTTTTCTACAGGGTACTGATAAGCTTTCATAACTGGGAAGGCACTGTTATTTTAAGAGCGTATGGCAGTGCTGAAAACCACTTATTCTGTGGTCGTCCACAGTGGTTATTTTCCTAGAAGAGACTCAAGTCAGTATACGGGAGGAAAATCTGATTTCCCTCTTTGTGAAATAATAGTAATGTTATGAAGGTTAGATGCATATCTAAAGAATCATAGATATAATAATCTATTATTATTAGAATAATACCTACTTCATACAAATGACCAAGAGGATCACAGTTAGCCACTTTAAGAAAAATAAAAAATTTGAGTCTTCACCACTTTATGTAAGGCACTTTGAGAATCTTTTAGGGGAGATGTTTGCCCGTGACTTGCTACTGGGAATGACTAACCGATACGCCAATAACTAACGGAAGGCTAACTTTGGGAGAAAGTGGAAGGATGTGACTGAATGTCAGCCAGCAGGCGGAGGCCAGTGCTCTCCGTGGGGTGGGACTGGGCCAGAATCTAGGAAGGTGAGGTAGAAGCCTTTGCATGCAGATGGAGAGCAGAGCCTGAGCAAAGGCAAGGACACAGGAAAGTCTGGGAAACTGCGGGCTGGAGCACAGAGTGAGGGTTAGTGGCAAGTAGCGAGGACAGGCAATGTCATGGAAGGAAAAGTTAGGATCTTAATTGATGGCCTAAGGAGTTTGGAATGTATTCTGTGGTCAGTGAGGTCTAATGAATGGTTTTTAATTAAAGTGGTTGATGGAATCGGGAGGGGTTTTGTGCCCTGAAAGGAGGGGAAAGAAAAGGATGAAGACATTGAAGGAAAGCTGGAAGAAAGTAGAGAAGAGGCATGGACTATTGTGTGACCAGATGCCTGCAGTTAAGGGACAGACAGGTTATTGGGAGTTGAAAGCAAAGGAGCCAGAGGCCGAAGTGCAGGAAGGGTGGGTTCAGAGAGAAGCAGACCATGAAGGCTTTGTGAGCTGGTTGTTAGTTATTGATATTAGAGGAGGGACCCTGGAGGTCACCTGAGAGAGAGAGAGTGAGTAAAAAGTCAATGATAGAAGCTGGAGAGATTGCCAGTTGGTCAGGGTTTGAAAGATTTATCAGTAGGAGTCAAGTGGAAACAAGGTAGAAGGAATGTTCCAGGAAAAAAAACAGAGAAGCAAAGTTATTAGATTTGCCAACAAGGATTTCATAACCCAGGTAGAGAGCTAAGATCGTACACGTAACCAAATAAGATAGCAATTATTGTAAACAATGTATAAACAAAGTGGTTTTTAAAAGAACTATCATGTTATGTGTTTCTGTCCTAATAAGTTTTAATTTTTTAAGGTTACTTGGTGATGAATTTCATATCCCATTTCTTCCTCAATATTGATGAAAACCTTCTTTGACAGTTTGCTAACACGATCTTACTGTCATGGCAGTAAGATCCTGTTGTTCTAGTTATGGCCCTTCTGTTCCTTTTCCTCAGTAGTTTATAGAAATGCTAGACAATGAATGCCTGTACTTACTGTCATCTTACTATCCAAAATTTCTGTACCTTTTGAAGTTTTTAATTCTAAAAACAAAACCTCATAGTTTAGTTTGGAAAGCACAGAGTATATATATTGCTGAATAAAACACCCCTACTTAAAGAAAACTATGGAAGGAAGGGCTTCTCTTAAATGAAGGGTGATTGTCAGGCCCTCAGCACAGCAGCCTTCATTTCCAGTCTGCACTGGAGGAGCTTGAGAGTAACTCCTCATCAGCCGTATGTTCGAGAAATCCACAGTCATAAGGATGAATGTCTTTCTGCTATTAATATTTGGCTTCAGGCAGAATCACTAGTAACTTCATTAATTTTTCTTGAAGGTGTAGAGATGTTAGAATGAAATCATAGTTCCTTTTGTAAAACATATACTGTTTTTGATGCTTCTGGTAGGTGGCAGGCAGTTATCCACCCTGTATGTCAATTGATGAGTGAAAAAAAGACCAACCATGATAGCATTCTAAAACATTAGAGAGGTGTATGAGGCCATTTGGGTAATTTTCTTACAAATCTCAATCTCTCTCTCGCTCTCTCTCTCTCTCTCTCTCTCTCTCTCTCTCTCTCTCTCTAACTAACCCCCAAATTTTTATGTGAGAAGGAAGACCTGAGTAAAGAGAAAAATTTGCTATTCCATGTTCTTGAATAAATATATTCAGTATTGAAATTATTTTAAAGGCACTGTTTGTTTTCCCTGAGTTTATCTGTAAATTTAAGGTGATTCAAATGAAAATCAGCACATTTTTTAAACTTGACATGCTAATGCTAAAACTAAAGATTGTTTTAGTTTTAAAACATGAAGCTGATGCTAAAGTTCACATGTAAAAATAAACCAATAGAAGATGTTATGGTAAAGTACTAACGGTATTCTGTCTAGTGGACTCCAAAGTAGCTTGGTACTAGTATGAATAGATTACTAGGATGGAATAGAGTCCAGAAATAGGCCCAAGTCCAGTATACGATAAAGGTGAATTTCAGATCAGTGGAGGAAAATGGATTGTTCATTAAGTGATGTCAGGACAACAGAATGACTACAGGAAAAAATTAAGCTGGATTCCTATATTATTTCATATACTGAGTTAGGTTGAAGATTTAAAATTTAAAAATTAAGGAAACAAAAAACAAAAAAAACTGGTTGCCTCAGGGCTGGGTGAGCCAGGGGTGAGAGGTGGGTTACAGGTACTCTTACTGCAGTACTTCTTGATATTGAGTGCCATGTATTGCCCATTCCAAATTTCTTTTATAATATTAATAATTAAACTATAAAATTATGCTAAGGAATAATGGGAGAAAATATTTTAAAAATAGTTTTGGAGTATGGTAGCCCCGTTTTATGCAAGACACCACCCCTTGGCGTGTAGAAGGAGTGTAGGAATGTGACTGTGCAATCTCCTTGGAAAGCAGTTTGACAGAATCTATCCATTCTAAGTGCACGCTTGTGTTAGCCCAGCAATTTTTCTTCTGGGAATTTCACATACATCTGTTGGACATGTGAGGAAAGATTGTGCACTGCAGCATTATTTACAGTAGCAAAATACGGCAAACAAGATAAATGAGCATCAGCACATGCTGTTTAGATGATGGGAAATAAATACAGTGGAATTCTGGGGAGTCATGTAAAAGAATGTTGTCATCCATGTGCTGCTGTACCTAGGAGAATGTTTTAGGCTATTAAATAGAAAAACAAAAGAAAAGTGCAGAGCAGAAAGTATAATTCGGGCTCACATAATATGTTTAAAAGCAAAAAGGCTCTCTCTGCATGGCATGTTTAAGTATATACAAGGAATTTGTTAGGAGTCATTATCTCTGAGAGAATGACTGGCCTTTTAAGGTGGTAGGAATATTTTTTAAATTTCATATCTTTTTATACTATTTGAATTTTTTTCTTACTGGGAACATATTACCTTTTCAAATAAAAATTAAAACAGTTAAAAATACAACTGATTACTATCAAGCAGTTAAAGTGAATAAAACATATTCTTACCAGCAAGTATAATCTCAAAAACATAATGTTAAGTGAAAGAAAAAGACAGCTTGCAAAGAGTTACATACAGTACAGTGTTGTTCAGGTCAGTTTGAAAAATATAAAGCATTTGTTATTTATGAATACGTTACATATTCCATTACATACGCAGTGGAAGTATAAGAACATGCACAGGAATGAGAACAGGTTCAGAAAAGTAGTTACTTGGGGGAAGGAAAAAGAAAGGGAGTTTCTTTGTTATTGTTGTAAAGTTCCTAAGCAAATATGGCAAACTGTTAACAATAAAATTCGGTTGATCCTGTCTTTTGTGCTTTCCTACGTGTTTCTAAAATTTTATTATTTAAATTGTAAATTGTTTTAAATTTCTATCAGTTTTTTCAGCACCCCAATTCAATTGTTATGTGATTCCTACTGAATTGAGTAATGCTTTCTAGAAGTCACGAATACTCTCTCCTTTTTTTACCCCTAACATCAGGTCAGCAGTGGCAATGACCCCTGGTCAGCCTGGAATGCTTCCAAATCTGGAAACTGGGAAAGCTCGGATGGCTGGGGAGCCAAGCCCGAGGGGACTGCAGCCCAAAGAAACACCTCCAACAATTGGGACACTGCCTTTGGTCATCCCCAGGCCTACCAGGGACCAGGTGAGGAAGAGGGCTCTGCTGGTGATGGAGCCCACCCACCCTTAAAGGGCATCGGAGTTAAAATAGATTTAATCAAAGGAACTGTTCTCAGGTGCTCTTATTCACTAATAGCAAACTTATTTTTCTGGGTCAAAATGTAGGTAGTTTTTAGTTATGGTCTTTAGTCCACTCTCAGTTACCTGTCAGGGAGTCCCAAATGCAAACGCTTGCAGGGGCCAGGTTCATAAAGCAGGACAGCAGCGCAGCCCCGTGGGGCGGGGCTGCGGAAGACGGAGGTGGGCAGCTCTGCTCCAGCCGGCGGGTTGATGCCGTTGCAGGAGAACTGAGCTAGTGCTCCTGGACCACCACCGTTCCAGAGAGAGTAGAAATCTCGATTTTCATCTCATCTTCCCACTTTAAAATCTTAGCTGCTAACACACATTTGGGCCCAAAAAATGTGCACACGGGTTGAATATGGTTCATCGCCACGTTCAGTGGTTTACGGTCACATGGTTGGTGACCTCTAACGTAGCTGTTCTGTCTTTTCCTTAACTACCTGTTTGACTCCCAGGTTCTTAATGGAAATACTGAGGCAAAAGAGGAATTTCTAAAAGGAGAAACAATTCAGGAATTAAGAAAGGCAATTTATGTCTGTTCTGAAATTAAGAGATCCACCCGTTATTTTTTAATGATCCCTGTATGAGCAGATTTTGCCAAGAACTGAATGTGCTAAACAGCAGGAGACTTGCATGCAGGAGCCATAAAGGGCACAGGTGCTGGTTTCCAGCTCCCACTCACGGACAGGAGCTGGGCTGCTGCAGGACCAGGAGTCGTGGGCTGGGTAGAAACGTTGAGACTAGACTGCTGACTTCTGCTTCTGTAGTAACTTGGCGTGGCTCCAGGACTCTTGGCCCAGATCCTTCTAATACTTTCTATTCTCTTCTTTTTTTCGTTTTGGCATTTGTGTCTGGGCTTCTCGTGGTGGCACTCTTAGGGCGGAGATCCCAGGGCAATTTCCTGCCTAATGCTAAAGGGACTCCTCAGGCCATCAGAGGTGGGAGACAGGCACAGAACAGTGGAAGAAGAAAGGAGGGAGGGAGGAAAGCTGGCAGCTCCTCATCTGACGCAGAGCTTGTTGTTAGAATATTAGGCTGCTCATGCTGGTCAGTTACTACTTAGCTCTTGTTTCTTTCTCTTTCTCCTCCACCCCCTTGTCCTTCTCTCACCTTTATTATTAGTAGTGTCAAACAATTCCTTTTTTTTTTTTTTTTTTTTTTTTTTGCGGTACGCGGGCCTCTCACTGTTGTGGCCTCTCCCGCTGCGGAGCACAGGCTCCGGACGCACAGGCTCAGCGGTCATGGCTCACGGGCCCAGCCGCTCCGTGGCATGTGGGATCCTCCTGGACCGGGGCACGAACCCACGTCCCCTGCATCGGCAGGCGGACCCTCAACCACTGCGCCACCAGGGAAGCCCAACAATTCCTTTTTAAAACTCTTATCACCCTTTTGTCCTCCCCAGTCTCTTGGCTTAAAGGGTATTTGATCTGCTTAGTTGCAAGTTTATAAAGCTAGATTTATCAACGTAGAGGCCTCTAGAAGGCCTTCCCTATATACCACAGGGTGTTTTTATAGTTGGCATTTATCTGAAGTTACTTGGACTAACAGCCCTCTTGAAGTTGTTTCTAACTTGTCTTTTGTGCTAAAAGGCCGAATCATCAAGCCCCCAAACTGTCTGACTATAGAGCCTATATTCTTCGCATCTTTATTTGAATCCTGACCTCCCCAGAAGATTAAGTCATCCCATCTTTCTTTTGTCTTTCTTTACTGACGATCTTCTGTGCCCACCTCCAGCAACTGGTGACGATGACGACTGGGATGAAGACTGGGATGAGCCCAAGTCGTCTTCTCCCTACTTCAAGGATTCAGAGGCAGCGGAAGCAGGCGGTGCCCAGCGAGGAAACAGCCGTGCCGGCAGCTCCTCCATGAAGCTGCCGCTTAACAAGTAGGTGTAAGGGAGTTGGGGCAACATGAACACTCTGTAGAAACAGATACAAGATACAAAGAGGCTTTTTCTCTTTTCAGTGATCTACAAAGCTTGGGGTGCGATTTGATCACGTTTATTTTTTATTTGGCTCCTAGCTTGGAAGCTTCTTTTAAAAAATTTTTTTTTCATTTTAAAGTGAAATATATGTTCCATTTAATCATCTGCTAAATACTGTTTTTTACCTTTATTAACTCATGACATATTAAGGTTTTTATTGCTGATGTCACAGGAAAGCTAAAAATAATCCTGATAGCTTCCTTTTAAATGTTTTACTGTTTATTGATCTTTTACCGTGTGCCAGGCTTTGTGCAAAGCAGTTTGTGTGTATTCTCTCATGCGACCCTCATATCCCTTTTGTGGTACATATAATCTCTGTTTTCTCTGGGAAAATGAAGCCCAGAGAGGTTAAGTAACTGCCCAAGTTCACACAGGTGGTAAGTGATCTAGTCGGGATTCCAGTCCAGTCCCTCAGCTTCCTGAGCACACTCTCAACTACTATGTTTAATGTGTTTAGGACTTTGTTTTCACTTAGATTATTCTTATATATATATATATATATATATATATATATATTTTTTTTTTTTTTTTTTTTTTTTTTTTTTTGGTACGCGGGCCTCTCACTGTTTTGGCCTCTCCCATTGCGGAGCACAGGCTCCGGACGCGCAGGCTCAGCGGCCATGGCTCACGGGCCCAGCCGCTCCGCGTCATGTGGGATCCTCCCAGACCGGGGCACGAACCCGTGTCCCCTGCATCGGCAGGCGGACTCTCAACCACTGCGCCACCAGGGAAGCCCAGATTATTCTTATATTTTTTTAAAAAATCTTTCGAACGGTCCTTGTAGAAACAGTGCTTAGCAGGAAAGCGTGTGGGAAAGGGTGAATATGGACACAGCCCTATGGAATTCCCTAGTAGAGAGTTCTGGATGCGTCTGTAGTTTACACCAGTGTAGCTTGAAGGAGATGTAGTTTGTGACTTCCATATGATTTATCTTCAAGTACTCTTCTTATAGCAGTTATATTTAAAATAGTTTTTCTAAAATTACTCATACTTTTTCTCAGTGTTCCAAGTTCATGATTCCAAGCAGATATCAAGGAATGTTAATCTATGTCTGGAAAAAAATTGTAAACATGTTTGATATCTATCTAGATATCAAGTTTCTAGGTCTCGATGTACATGTGTATAAGTTTAATGAGCCCTGCAAGTTCTCCTTTAGTATTTAAATACCATCTGGTAATTAAATGAGTTATCTTTTAGCTCACACGTCTCCCGCATTTCTGTCCAGTTTCTTCCATTGTGTATTTTCGTACTCAGTTGCATGCATAGTACAGTCAGTCATTATTGACTGTATCCTGTTTCTTAAAGTGAGATTTGAAGTTCTCAGTATGATCTGTAGTGACGTACCTTACCCTCAGTTGTTCTTTAAACCTAAATACGAAGTATATTTAAAACCCATTTTAATATAATGTATCCCTCAGCCCCATTTTGAAAATGAGGAAGCAGGACCTGTGAGACAAATACGTCTAGCTGAATTTTTGAGTTTTCGTAGCCAGTTCGTGAGGTTCTGGCTTGCGCCAGGCCTGTGACTCCACTTTCCTGTGGTTTCCACTGCTCCATGCTTGCTCTCTGGCTTGCTATATGATCGTGGGGAAGTTGGATGACCTGTTTCAAACTCAACTCTCTTCATCTCTAAAGTGAAGGATTGGCTTTAATTAAGAATTCTTTCTGCTCTAAAATTTCAGTCTAGGTTGAAACCAAATTGAAGGAGTCCTAATATATGCACCCGCACCTTGGAGGCATCCCTCGCTTTCTGTGGTGCTGGGAGCCGTTTATACCCTACATATTTTTATTTAACTAGACTAATGTATAAATGACTTACTTACAACAGTTGTCAAAATTTTTTAGTATTAACACTTTTCAGCGGTTAATCCATTTTATATGACAGCTATATTCCAGTCATGGAGCCTAAACCTTATGCTAGAAACAGAGATCAGACACTTAAGTATACTTGAGCATTACAAGAATACATCTTGATAATACTGAAAGCATTAATCAATTGCACTGCTGTTCAGTAAGTATTAAATGCGTGCATAGTCAGCTCTAGAGTTTTGCTGTGGTCACTAGGATACCAAAAGAAACATGACATGTGCTCTCTGCACTCGGAAGCTTACGGTCTAGTCAAGGAATTGTTGTTATGTGCAATGCCCCAATTTCTCCATCAGCGTTTTCTAGCAAATGTGTAGGTTCTTTAACAAAAGTGTTCTAGGTTAGCCCATTAATTCATTAAGCATTTAGTATATTCCCATAATTCCTCTAGGTCCTGGAAATACAAATGCTTTCTCTAAGGTGCTTCTCGTCTGCTGTGATGTGCAAATGGATCATGGCAGTTGCAGCACCATAAGCTGAAGAGCAGAAGTGTGCTCAGAACACTGCCGCAGCACAGAGAAGGCTGCACCTGAGGCTGTAGGGAGCACTTCCACAGAGCCGGTGGCGGCATTAGAAATCATTTTAATTTCTGAGTACGTACTAGGGCCTTTAGATTTATATAGATAACTCTTTACTTAAATCTTTTCATTTAATTCCCTTACCACCTTAAAGGTAGGTCGTATTGGTCCCATTCTTCACATAAGAAGACGCACTCTAAAAGTCACATAGCTATGAAGTGTTGGACTTGAAATTCAAACCCAAGGCCATCAAGCTCCTAGACACCCCTTTTACTCTGTTGTAGGAGCTGTGTTTTAAAGCAGGTCCAGGGCAAAGAGAATGGAGGGAGGTCAGTCCAGAATGAAGGAAAAGATATGAGCCCCTGAGAGCATCACATTGGCCTTTAACTTGGTATAGGAATGAAATCAGAAGTAAGACAGCTGGTTTTTGTAGAAATAAGATTTCTTTTCTTATTTTAGGTATTTTGCTTTCTGAGGATTTTTTCCCCGTTTATTAAAAAAAAAAAATTCTAAAACCCAGATTAATCTTGTCTTCTTTAGAAGTAGCGCTTTGGATGGCCATGCATTTATTTCAGCTTTTCTTCAGTTTTAGAACTTCGCTTCGGATGTAGATTTGATCTCTGGAAATAGCCAAGTTTATTATGTTTAGAGTCTCTTTACTAAGGAGACTGTTTTTTTGTGTGTGTCTCATAAACTGGTTCTGAAGGCAGTTCCCAAAGAAAATGGCACAAGTACTTATGAACAATGGCGGTTTCTTTGGGATAATCGTGGCCACCGGAGGGAGAATGTTGAAAGGCAGCTTTAATTTGAATATAAAAATGCCATCGTGTGGCCTTCACCCCATGTGGTCATCTCAAATTGATGCGCTCAGTACTTTCTACCTCTGTACCTGGGGGACATTTTCTAGTCTGCCCTTCACTCTTCATGTGGTGATAGAGTGTCTCAGATCAAACAAATAGAGTGCCCATAAATATCACACCTTCTGGAGTCAAACTGTCCTCTTACCAGATAAAGCTTAATTAAATGACTAATTGGCCATTGAACAATCTGATTACATTAGGTTTCATTTACCATAGTTTCCTAGTTCTAGTACATGTGAAAGACAGAACAAGTTCAAACTGTCGTATTAAGTAAATGTGGATGAGAGCTGTAGAATTCTTATAAGGAAAAGCATAAGACTCACAAGCATTTATCCTCATGATTAGATTTCCTGGATTTGCAAAACCTGGAATGGAACAGTATTTGTTGGCCAAGCAACTAGCAAAACCCAAAGAGAAAATTCCTATCATTGTAAGTTTGTTCTTTTTTTTTTTTTTTTGCTTTGTTTCTGATTAAGCTCTTTTATAATACCTTAAAGCTAAGAGGGTTATTAGTCATTTGGAAAGTTTTTTGTTTTTGGAAAGTATTTTTAAACACATTTAATGCTCGAAGTAAGTAACTGACAGTGTGTATTAGTATTTTAAGAGTACTAAAAATAATTGGCATGAATTAATGCCCATTATTATATTGTTTAGATATTCTTTACTTTTACCTTTCAGACTGTTAGTAATTGAACAAACAACACCCATAGTACATACGTATTTTTAATAGTTTTTCTAAAGTATCTTGAAGTATCTTTTACATGCTGTTTTTCTACTAGCCATACATATTTAGCTAAAAAACCCAATTCAGATATTTAGGTTTCTACCTTGGCGAAGTACATGCATGTTATCAGAATAAGTTGCCTTTTCTGCTATGTTGGTAATAGTTTTCTTTCAGTAAACCAGCGGTCGAGTCGTGATAAGGAGCTAGTACGTAAAAGCTGGGAGTCAATGGCACCATTAAGTATATCTGTCTTTGAATAGCTTATTACATAACATGACACAGGCTCTGTGGTTTCACCTAAATGTTGATTGCTGATAGATTTTCTATCTAAATGTTATCTAGCTGTATATTTCCAGATGAAATTCTGGCAAAGAGAACTATAGCTATCTTCTGACCCTGTTGATTTAATCCTGTAACTGTAAATTGGGGGCAGGGCAGGAGGGTAAGTAGCCTTGAATATAATCACCACGGACTCAAACAAGGAGGAAAGATCTGGTCTTATTCTATAATCTTTGGGTCCTGGGAAACTCGATAAAATTGCAAGAATGATATTGAATTTTTTATATTACTTGTTCCTACTTCTTTGAAAAGCTTGAAATCCTAGAAAACTCCAGAGAGAAGGGTTGTGACCCAGAGCCCTTTTATCCTTCTTCCCTCAAAGCAAACTTGGGATAATTATCTTCTGAGTAGTTAGGTTAGAGATTATTTTAGTTTTTTTCTTTAACTCCACAGAATTAAGAGCCCATGGCCCTGCCCCTCAGATTCTCACAGGGGACTTTGTCATAAGCAGGAGAGTCCTGGAACAGAGCTAAAAGACCCCCGTGTTTGAGTTGTCCCACACGTTTTAGGTGAAACTGGACCCATAGGCAGGCTTGCCTGTGTGGGCTTCCTATGTGGAAAAGGAAGCTGAGGAAAGCCATTGAGCCTTCAGAAAACCAAGAGAAAGTAGAGACCTGGTCCTTTGCTTTTAAGGTGCAGTCCCCTACCCACTAATAAAATGTGACCCCGTGGGTATTGGGCCCTGGTTGATCAGAGTCGCCTCTCTTGGTCCCAGTCACTAAGGGAGGTTCCCAAGAGGCCCCTGTTAAAGATTCCTGCTCTGCAGCTTTAAGAGAGTTTTCTGGATCTGGGCTCCCTCTTGGAGAATCATAATAACTTGTTGTCAGAGATCTTTAGTCCCTTACTAAAATTCTCTGGGCCCCAGTTACCATCCTGACCTAGTAGCCTCTGAACTTTCATACCTCACCTCACTTTTTTCTCCTTTAAAAAGAATTAGAACTCTATAAAGAATTAGGGTATATACAGAAAATGAGAGTAAGTGTAGAGGAAGTTTGACGGCACTTTGGCATGGCTGAGACATCCAAGTGTGTAATTTTATATCTCACAGAACTCTTAGTCTGCAATAGATTTGAAATTTTAAAAAACTAGCCCCTCCTTACATATAACTAAGACAGCTGGACTAGAGAGAGATTGTGTTCCATCGCTCTAGAAGAAAGGCAGATTGGCATCTCTCTGTGGCCTGCGATGCCCACATGGGAGCAGAAGGGCCTCTCTCCCATTAAGTGTTTTCTTTAAATATAACCTTAGTAGGAACAGAGAGCATTTATGTAAATAACTTCTCAAAGAAGAGCAAAAATGACCCTCCTAGGGACTTCTAGTCCTAAAAAGAATCATTTGATGATTTATATCAATTATACTTACTATTTTTCCATGTAACAAAATTAACTCTCCCCGCAATGTTGTGTAGGTTGGAGATTATGGCCCGATGTGGGTTTATCCTACCTCTACATTTGACTGTGTGGTAGCAGACCCCAGGAAAGGCTCCAAAATGTACGGTCTGAAGAGCTACATTGAGTATCAGTTAACACCTACTGTAAGTATCCAAGTTCTCAAAGCAGGATCATGCTTGCATCGCTAGGAACAATTTGCTTTTTTCATTTCCTGTAGTTGGCATTGGTAACGTTTTTCTCTTTCCTTATTTTGTAGAACACTAATCGATCTGTAAACCACAGGTATAAGCACTTTGACTGGTTATATGAGCGTCTGCTGGTAAAGTTTGGGTCAGCCATTCCAATCCCTTCTCTTCCAGATAAGCAGGTCACAGGTGAGTGTGTGCGACACTGCACTCAGGACAAGTAAAAAGACTCCAGTTAGAGTAGTACCCTAATGTAAATCAGCAATGGCATTTTCCATCCTCTAGTGGAACAGGATGTAGGGGTTTGGAAACAGCAGCTAAAGATAGCCATATGCATATATATATATATATATATATATATATATATATATATATATGTATTGTACATGTATTTGGAAGTTACCTGAACACCTAACAAGAATATGTCATAAAATTTTCTGTTAGAGTTCCTGTATACATATGTATCTTTTTTTTCTTTTTTTTTTTTGCGGTTCGCGGGCCTCTCACTGTTGTGGCCTCTCCCGTTGCGGAGCACAGGCTCCGGACGCGCAGGCTCAGCGGCCATGGCTCACGGGCCCAGCCGCTCCGCGGCATGTGGGATCTTCCCGGACCGGGGCACGAACCTGTGTGCCCTGCATCGGCAGGCGGACTCTCAACCACTGCGCCACCAGGGAAGCCCTGGGAACTTTGTTTTTAAAAAACTTGTTTGGATTTTGATTTTGTGGAGAAAACTTTTCAAAACTTTCAAAGTGTCGTAGCAGAACGGAGAGTGGGGACTACGTTGCCAGGTTGGCAGACACATCCTCGCCCTCAGGTGGGGTGACTCCCAGGCAGTCCCTCTTGGAGCTGGGGCAGCTGAGTGGCGGCCCTGTCAGGGTGGCCTGGTTGGCGTAGATGGCTGCCTCCTGCCACTCGTGTGTCACCCCCACCCCTGCTTCTGTTCAGATACTCACTGTCCCTCCTTTCTGTCATCCTTATTGTTAAGTCACAGCTTTCTTTTTAAAAATTTAGATTTCTTTCCATGAAAACTTAAGTTCTGCCTTTCTCCACATTTTCAAATTTCAGACTGTCTCCTGAATTTTAAGCTCTCCTTTATCAACTTGATTAGCATAATATGTTCCCCATGGTGTTTAAATAAATGGATTGATGAGCTGTCTTAGAGTCGTGGAGGTTTCTCCTCTTTTTTAGGTTTTAATACATTGTTTATTCGGAATCACATAACCCAGGACTATCTGAAAGCATCATAGAGTCACAGTTCTCCCACAGTAAGGTTTGTATTTTTTTTAAAAAAAGGTCAGGCCTGAAGCCAGGAGGATGTCATAGAAAAGCAAGGAAGCAACAGCTCCTCAGTCTGAAGAAAGTTGAGCTTTGATTCACTGACTGGGACGTGTGCCGAGGAAACTGAAAAGCCCAGGAGCCACTTTATTCCCCCTTCTCTTGTTTGCCTCCTGCCTGAGATGCCCACAGGATCATTATTGTATAGGTTCCTGTCTCATTTAAATCCTGGAGAAAAGAAAAAGGAATGCCAAATAGATGATGTCATGACATTTCTGTGGACTTGATAATCCATCCATGAAAAGCTTACAGCTAAGATTTTTTATTTGTTTATAGATTTTGTTCTTTGTGGAATAATAATGAATGAATCTGGTTTTATTGCTGGCTGCCAAACTGATATATTCCCATACTTAGTGAAAACCTAAGTAAGGGTCCTAGAAAATGGGGAGATGGAAATCCCTCTGCTCCCTTTTTTATTTAGTTTTATGTATTTTTTTTTTTTTTTGGCTGCGTTGGGTCTTCGTTGCAGCGTGCGGACTTTCTCTAGTTGCAGTGAGCGGGGGCTGCTCTTCCTTGTGGTGCGCGGGCTTCTCATTGCGGTGGCTTCTCTTGTTGCGGAGCACGGGCTCTAGGCGCACAGGCTTCAGTAGTTGTGGCTCGCGGGCTTAGTTGCTCTGTGGCATCTTCCCAGACCAGGGCTCAAACCCGTGTCCCCTGCACTGGCAGGTGGATTCTTAACCACTGCACCACCAGGGAAAAATCCCCTCCTCTCCCTTTTTTTAATTCTCTGGAACCTGATAGGAAATTCCTAACAAGCACAAGGTAACATCTGAAGTCACAGTTTGTAAATAAACCAGCTGTGTCAGAAAAAGCTTCAGGAGGAATAAGAGTCAGTAATTAATTAATTCCAACCAATGAGTAGGTTATAAACTCTTAGTATAATTTACTTGCTCATAATGGGGAATTCAGTATAGCCCTTAGGTCCGTGCTGACTTACAGGATCTTTTCTGTCCATGAGGTGGGCCATCTTCTGCACAGCTTACGCTTCTGTAGTGCTTAATCTCTACCCCTAGTAAGTGTAGAATTTGAAGTGTTTTAGTATACAGGAGGGTCTAGACCCCTGAAACTGTCCGATGGCCACTTTTTAGGAGTGTTTTTTTTTTTTTTTTTGCGGTACGTGGGCCTCTCACTGTCGTGGCCTCTCCCGTTGCGGAGCACAGGCTCCAGACGCGCAGGCTCAGCGGCCATGGCTCACGGGCCCAGCCGCTCCGCGGCATATGGAATCTTCCCAGACCGGGGCACGAACCCGTGTCCCCTGCATTGGCAGGCGGACTCTCAACCACTGTGCCACCAGGGAAGCCCAGGAGTTTTTGATTTATGTGGATTTATAATACTCTTCTCATTAAAGGAAACTTGTACTTATTTGTACTTGCAGTTTCTTAGGGAAAATCCAGGCTGTGTTTTTTTGTTACTGATGTATAGTAAGTTCACTCCTTTTGGTGTACAGCTCTAAGAGTTTTAACAGGTACTACCACAGGCCTATCACTACATTCAAGGTACAGAAAGTTCCATCACCTCCCCCAAATTTCCTTGTGCTGTTCCTTTATATTCAGCCCCTCCCCCTAGTCCTAACCCATGGCAACACTGACCAGCTCTTTGTCCCTATAATTTTGCCTTGTCTAGAATATCCTTATAAATGGAAGCGTATAGTGTGTGTGTCGTCGGGCTTCTGGGTCTTTTGAGTCTGGCTTCTTTCACTTAGCATAATGCCTTTGAGATTCATCTCTCGTTGTGAGTATCAATAGTTTGTTTCTTTTCATTGCTGAGTAGTATTTCACTGTATTGGCTCTACCATAGTCTGCTTATCTACTCACTCTTTGCAGGATGTTTGGGTTTCTAGTTTTGGCCATTTATAAGTCTGCTATAAACATTTACATACAAGTTTTTGTATCAATATAAGTTTTCGTTTCTCTTGGATAACTTCCTAGGAGTGGAATGACTGGATCATATGGTAGGTGTATACTATTGAATGTTTTCTGGAGCGGCTGTGCCACTTTGGGATCCCTGCCAGCAATGGATGGGATTGTCAGGGGCTCCACATCCTTACTTGCACTTTTGATAGTGTCTGTTTTTCTTTATTTTAGTAAGTATAATAGTCTAATGTTAGCGGTGTTGTCTCCTCATGGTCTCAATTTGCATTTCCCTAATGACTGGTGGTGTAGAGCATCTTTTCATTTGCTTATTTCTTTTCCATAAATTTTCTCTGGTAAAGTATCTTTTCAAATCTTTTGCCCATTTTTTTATTAGGTTGTTTTCTTATCATCGAATTTTGAAACAAGATTCTTTATATATTCTGGAAACATGTCCTCTCACAAATAATGTGATTTGTGAATAATTTGTCCCAGGTGTGGCTTTTCTCTTAACAGTGTCTTTTGCATAACAACACCTTTTAATTTTAATGAAGTCCAGCGTGTCAGTTGTTTCTTTTATGGACTGTGCTTTAAGTATCACGGTTAAGACCTCTTTGCCTAACCCAAGTTTACACTGATACTTGCTTCTAAAAGGTTTGTAGTTTTAGGTCTATGATACATTCTGAGTTAAGGTTTGTATAAGATGTGAGGTGGTAGAGGTATATATTATAATACGTCTGGTTGTCTAGTGGTTCTTGCACTATCTGTTGAAGAGCGTATCCTTTCTTTATTGAGTTTACTTCGCATTTTGTTAAAAAATCAGTTGAACACATTTGTGTGGGTTTATTTCTGGACTCTGTTCCATTGATATATGTGTCCGTCCTTTTGCCAGTACCACACGGTCTTGATTAGTGTAGCTTTATGGTACAGTAAGTCTTGAAATCAGGTAGTGTAAATCCTTCAACTTGGTTCTATTTCAAAATCGTTTTTGGCTGTTCTTTTTCTTTTGCCTTTCCGTGTAAATTTAAGAGTCAGCATGATTATTTCTAGTCAGATATCTATTAATAATCATGCTGGGATTTTTATTGGAGTTGCATTGATTCTATAGACCAATTTTGGGAGAATTGAAAACAATGTGTAGTCTTCTAATCCAAGAACATACATATATCATATTTGATTTTCATATAGGGTTTTGTAGTTTTCAGCCTACAGATTCTGCA
This sequence comes from Lagenorhynchus albirostris, assembly GCF_949774975.1. Lineage (NCBI taxonomy): Eukaryota > Metazoa > Chordata > Mammalia > Artiodactyla > Delphinidae > Lagenorhynchus > Lagenorhynchus albirostris. Next base: position 9,321,952 of record NC_083106.1, on the reverse strand, counting down.
CGTGTTTTCCTAGATTAATATGTAAGAATTTCATGGGGAAGTTTCTCCTGTAAATGGAATAGAATGGAATAGAGGGAGAGGGGTGCAGCCCCAGGCCAGAACGCCACAGATTCCCACTGTTCTGGCCTGAAGTTCAGCTGTTTGGGAGCGTAAACACTTCTCACGTGGCTGTTTGCCTTTGGTTGATTTCCAGAGCCTTATATTTGTGGATTTTGTCCAACTTTATAGTTGCTTCTGGGGACTAGGTTTAGCAATTAGCTAAATTAGTTTTTGTTTTAAAAAAATTATTATTTTGTTTAAAAGCAAGGCATGCTTGTGATGACTCTGTAACAGACTAATTTGGGTTGTTGAACCTGTTCTTGGGTTCCACTCTGTCCAGTAATCTGGGATCTCTAGGGTTTTTTTTTCCCTTTTTTGGGGGGGGCAGGGGAGTGTGTGTGGGATTTGCTTTCATTTAGTCGTTCTTTTAATTCATTAACCATTGGACAGCCCTTAAGGGGAAGAGGACGGATTGATTCCACATTCTACTTCCTAGATCTAGTTTAGAAAACGTGTTCCCCACCTGGTGCTCTTAGGAAGGAGTGTAGTAAACGCCTCATTTAATAATATACTCCTTTTTTTTTCTTCAACATATTTATTGGAGTATAATTGCTTTACAATGGTGTGTTAGTTTCTGCTGCATAACAAAGTGAATCAGCTATACATATACATATATCCCCATATCTCCTCCCTCTTGCGTCTCCCTCCCACCCTCCCTATCCCACCCCTCTAAGTGGTCACAAAGCACCGAGCTGATCTCCCTGTGCTATGCAGCTGCTTCCCACTAGCTATCTATTTTACATTTGGTAGCGAATATACTCCTCTTTGAAAGTTGCCTTTTCTCTCTACCCTTGAGTAGGTCCAGTATTTGATCAAACTCATGAAAGTGGGTGGAACCTGTCTTGCCCCTGCTCTGCACTCAGCTGTAGCCAGAATTTCCACCTCCAGAAGCCTTTTAACTGATAGTGATTTTGTTTGTTAGGCTTATAAAAATTCTCATTGTTCTCTTGATGTTTGGTATGTCAGGTTTGTTAAGCGGATTTTCCACTTTTAGAACAGAAATATCACCCATTAAGCTCCGTTTTTACGATGGTCATTAAGTTCTGGGATCACTTTCGTTTTTGCATTCATGGAAAAATTGCTTTTTCTGTTTTTCATTTAAGTAGTTTAAAAAACAAAACAGGAAAAAAACCCCTACAGTTCTGAGTTACTTTTCAGAAATACTAAATTTAAATTTGTATATCTGAGATTATGTTGCATTTAGACACATTTTTATAAATGTAGAGATTTCATGTACTTTGTAAGAATTGCTTATTAATTTCCATTTTTATCACCCCTTTCTTGCCTATAAGGCTTCATGTGGCCACATAGGCACTGGCTTGTTAGTTTATAAGAAAGAAACGTTTTCATATTGAGATAAAATTTTCTTTCAAATTTGTTGGTTACCTTTCCTGTGGGCCTTAGAGCTCCACTGTGTTGTGTGTTTTTAGCTTAGTGAAACATTGCCATGATTTATCTTTTACTGAATAACTCTCTACAAGTGGCCAGCAGCTACATAAACAGTCTTTCAGTTGGGGTAACAGCGATTCGTCTTTGACAGAGCTGCACATCACTCTCGGGCGTGTCTCTTGCAGGTCGCTTTGAAGAAGAGTTCATCAAGATGCGCATGGAGAGGCTTCAGGCCTGGATGACCAGGATGTGTCGTCACCCAGTAATCTCAGAAAGTGAGGTTTTCCAGCAATTTCTAAATTTCCGAGATGAAAAGGTAGGACATTTTGTTGTGATCATCTTAGAGGATGTTGAGAATTATCACATTCACACCAATTTTTTGTCTAAAAGGAGTTAAGTTGTGTTGGTTAGTTGGTTGTTTCTAAATAATAGGAAATCAGCCCAGTGAAGGCGGGGCTGAAGGATATGATAGAATAAGGGACTTTTTCCTAGATGCTTTTAAAAATAGGATAGACCCAAAACTGTGTAGCATATTATCAGCGTGAAGTCAGGGAAATAGTGTGAATGATTTCTTATGATCACATTTTGACCTTACGGTGTAAATAGTGTAATGAAGGGAAAGGTAGATTCGGAATTGAACCAGCTTTCTCAGAGCCACGTTGTTTTTCCAGTCCAAGTCTGCCTCTGCCCCTGCCCCTGCCCCATGGGCAGTCATTCTGCCAGTAGTTATCTGTTCTTTTTTGCAAATCAGCAAGAAATTGGCTACTTGTCACCTCACTGATGTTATCTGCCTTGGAAATAGCCGTGTGTCACCTTAGGCTTCCACTGTATGTGATCATTTGTTTGGTCATGCCTGGTGTAATTTATAGGTTAGAGATCATTCCACGTAAACATTTGTAGTCTTTTTGCATTTCGTGGTGAATGATACATGTGAAAAAGTAATAGAGTTACAAGAACTACGGGGAACCCTGTCCAAGTTGGTGCCTTACTGCTTACCCATAGCTCTTTAACAAGGGCTTGTTCGATTGATTTGTCAAGGATTCTATTTAGGAAGCAATTCTAAAGGTTGTGTTTTATGCAGAATATTATTATTAAAAATAATAAATCTAGACCTTTTTTGGTGTTTTTGATATAAGAGAAGAAAGAACGAACTTGGGGCCAGGGCACTCAGTTTTAGTCTTGGGTTTGCTTCTAACTACCTCTGTGACCTTGACCAAAGCATTTAATGTCTTTGGGCCACAGTTTCCTCATCTGCTAAATGACAGTATAAAACTAGGAAGTTATGAAAACTTGTGATTCTCTGGGCAACGGTAGCTTACATAGATGGTTGGACGTAGAAAATCCCAAAGAATCTACAGGAAAATGTAGATCTACATAAAAAACTATGAAACACTGTTGAGAGAAATAAAAGAAGACCTAAATAAGTGTTCCAATACTGTGTTTCGTGGATTGAAGAACTGAAAAGATGTCATATGTAGAAAATTAAAGCTCCAAGAATAGCCAAGCTACTCTTAAAAAAGGATGAAGTGGGAAGAGGACTTTTTTGGATATTAAGACTCATTATAAAGCTAAAATAATTTTAAAAGCAGACCAATAGAACCGAATAGAATGGACACTTGATTTATGACAAAGATGGTGCTCAGTACAATGGGGGAAGAGAAAAGAGCTAGCATTTCCGAAGCCCCTGTCCTGACCCTTCCCAATCACTACCCCTTCCATCCCCTACAAGGGTGACCATGATCCCCTCCTTTCTGGTTATCATTTCCTCACTTTATAGAGTTTCACCATGTGAGCCCCTGCACCATGGTTTTGCTCGTTTTGTGAACTAGCTGAGAACCCACCCTAAGCATTCTTTCGTGTCGGGCCTCTTTTGCTCAGCCTATTGAGTCAGCGGTGCTCAGTCAGTTGGATGGCATCACTGGGAAGAATGAAATGTGGTCACTGCCTCACAACAGTCTGTTGATTTTGTTAGGTTTGATATTGTGGTTATGTTTTTAAAACATGGCCTTATCTGTTAAAGATATATAATGAAGTATTTACAGGTAAAATGATATTATATCTGAGATTTGCATTAAAATAAACAAGAAAAAAAAGTAGGATGGGGGAGACTAGATAAAACAAGATTGGTAAAAAGTTGATAATTTTTGAAGCTGAATCTATAGGGGTTTATTAAAGTACTTTTCTTTCTACTTTTTTTTCTGGAAAGTTTCCATTGTATTAAGTTTAAAAAAAAATTAATTCCAGATGGTTCACAAGTCTAAATGTGAAAGACAACACAATCGAGCTTCTAGAAGGTAACGTAGGAGAAAATCTTCATACCCCTAGTGTAGGGAAGGATTTCTGAAATAAGGCACAAAACTGACTAACGGTACAAGAAGAGACTGACAAATTAGACTACATTAAAATTAGGAACTTCTGTTTATCACAGTAAGTCATTAAAAAAGAAAAACAAGTCAAAGATATGAACACGTATAACGAGCAAAGGGCTGGATTTTAGAAGATGGGCAAACCCATACAAACTGATAAGAAAGGTACACCAGTAGAAAAATAGGGGATTTGGTAACGTACCTCACAAAAGAATCTGAATCACCAATAAATGTATAGAAAAGTACCTATCTCATGAGTAATAAGAAATGCAAATTAAAACCACAGTGAATACACTTGCCAGAAGGCTAAAATTAGAAAGACTGACTGTACCAATTGTCTTCTTGGTGAGATGAGGAGTTTCTGGGACTCACGCACACTGCCGGTGGGTGTGAAAGCTGATGAGACAAGCTTGGAAAACAGTTTGGCATTATCTATTTAAACTTGAACAACTTTCCACTCCTGGGTAAATGCCTACAGAAACGCATGCACACATGCACCAGGAGACACGTACACAGCAGCTTCATCCGTAACTTGGCCAGGAGTGGGGGTGGCTACCAGTAGTAGAATGGGGTAAATAAATCGGGGAACAGTCATTCGATGGAATATTACACAGCAGTGAAATGAATGAACTGCAGTGTAACAACAGTGTGAACGTAGCGTCTCAGCGTAGGCTGAGCAAAAGAGGCCAGACACGAAAGAATGCTTAGGGTAGCGTCTTAGCTAGTTAATAAAACTAGCAAAACCATGGTGTAGGGGCTCAGATGGTGAAACTCTATAAAGTGAGGAAATGATAACCAGAAAGGAGTGGATCATGGTCACCCTCGTAGGGGACGGAAGGGGTAGTGATTGGGAAGGGACAGGACAGGGGCTTCGGAGATGCTAGCTCTTTTCTCTTTCTTGGCTTTGGTGGTAGTTACACAGGAATTCACTTTGTGAGAATTCGTTGCAGTGCGTATTTCTGCTTTGGGTACTTTAGTGTGTGTGTATAACTTGCAATAATTTTTTAGTAGTTTATAATATTGGTTCCTATCTTATATTATAGAAAAGCTTTAATCTTTTTTTAAAAACAACCTAAAAACTTGAGGCACTTCGTCGCATTCATGGATGTGTTTATATGGGTGGGCCTTGGGAAAGGAAAGGTGCTGGGTCTGACCTCACTCTGGAAGGACTTGGGTTCATAAGGACCGTTCTGTGCAGTGACACTGTTTACGTATGAGATGACGTTGGAGATGTATAGGTGCCTGGCGCGTTTGCAGAGGGAGGTGGTGTGGGCGCTGCTTCCTGAAAGTTAGAAGGATAAAGATGACAGTGAGCCGATTCTAGGCGGGAAGTTTGAAAGACCAGTGTGGCTCTGCTCTGCACTTTAACATTATAATGTTCCTATTTACAGGAATGGAAAACCGGGAAAAGGAAGGCTGAGAAAGATGAGCTGGTGGGAGTTATGATATTTTCCACCATGGAGCCAGAGGCACCTGACCTGGACTTAGTAGAAATGTAAGAGATGCTGCCAAACTTCCCTTCTCCCCAAACTGAGTCCGCCTCCTTTGCTTACAGGTCTCGGCCAGTCGTCAGACTAGAGTGTGTAAAATGAGTGGGGCTTGTAGTCAGATGACAGGAGAGCATCATTTGTACATGAAACACTGTCTCTCTAACCATAACATCAGTTAAAGTCTGCTTCCCTTTTACCTTGAAGTCAGTGATTTCATAGTTGACATTGTGGTTAGGAGTTATTTCCAATAAAGTATGATGAGACAGGGTGGCACCCACAGAATGGTCCACGAGACAGAAATCTCTCTGAACATCGCCTTGAAGGGGGCAATCCCAAACGTGATTTTTCTGTTTTTTTCCTATCCTGTTTTTAATCTTGTCATCTTCTTTTTAATGTAGGCTTGGTTGAAAATCTGGAGTAGTTCCTTTGCTGTGTAAAGACTAATAAGAAATCTTAGGCTTTTTTTTTAATTTTAAGAAGCTTTTTTCTTAATGTAAAATCATTGCTTATGTGTTACCAAATATATAGATAGTCTTATAACTACCCAGAGAGAAAAATCAATGCTAATATGTTGAGCTAGGTCTGTGGTCTTCCAAACCTTCCTCTGTTCATTTGTATCTGAAGGAAGAATTGTTTGTTTAAACGAAAGTGACCTCACACTATGCATTCTCTTTATAATCTGCTTTTTTCATTTAAAAGTATATTGTGATGATTTTTTCAAGTTGGTGAAAACTTTTTACATCCTTAAGTAGCTGGTATGTTCAGTATCACTTAGATGCTCTGCGTCTGGGGTATCTTCTCTGACTCATTAAAGTAGTTGTTGGAATGAATGAACAACTACCATTAGTAACCTGTACTATGTTTTTATAGATTCAGTGGTACCTGCAGTGATTGAATTTCACTAAGAAAGATATTCAAGAAATGAAGATTTTATTTACTTTAGAATAATTTTAGTTAAAATTCACAAGGAATTGAAGGGGCAAGGAAGCAGAGTTAAAATATAAATGGCAGATTTTGAAGTAGTTCTTTAAAAACCGAATCCAGCCTGTTTTTTTTTTGTTTGTTTGTTTGTTTTTGCGGTACACGGGCTCTCACTGTTCTGGCCTCTCCCGTTGCGGAGCACAGGCTCCGGACGCGCAGGCTCAGCGGCCACGGCTCACGGGCCCAGCCACTCTGTGGCATGTGGGACCGGGGCACGAACCCATGTCCCCTGCATCGGCAGGCGGACTCTCAACCACTGCGCCACCAGGGAAGCCCCAGCCTGTTTTTAAGACTAATTTAGTTAAAGTGCAGTTGTTATAAAGCAAGAAACAGTACCTGTGGTCACGTTTGGCGTGAACTCCCCTGACCACATGGACTTTTCTCCTTACACCTCATACTGTTTGGATGTTTGATAGTGAAGTCAAGGACCCACCTCCTCATGTTTTTGCCCCACAGAGAACAGAAGTGTGATGCTGTCGGAAAATTCACCAAAGCCATGGATGATGGCGTGAAGGAGCTGCTAACCGTGGGGCAGGAGCATTGGAAGCGGTGCACGGGACGTAAGTGCCACCCTGGGCCGCGGCTGGCTTCTGTAGGTGGGGGTGCGGCCTCCGCCACGGCCTTTGTCACCCTGGGGAAGCTGACCACCTCAAACAGAAGTGCGCTTAGTGAGCCAAAGTCACGTCATACCCACAGCTCTTGGAGGAACCTCGCTTCTCAGCCCTCGTTAAATGACAGAAAACTGGCTCAAGCAAAGCCAGTTCAAGAGCTCCTGTGGAAAACACCATGTTCCCTTAAATATTTCCAGTTATTTGGGGTTTGTCGTCTGTGGAAGATTAATCTTTTCTGCATGTTTAGAAAGTGCCTGTGTTTATTTTTAATCTCATGATTTTAGTTTTTAATATTCATCCGTTTGGTAAGATGGATGAATGTTAGTAAGTTGTATATTTGACTAAAGCTCTAATTTTTAGGCAAAACCAGTGGTAGGTGACAGCAGAAAGTGCGTACATGGGTCAGACTCGCACACTGCTGAGAAGAAAGTGGCGCTGTCACCCTTGCTTTCTGCCTGCCGTTCCACATCCTCAAGAACTTCCCGTCCTCCCTCCCTTCCCTTTGTTTGCAGACCGTCATTCTGCTGAACTGGTTTCCTGTATTCCCCAAACCCACGCCGCCCTGGCGTCAGATAGGCCGGGAGAGAAGCACACACAGTCAGGTGCCTAGCTGTGGGGATCAGGCCTTGGCTGCTGTCATGTTGAGGGTGGCTGAGTTGAGTACTTTCAACAGAAACCTGCCACCTGGCAAAGCCTAAAATATTTCCTGTCTGGCCCTTTGGAGGATAAAGCCAGGCCTTACACTGAATGGCCCTCCACCATTCACATGACATTTTATATCAACAGAACCATTTGTCGTGTACCAGCTGTTCATGCTTGAGGGGCAGACACCAGGAGTAATAACAGTTGCTCCTTTCCCAAGGCAAAGAAGTACTAAAAATAGAACTGAGCCTGAAAACATAACGTAGACAAACGCAACAGCAGAAAACAAAATCCGTTTCAAGCCTTTGGTCACAGGGAATAACTCATGGGCAAAAAGGGGAGTGACACTTCTCTAAAATGTAAATGAAGTAATTTAATTTTTAAAATAATTTTAACTGTAAACTCAGCTGTTTCCCTTTTTTTTAACATCTTTATTGGAGTATAATTGCTTTACAATGTGTTTCCCTGTTTTTAAGAAAAATTTAAGTGAGTGCAAATATTACAATAAGATTTTTTAAGGAGATCACAAAAAATCTGGGATTATGGCTTCTTTTAAAGAATCAAATCCCTTATGTCTAACATCTGGTCAGCTCCATGTCCTGTAAAATCCATGGGCCAAATTTATGAAATAGTAGTAACTCTAGGCTGCTCTCTTTTGCGGGGAAAGGGGGTTGAAGTATTTTGTTTAGAATCTGATTCAGGCATAATTTCTTTTTTCTCACAAAAGAATTTTTTAAAATTCCTAATCTGTGAAGTGAGAAATGTAGCACACACTCTGGTGAAGAAGAACTCCAGCACACACATGGTGAAGCACATGACAAGTATTTTTCAACCCCTGGTATAGAGGCAAAAACTGAGTTACAAAAGGGTGAACAATTTATTAAAATCAAGCTGATATAGTTTGAATTTGTGTTTCCTGATTATTACAGCTTATAGACTATATGTCAAGTTTCTCTGGCCTAGATTCTTTTAAAGAAACATTTGAATCATTTTTCTTTATTAATATAACACTGTCTTCAAATGAAAGTAATGGTTTCTTTTGAAAGGCAGCAGACGTGTTTCAGGGGACTATGTATAGATGCAAAAAAGGTAGCCTAAGATACGAGACTCTTCTCTAGGAAGTTCTCCAAAGTGATCCCAGAAGCCTAGAATTTTAGCACTAGAAGGAGCCTTAGAGATGATTTAGTTAATCTTATTATTATACAGATGGGAAAACTAAAATCCCTCCTCCCTGATCCTGTGAGGTGCCACTGCCATTTTTCTGCACACCCCATTGCTTTCAGTTTTGTTTTTGTTTTGCAAATAATCATTCATACGTACCTAGCAGAGTGGGAAAAGCAATGGATTAGGAATCACAAGTGCCAGATGCACCATTTAGCCATATGACCCTTATTCTCCTAACCCATGAAATGAAGATGGTGTACCTGCGTTGGTAGAGGAGGTTGTTGTGACGATCAAGCTGGGGTGGTATACGTGAAAGGACTCTAACCTAGACGTCATCTTCTAAGTGAGCTCCTGGTGCACTTTGAGTTCATTCAGTGAATGAGAATGTGGGTGGTGGTGGTGTTCATAATAATAGTGTCCGCCATTAATTGAACAATTGATTAATTTAAAACTAAAAACATTAATTGAAGAAACAATCATTAATTTTTAAAAACAATCATTTTACATCAATATTTTATTAAGAATATAGACTATTTTGAATCGTTTCAAATTTCTTTTATTGTAATAGTACTTTTAGAAAATAATTGGATCCATTTCATTTTGCTCAGAGGACTAGTTAATGATTTATTCCTTTTTCTCTTTCAGCATTACCCAAGGAATATCAGAAGATAGGCAAGGCCTTACAGAGTTTAGCAACAGTCTTCAGCTCTAGTGGTTATCAAGGTACATCTTTATTTATTTATTCTTTGGGCCTTGAGTGTCTTATCCACACAGACTGGCCTCCTCAGGCTCTTGTAAACAAACAGTAACTGCAGTTAAGCACCCTCGTCAATGAAGTTTAATCTGCTCCACTGAGGACTTTTGCAACCTCACCTTACTACTTTTGAGAAAAGTGGTGGGTTGTTATAATTTGTTTTTTCTTACTAGCTTCTTTGCCTTTCTTGGGCTCAGATAGCTCTTGTGTTTTAGTAAAACAGGCCACTATGGTATGTGACACTCTGCCCTTGCTTCGTCTCTCTGCCAAACTCTGAAGTCAAGTCTGACTGTCAAAAGCCAGATCTTATCAAGGTATTTGGAGGAAAAATTTTTACTGAGTAGCGAGTTCATGTTGCTTTATGTCTCTCCATAACTCATAATTGCTTTCAACTTATCCCATATCGTATGTCTTACTTGTGGTATTTTGAGTTCATTGTGCCTTTCCATTGACAACACTTATAAGAAGAAGTTAGCTGTTTTCTTTTATATTTTGGTTTATGTTTTCTTAATTTGGCCTGTGGAGCGGATAGGAAGTAAAAGTATTTGCCAGGTGAGTGACACCTATTCAATTTGAGGGCATCCTATCACTTACAGAAATGATAGACTTAGTATTTTCACCGTAGTGTTTATCCTGATACCCAGAGAAGGCATGTCTTTGTAGGTCAGTGTCTGAGTATTTTCAGGAAGAAGAAATTAGTCTCTAACCAAAATGTAAGATCTGGGGCTCCCATATATGAATATTTCTTGTTGGCCTGGCTGAACTGTGTCTTATTATCAGAACTTTTAGTCTGAGTGGGAGTTTAGAGGATTCGTTAGCCTGGTCCCTCATTTTCAAGATGAGGAACCCCAGGCCTGGAAAGATAAGCATATCTTGTGGCCAACAGGCACATGAAAAGATGTTCAACATCACTAATTAGAGAAATGCAAATCAAAACTACAATGAGGTATCACGTCACACCAGTCAGAATGGCCATCATCAAAAAGTCTACAAGTAATAAATGCTGGAGAGGGTGTGGAGAAAAGGGAACCTACACTGTTGGTGGGAATGTAAATTGGTGCAGCCACTATGGAGAACAGTATGGAGGTTCCTTAAAAAACTAAAAATAGAGTTACCATATGATCCAGCAATCCCACTCCTGGGCATATATCCAGAAAAGACGAAAATTCTAGTTCAAAAAGATACATGTACCCCAGTGTTCATAGCAGCAGTGTTCATAGCAGCACTGTTTACAATAGCCAGGTCATGGAAACAACCTAAGTGTCCATCGACAGATGAATGGATAAAGAAGATGTGGTACATATATACAATGGAATATTACTCAGCCATAAAAAAGAATGAAATAATGCCATTTGCAGCAACATGGATGGGCCTAGAGATTATCATACTAAGTAAGTCAGACAGACAAAGACAAACATCATATGATATCACTTATATGTGGAATCTAAAAAAGCAATACAAACGAACTTATTCACAAAACAGAAACAGACTCACACACATAGAAATCAAACTTACGGTTACCAAAGGGGAGAGGTGAGGGGATTAATTAGGACTTTGGGATTAACAGATACACGCTTGGCTGTGTTCACTGGAAAGGCTTAGAAACAATTATCCAATCCAGTAACAAGAAGCACCCCTAGCACCACCCACATGGCGGTTTCTAAACATTATGTTCCCCTGAAATAAACGAGAGCTCCTAGCAGAACTCAGATGTCAGTTTGAAGAGCCTTCCGCTGTCCAATGAAGAGAAAATTTGAGCATTAGTGAAAATAATAACTGCTGTGGAATGTAGCATATCAAATATGTTTAAATTCAGACTTTGCAATGATACTTTTTTAAAATGCTAATCTCAGTTACATTTGGAGGATAGGAGAGAATCAACTTACTATTCTGAAAACTGTAGAGAGGAAAAAGCATTTAACCTGCTCTTCCTATTGCTATACCTGAAGGTAACCAAAAAGTTGATAAAGGGAAGTTTCTCTCTGTAGAAGTATTTCAACTAATAAAGAAGGAGTGATAGAAGTAGAATAGCACCAGTTTGCAGACCTGTACCAAAATAAAAGAGCTAGGCAATACAGGGAGCAGAGGATTGTGTTATCACCACCGAGACTCAGTCAGCAAAACCCAGACTGTGGTACCAAGGTACACGATCTGGCTTATACACCTCCCAAAAAGAAATTTGCAAGAAAAAAGGATGGAGGAGAAAGAACTTATGTAGGAAACACATCAGCTCTATGCCATGTGGGCTGTCTTTGCATCTTGATTCAAGCAGCCAACTTGATTGGAGATACCAAGCAGCTGCACACTGGCTGGACAGTTTATACCAGGAACAAGTTTCTTTTCTTAGGTGTGAGGTTGGTATCGTCCTTATTTTTTTTTATTTTTTATTTTTTTGTGGTACGCGGGCCTCTCACTGTTGTGGCCTCTCCCCGTTGCGGAGCACAGGCTATGGACGCGCAGGCTCAGCGGCCATGGCTCACGGGCCCAGCCGCTCCGCGGCACGTGGGATCTTCCCGGACCGGGGCACGAAGCCACGTCCCCTGCGTCGGCAGGCGGATGCTCAACCACTGCGCCACCAGGGAAGCCCTGTCCTTATTTTTTAAAGAGTCCTTATCTTTTAGGTAAAATGTATGGATGAAGTGTTAAATGACCAGTGAAAGGGAGAGGTAGGGAGGAGATTAAAAGCTTGGCCGTGAGCCGTTAATTGGGACGTCGGGTGATGGGTAAATGGGGGCTCGTTATACTATTCTGTAGATTTTAAAAGTTTGAAGTTTTCCATAATAAATTTTTAAAATAAAATAAATGAAAAGGAAATATAAGTTATAACCACTCATATAACTGTAATGATTTTCAGGTGAAACAGATCTCAATGACGCAATAACAGAAGCAGGAAAGACTTACGAAGAAATTGCCAGTCTTGTGGCAGAACAGGTATTGACATAACCCCACAATTCCAATTAAGACTTTATGCTACCTCATCCACACATTTAATTTAAACCCTGTTTTAAGGCAAAGTTTCCAAATGGCTATTCTCTTCTATCCCTGTGTATCTTTGTTAATTACATTGGGTAATAGTATTTCTTAGGCCAAGCTAAAGTGATGGATAAATTCATCATCATGAAACCTAAATACCTTCCAGTGTTGATGGTTTGAATCCATTCTCAGCCATGAGGGGATTAAAACATACAGGAAAGCTTTGCTCAAGCCCCTGTTTGGACTCTTGCTCAGCCTGTCTGAGCCTTGGTTTCCTGGTCTGGTAAATGGCGATGGCAGCACCTACCTGGAAAGGATCTCAGGCTCCAACAGCTAATAAAGAGAAAGCCCCCGGTGCAGTTCCCGGTATGGAGCAGGTTTTTGTTACAGACACATGGCTTTCATTGGAGCTTTTAGTAGCCTGATTTCAATTATGTTCATCAATAACAGATAATAAGTTTCCTTAAGGGGAATAACCATCCAAGTTGTTTCAAATCCCTAAATTTAAAAACCTTTGTTTCAGATGATGATTTGAAATATATGTTTGTATGCACGTACATTCATGTGGTCATTAACTACTCTCCTGATACTTGTAAAAAAAAAAAGATACATTTTTAGAATTGTGCATACCATAACTATTAAAAATTAAATCTAGAAAAATAGAAAAATTTAAAGTTGCCACTTTTAATGGTTACCACATTTTTAATAATTATTTTCATTCTCTGCTAAAATTTAGACATTAAACTATCTAAGGTCTTATTTGCTCGTATGTAAACGTACAGTATTAACCAGGTTTTTTTTTGTCTCACAGTGTTGTATTTTGGACCACCTCAAAACAGCTAATTTTACCAACCAACCTAAAAATTTTGTTTTATCATTTTCTTCACAACCTATGATGAGAGTATAGTTCTTGGGGATTATTTTCTTATAGGAAAACTAAGCTGAATGCTCGACACTCAGTAACTTAATGTAGTGCCTGGTGGATTTGGCTGATACAGTCCTCAGATATAACAGTTTTCTCTTCCTTGATTGTCTGAATTCCTCCGCCAATAATAACCAGTCTGTGTCTTGTTACAGCCAAAGAAAGATCTCCATTTCCTGATGGAATGTAATCATGAATATAAAGGTTTCCTTGGCTGCTTCCCTGACATTATTGGCGCTCACAAGGTAACTTGATCATAGACGTTCACAGATGACATCCCGGGTGAATCAGAACCCAGGCGCACCGCCACCTGCCTGAGGCTGACCCTTCAGTGCCCCCCAGTCAGGAGCTGGTCTCTGAACCAGCTGGAACGGCTTGGAGTGTTTATAAATAGTGAGGTCCTAACATGTTTAGATACATGGATAGTTTTTTAGTTTCTTTTATTCCGTAAAAAGATTATTTTGAGAGAACCTAAAGTATGATAAAGATTCCTTTATGGATATACTTAGGTCAGGTATCAAGCATAATCATGGTGGTGTTTGGTATTCAAGTCAGTGTCAGGAATGGTACTTTCCCTCATCAGTGAGAGCCTGTGTGCTGGGTGGGCAGGTCCTCAAAGGTCCTTTCCTGTCCAGATGAAGTAAGTTGTTCTGTCCCCGAGCCTGACGAAGCGTCTCTCAATTAAAATCAAAATGGTCAATATCAATTTTATATGTTTATATTAATAAAAAGGAAACTATATAATTCCCATCATAAAGGTTTTTTAAAACTAAATAAAAGATTGGTTTGGGGTGTCCTCAGATTCTGATTCTTGTTAATTTTTCTCTCTCTTTCAAAATCTGTGTACTACTTCATTACTGTGGGTATTTTATCAACTGTAGTACTCTAGAGTATTGTGATATACTTGGGTTTATTAAGAGATTCTCTACAAAGGCCTGGTCTGCGATCCTAACAGTCCTGGCAAGTGGGCATTTTAGCATTTGGCTTTATAATTGAAGTATCATGAAGGGGTAGCATAGGTAAGTAAGCTTTATGCAACTTCAGATAGCTTAGTATAGAACTCAGAACATCTTCTTTATCCACTGATTCATCAACGGACACTTAGGTTGTTCCCATATCTTGGCTATTGTGAGTAATGCTGCCATGACCATGGGAGTGCAAGACATCTCTTTGAGATAGTGATTTTGTTTTCTTTGGATATATACCCAGAAGTGGAGTTGCAGGGAAAGTAGATCTTAAAAATTCTCATCACAAGAAAAAAAAAGTTTGTGACTCAGTGAGGTGATGGATGTTAACATACTTACCATAGTAATCGGTTTGCATTATAAATATGTATCAAATTCATTAGGCTGTACATCTTAAACTAATACAATGTTATTTGTCAATTATACTGCAGTAAGACTGGCGGCGGGGGGAAAGGGGGATAAAATAAATAAAATGAAAATGAAAATCTCAGGGAAAATCTGAGAACAGTTAGCATGTTGTAGGAGTTTGTGCCTGCCATCCGAATTCTAGGCGGGGAGCCTGACTAACACTCTCCAGACAGTGCCAGCAAGCAGTGCGGTGAGACGGGCGTGGGAAATGTTCGGCAACCTTTACACTTGTTTCAGTCTAAGTATTAATTTAAAATTAGTTCAGCGCCTCTTACAGAAATCACAGTAAAGCTTATGATCAGTCCACTTGGGCACCAGCTTATGAAGTATTCTACTTTGTAACAGAGACACAGTGCCCCAGTGCATATGCTAGACTCACCTGGATCGGATGACTTCCTGAACCTAGTGCCTGTTTTCCCATCATGTACTACTCGTATCATGGCAGTGGCTTATACGTATTACAGAAGGAGAGCGCTGTTTAGTTTTCTGCTGTGTGGTAGCATAAAATTGTAGCTTTCAGCTAAGTTATATTTTGCAAGAATAGCAACATTTTTGTCTCCAAGTGACTTACAGGAAGTTACATATAGATGCTTACCTTATGTTCTTATTTTGTGGGGACATTTTCCTATTCAGTAGCAAGTCAATTACAGAATATGTTAGCCTTGTTATATTTTAAACTAATAATTGATCTTTATAGATTTGTTTTATTGATACCACTGCATTTTGTATTTCACAGGGAGCAATAGAAAAAGTGAAAGAAAGTGATAAACTCGTTGCAACCAGTAAGATCACCCCACAGGACAAACAGAACATGGTGAAGCGTGTTGGGACAATGTCTTATGCTTTGCAAGGTAAGAAGGAAAGGTCTGTGGCTAACTAGTGGAGGTTTTTTCCTCAGCAAATTTTCTATCTTCCTTGCTGGAGAGAAACTCAAATGTGAACAGCAGTTAAATTAATAAGAACTGGGCTTCCCTGGTGGTGCAGTGGTTGAGAGTCCGCCTGCCGATGCAGGGGACACGGGTTCATACCCCGGTCTGGGAGGATCCCACATGCTGCGGAGCAGCTGGGCCCGTGAGCCATGGCCGCTGGGCCTGCGCGTCCGGAGCCTGTGCTCCGCAACGGGAGAGGCCACAGCAGTGAAAGGCCCGCGTACCGCAAAAGAAAAAAAAATTAATAAGAACTGATTCAAAATATCTTCATAAGCCTGTTGTTTGCAGGATCCCAGTGTTAATGAAAAGCTGTAATATTTATTTACTTTTTCACGCATTTACGTGACATAACTATGAATGACAGCTTGATTAAACCTGTACATTTTTATTATTTCTTGGAGACCTTGAAGATTCCTTTCATAACCTTTAATATCAGCCCCTATCCAGATTAGATTCCAGCGTTCAGCCTTCAGCAGCATGTAACCTCCCGAGACCATAGAATGTGAAGGGAGTTTGAACATAGCATTTTTGGCATAGTTTGACTGTAAATAAAGAGAAAATATTAATGTTTTGAGTGTTTTCCAGCAGATAGGAGCAGTGAATGGATTTTTCCTCTTTTGGTGGATGGATAGAACATACATGGGCAAAGGAGGAAGGGGAAGGATGTTCCAGTGTGAACAAAAGCACACAAAATAATGGTACCAGATTAGGTCATTGGCCTTTGGGAATGAAACACACTTGGAGAGTATTAGGGGAAAAATTCTGGTGATTGTGGAGGGCCTCGAAAGCCAGGCGGAAGAGTCTAGACTTGCTGTGGGCATTAAGAAGCCATTAAAAGGTTTTGATGGAAAAATGAAACAAACAAAAAAGCACTGCTCAAGGGAGAGGGTTTGCTAGTGAGTGGGGGAGGGCGTGTGCAAATCGGGGGCTGACGTTAGTCGGACAGCCCGACCAGAGACCTGACTCCTGCCGTCTGAGATGTTGAGAACCCGAAGAAGATGAGGTGCTAGGGGAGAGAATGAAGGGTAGTTGCGGGCTTTTCTAAAGGACATCCTTCGGGACTAGGGAAGGTGTGGGAGAAGGGAAGAATGTGTGAAAGGCGTCCAGAAGTAAACAGGGAAGCCTGACTGAAGCTTTGGGCTTTGAAGGGTTTTGAACGGGGCAGTTGGTTTTGAACTTGTGTTTGGGGTTATCCAAATAAATAAACGAGAGGCTTTGTACAACTTTTGTAACAACATAAAACTCAGAACAGCGAGCTTTTTGTAGGAATTTATGCAGGCGGTTGGCTTTGTAGGTGTGGAGTATAAGTAAGGGAAAAGACGGGATGCGGGGGGTAGGCGATCAGGAGCCCTGATAAGGAGGCGTCTCCAGAGTTGGTGATGGGGTGAGGGTGCTGAGAGGCAAAGTTAGAGACGGGATTCATTTGCTGAATCGGTACATTCAGCAAACAGGAAGGATGGGCGTGTGACCCTCTGCCTGAAGAGAGCCTGCGTTCTGGCAGCCCTGGTGCTCAGCGGCACCAGGCTCCACTCTGAAGAGGGCCTTGCTCACGTCTCACTCCTCTGCCCAGCTTTTCAGAGTCCCTCAGGAGACCTGCCTGGGCAGTCTCTGTGCAGGAGGGGACATGGCAGCCAGCGGGCGCCTCGCTAGGTCCACTGTAAACAGACTTGACGTTCTTAGCTGCAGCCATCTGTAGACGGTGAGACCAAGTCGGTTTCCCGCTCAAACAGGAGTTGCCATTTGGGTGATTATCTGTATTGGGCTTTATAGGATTTTATTAACGTGCCAGTCAACAGTAATTGTCCATCTACTGGAAAGCGTTGTTTGCCATTAACTGTTCAAATTGTTTTTCTAGGCTCTTTCTAGCATTTTGTCAGGAACTGTCACGGGCCAACCGGATTAAATCGGTTGATGATTAATCATAACCAAGCAGAGACACCAGTTGTGGCCGTTTGAAGTCCGGGGGGCACTGACTGTTGTCTTGGTTTTGGTTGTAGCTGAGATGAATCACTTCCACAGTAACCGGATCTATGACTACAACAGCGTCATCCGCCTGTACCTGGAGCAGCAGGTGCAGTTCTACGAGACGGTGAGTGGGCCCTGCTCCCAGGCCTCTGTGCACACGGGGAGGGCAGGGTTCCTGCTCACGTACGTTGACCCTATGAAGTTAATCTGCTTGTATTTTTTAACCCTAACTAATAAACCAAAGGTGGCTAAATATTGGGCAGGGGTTTTTCCAATCTCTTTTAATCAAATCCGCCTTTTCCTTTGAGTAACACTGGGTTAAAAGGGGGTTTATTTTTTTAAGAAGAAGATTATTGGATGCTGGTTGTGAGGCCCCAAGAAGCCCTTATTGTGTGGTCCCTTTCCCTCCCTCCAGCCCCTCTGTGCACAGGGAACACTGTGAATGAGATGAGGTCACCCTGCCGTCCCTGCCGGCTCTCAGCTGGGGAAGGAGCCTGGCACCATTGCAGGACAGCACAGACTGGCTTTGTTTGTGAGTGAGGTTTTCGCAGTGTACCAGAGGAATCTCAGAAAGAAAACGAAAACGAGAGGGAGGGTGAAACCATAGATATTTTCACTCAGGAACCAGTAATGAAAATGTTAACTTTTGTGCCTCAGCATAGCAATTCTGTTATTTACCAGAGTGTACAGAAAACAGAGATCTGGCATGTATTGAATAAATGGAAACTCAGACATCGAAGACAAGTTCTGTAACTTACACAGTGACCGTGTGTTGGCTGCCATGTTTCTTACTAAGTTTTCCACTGTTTCCATGGTGTCATCTCATGTATGTTCAGGGATAATGATAGGCAAGCCCCAGGCCCACATCCATGCACGCGTCATCTTATCTTTGGGTGGACACTGCCGCACGTGTCTCTCCAACAGTCATTCTTGGAAGGGAGCTGTGGCTGATGTGCTCTGTGCATATTGTCCATTGCGTGTTGGAAACAGTTGGTTTCCGAGACGAGCTGAAGGCGCATCCTGTCTCCACACTGTGTAGCAGCAGCTGGGCCCCGTGGGGAGCCGCTCGACCGCCGAGTCTCAGGAGTTCACAGGTGTCCGCGAGGGCAGGGGAGTCTGGGCCAGCACGCAGACCGGATCCCCCGGATCCCTGGAGGACAGGCGGATGGTCTAGGAACGATGCTGCACAGCGTGGCAGCAGCAGCGCTGTGGGAAGGAAGGAGCGGGGCTTCCTGCAAGCCGGGCACCACCGCGACCGGGCTTTAGGAAGGCCTCTCCACTGCCCGGAGGCTGGGTTGGTGCTGGAGAGACTAGGAGCATCGACCAGTTCAAGGATTTGAAACTTTTGCCATGTTTAACTCAGAAGACGTGGAAATGATAGAGTGCCGTGAAGTCACGGTGGGGGATGTCTCACAGTTGTTCTGTTTTTCACCAGATTGCGGAAAAGCTGAGGCAGGCCCTCGCTCGCTTCCCGGTGATGTAGAACAGAACGAGCGTGAAGAAATGCCGAAGTGCTTCCTTCTGACTCGGGGCGACGCAGTTTAATTTTCTCCCTCCGTCATCCAAAAAGAAAGAAAGAAAACCAAAAAGAAATAGAGTTGGGAAAAACTGCGTTTCCTTTAAGCCTAAATGCATCAGTGCTTTAGGGATAGTCTTTTGTTCACTTCCACATCCATTATTTAAACCAATGGAAGGAAATTGTCTATTTTTGGAAAGTAGTTAAACTTTGTCAGAATTTTGAATGGAAAATTAGGGGTTTCCCCAAGGATATTTTACATAAAAATGTAATCGATGAGTCACCCACGACCTTCCAGTTCTTACCCAATGTCAGATAATTACTAATTGCTTTCTTAAAAATAGGAAATATGCCAGAGTAAAAAATATATACGTTTGTATATTTTTATAACTCTTTTCAGCCCTTTGGGATTCCTGTCTATTTAGGAAGATCTACATGCCTTTCGCTGAGATATTTATGACTCAAGTGCTTACATTTCCTGGAGAGAGAAAGCAAAGAGGGGCTCCCGGGGCTGCGGCCCCTCACGTGCCCGTGACGCACGTGTCCCTTCAGAGGACAAAGCTTGGCCGAACCCCGGGATCAGAGCCCCTGCGCCCACTACCCTAAAGTGCTGTCTGCTGGGAGGAGCGCCTCCCTCCTCAGGCTTCTTCCCGAGCCCCGGCAAGGCTGGAAGAATTCACCGAGAAAGCTGGGGACGCCCTCTGCCTCTGCTCCCGGGGAAGGAGCGGCCGTGCTGACCCTGCACCCGGGAGGGCCGGCCCCGTGGGCAGACGTACCTCCCGAGCTTTCCACTCATTTTTAAGTCTCGAGGTGTTCGGTGAGACCTCGTGAAACATGCCAGGGAAAGCGAGATTTGCCGCTTGACCTGATTTAGACTAGCGGGCCAGTGGGAATTATCTGAAAAGATAAAGCACAGGTTAGCAGACCTCTCCCGGCCCCCCAAATGGAAGGAGTTTAGGGGCTGAGGAGGGCGGCAGCCCGCATAATGTGCGGTCATCCCGAGCTTTTACGTTTGAGAAAAAGCACAGAGCGATGTTATTCCCGACGGTACCCTAAACTGCAGACAGAATTTTCCTGATCACTAATACTTCCCTGAATGGCATAAAGCCAAACAGGATCTTTGCAAAGCGTCAGCTTTAACTCCGGACACTCGCAGACACGGTCTCACTCCTGCAGGTGTCGGCGTCCTGCACAGCTGCCTTACTGCATCCTCTCCACCTGCTTTCACTCTTCTGACCTGATAGTTACATGATAGAAAATGGAAATTTTGGGCCAGCACAAATAAAGTGAAACCAAAAAATAAATACCAGAGGAAATCAAATGAACAGGAATATGAGAACTTCTTGCTCTTCAATATCACGGGTTTTTTGTTAATGTTTTATAAGAAATTTTCCCTACCTGATTTTTCTTTTATAAAATCTCATAGAACAGTGTTTATGTTACAGCCATTTAATGTATGTACAAATTGTAAAGAATATGTATAAATGTTTTACACAAATATAAGAGCATGTAGAAGCCAACATATAAATAAATTGTTAAAAAACTGTACAGTAAATTCTCAAGCACTTTTTCAAAACACTTTTTGGTGTTTTCGTGTGATTTTTTTTTTTTTTTGATAATTGTTTCTTGTTGCCGGCTGCTGAAAAGAGTGCAGGCAATGAGTTTTGCCCTAAAACTTATTGCTCCTGACATGAATTAATAATGCTAGTTCCTTAAATCAGAGTTATCAACCTGGGAAGCCTGTCACAGTCACCTGGAGAGCAGTAAGAACACTGCTTACTGCTGCCCAGTGTGTTAGGGTTCTCTAGAGACACAGCACCTACGGGGTGTGTGTATTCATTCTTTACGTGAGGTTTACTTCTCTTGATACTCCATATCTTAATTCTGTGGTGTAAATTCCGTCACCTTGTCCTTCAGGGGTGTCCAGGGAGGGGCTGTGGCTCTGCAGCTGTCCACTGGGGGGGCGGTGTCCGCACATCGGACAGAGCCCAGGCCCGTCTTCTCTTCCTCGGCCGCTCATCGTGGGGAGCTCCCCGTGAGGCCTTAGGTGCGGGCTGGGAGGAGAAGGCAGTGTTGTGGGAGTGGGGGCCGTGGCATTCGGCCACTTCCTTGTGTCACTTGAGCCTTCAGGGCCTTTAGCTATCACAGAAGAGCTTTAATTATAGAATAATTTATAATTTTTATAAATCTTGACAATGTAAAACTAGTAGATAAATATCTGGAGAGGAGAGGTAAAGGCATGGTGGAGGAAAAGGTCAGTCCACTTGTCGATTGTGTGACACTGGTTGCCCATCCCCAGAAGCACCAGGTCCAGGACGTCAACCGCCTGTAAGGTTTGCAGGTGTTGAGGTCACCAAGAAACACACAACTCACAGGCTCTGGATGGAATGTAAAGAAGAGACAGAGTAAGACCAGCCTCAGTGATGAGCGTTGGTCCCCATGACCAGTGGGAGATGGTCTGTACCCACCCCTCTACTGCAGCAGGTGACGGACTCCAACCCTCCTCACTGGGAACAGCTGGAGCAGTGGAACTGGCCAGGCGATTAAGCAGAACAAAGAAGCACACGTCCAGCCCGGAACAGGGTAAGATATTCCTGAGTAGAGAGGCTTGCCCAGGCTCTGAGGGCTCTTTATCTCCATGTATGGTGACGTTCCAGGCTCACTCTCTTGTGGCCATGCAGGAGTGGAAAGACTGTGCCCGGGAGACTCTGCCTTTCCCCACACTCCTGTCCACATCCGCAGTGGAGGGACTCAAGAGATCCTGTCTTAAAGGTTGGGAATCCAAACTATGAATGTCCATTGTTTAAAGTAGTAAAAGCACTCGAGTAACTATGTTTATGGCTGAGTAATTGCTGAGTGGAACTAATGACAAGAATGAGGGAGGAAGGTACTTTTTTCCTATGTGTGTTCCTTAATTTTTTTCAGCCTGTTTGATTTAAAATCCTTTTCTCCAAGAAAGTAAGAAGAATTTGCGTTCCTTTCCCAAGGTCCTCTTGCTCTCCAGCTGGCTTTGCCAGCTATGCCAAGAATGCAGAGTCCTCACTGCTTTTTACCCAGGCTGATGGTCAGCACGGTTTGCAGCGAACAGCCTTGGTGGATGAGGTAAAGGTCGTCTAGGAAGAAGAGCAGGTGTTCCTACTGCTTGCTATAAAATGCGGGTTTCCCAAGCTCCAGGTTCCTTTCCACAAGAAGGCGTCCCTCGGGCGCCCCCTAGTTGCCCCTGATGGACTTGCAAGGCAGGAAGGGGAGAACCAGCCTGTGAGCTGAAGCTCTCCGGCCGGCTGTGCCGCTGGAAATTGAATTACCCATTGTCTCTGACTCAGGGGTTTCATTCTTCTGCGGGCATCCATGAAACAGCAACAGACTAACTAATTTGCTTGTAAATAGAACAAAATCAAATCCCAGACCCAGCAGTTACTTCTGTAGGAAAACTTTTTTTTTTAATTTATTGAAGTATAGTTGATTTACAATGTTGTGTTAATTTCTGCTGTACAGCAAAGTGATTCAGTTATACATATATACATTCTTTTTCATATTCTTTTCCATTATGGTTTATCACAGGATATTGAATATAGTTCCCTGTGCTGTACAGTAGGACCTTGTTGTCTATATATTTTATATACAGTAGTTTGCATCTGCTAACCCCAAACCCCCAGTCCATCCCTCCCGCACCCATCTCCCCCTTGGCAACCACACGTCTGTTCTCTATGTGAGTCTGTTTCTGTTTTGTAGATAAATTCATTTGTGTCATATTTTAGATTCCACATATAAATGATATCATATGGTATTTGTTTTTCTGACTTCACTTAGTATGATCATCTCCAGGTCCATCCATGTTGCTGCAAATGGCATTATTTCATTCTTTTTTATGGCTGAGTAGTATTCCATCGTATATATAAACCACATCTTCTTTATCCGTTCATCTGTCTGTGGACATTTAGGTTGTTTCCATGTCTCAGCTATTGTGAATAGTGCTGCTGTGAACATAGGGGTGCATGTATCCTTTTGAATTATAGTTTTGTCCAGATATATGCCCAGGAGTGGGATTGCTGGGTCATATGGCAACTCTAGTTTTAGCTTTTTGAGGAACCTCCATACTGTTTTCCATAGCGGCTGCACCAATGTAAAACATTTTTAAAAACGAAGAATAAGAAACCCAATCAAAAAATGGGCAAAAGACCTAAACAGACATTTCTCCAAAGAAGACATGTAGATGGCCAAGAGGCACATGAAAAGATGTTCATCATCGCTAATTATTAGAGAAATGCAAATCAGAACTACAATGAGGTATCACCTCACACTGGTCAAAATGGCCATCATTAACAAGTCTACAAATAACAAATGCTGGAGAAGGTATGGAGAAAAGGGAACCCTCCTCCACTGTTGGTGGGAATGTAAATTGGTGCAGTTGGGAACAAACTAAAGCTTTAGCAAAGCAGAAGGAGATTTTTTTCCCCAGCTTTATTGAGCTATAATTGACATATAACCTTGTGTGAGCTTAAGGTGTACAACGTCATGATTTGATATGTGTGTATATCTGCAAATGATTGCCAAGCTTAGTAAGGTTAGTGAACACATCGATCACCTCACATAGTTATACTTGTGTGTGTGTGAGGTGAGAAGTTTTAAGATCTGCCCTCTTATATAGCTTTCATATATATAACACAGTATTTTAACTGTACCCATGCTGTGTGAATGCTGTTGACAATTCAAAGGCCAACAGTGGGCGAGGTTGTCCGAAGGCCATTAACCTCTGTGGAGATTTTTTAGCTTCTGAGTCAAGAGTAAGTTCAAAGGTCTTTAGATGGGAATACACATCCGCATCTTAAGCCAAAAAAAAAAGTGATAAAGTTCAATTAAGCAAATCAGTTTGTAGGATTTTCAGAACTCTTTGAGGGGGAGAGAGAGAGAAATGTGTGTACCATGAACCAGGAACCTGGGCCATGCACGACCAACTGCTTTTAAGTTTGAAGCACTGGTGTTTTTGGTTTTGGGATTTTTTTAATGGTTGAGGGCTTCTCACCTGGCTCATGTCTGGGAGCTGCCCTGTAGAGGGGGTGCTTGGAGCAAAGTTGGGGAGGCCCAGGGGGTGGGGTTGGTGGTGAGTCATCAGTTCCAGAGAAAAGCCACCGACATAACTGAAAATGATGTTGGTTCACCAGAAAGCCAGAGTCCTGCACTTCTCTGGGTATAAAACAGCATCGGGGCATGTGGTGGTGAGCATGGACATGGCGGCCGCCCACGGCCAGGTGCCTGGGCCCAGAGGGAACACATAGCCCTGCCACTTGTCCTGAGAGCATCGGTTCTCAGTCATAGGTAACATTGCCCTCAGGAGACATTGGCAGTTCCTGGGGACATTTACTGAGGACTTACTGTCATCTGGTGGGTAGAAGCCAGAGCGACTGCTGAACACCCTCCAATGCACAGAACAGCCCCCATGAAAAATTATCCACCCAAAGTGTCAACAGTACCCAAACTGAGAAACGCTGCTTTAAAGCAGACACAACTGATTTGCCTTGGGACCAATAGGTGTTTTCAGGACACAGAGATGGCACTCAACAAATGCATGTGGATGAGGATAAAAACCTATTATCAATAAAATCTAGGAGTGCCCAGGGTAGTGTTGGAATAGAGCGTGCCCAGAGAGGCTTTAAGGCCGAGAATGCAAAACCTGAACCAGGAAGCAGGACATGGGCTGAGACTGAGCTGCTCCAGCGGTTCTTTGGGGGTAAGACGATGAGTGATCTTTATATAAGATTACATTTTTCTGAGTTTTTTAACGATGATCTTGTATTATAAATCAAAACAATGTAGTGAACCACATGGTGGCTCTAGCTAACACTGCTGCATGATATACCAGAAGGCTGTCAAAGAGAGTAGATCCAGAGAGTTCTCATCACAAGGAGAAAGTTTTTTTCCTTTTTTCTTTTCTTTTTATCATGTCCATATGAGATGATGGATGTCAGCTGAACCTATTATAATCATTTCATAATATGTGTAAATCAGGCTGTACACTTCAAACTTATACAGTGATGTGGGTCAATTATTTTTCTATAAAACTGGGAAAATGAATAAAAATTTATTTGACATTACTAAAAAAATTTTTTTTGTAAGCTGTTAGAATGATCTAGTTTCCTAAACCATCTGTTTTCTGGGCAGTATTAGCACCACCCATTAGAAATGGGCTGATTCTCGCTGTATGTGCAGACCTCAGTTCATCTGCTAGTTCAACCTTGTGAGGTGGGAATCATCGAAAATTTGAAGACCTTCCTCCTGGTGAAGGAAACCCTTGGTAACGGAAAGAGGTCTGAATTATGAGTCGGATCCCTGGGCTGTGTCTGACACATCTGTCACCTTGAACAAGTCATGTGAGCTCTCTTGGACCCTAGTCCCCTCAGCCACGGAGTGGCTGGGCTAAGAACAGATGTGTCCCAGAGCCCTTCCCAGCCCTGGGCCCTTCTTGAGTCGCCCACACGAGGGCAGGGTGTGGGCGTGGGCCCACAACCCCGTGGCTTCAGTGGGGTCAGCCACCCCTGGACTGGCTCCCGAGTGACCCTTTGGGACCCAGTCCCAGTGAGTTTAAGGGCAGAGCAGCGTGTGTCCCAAACTTCATCACTCATCAACCCTGCCAATTCAAAAGCAGGACCTGGCCCCAACTTCCACCTGCTGCTCTAGGCACATCTCACCTGGCAGGAGACAGAGGTGAGCTCATGAGCAGATGTGATCCAGGGTGAGTGTCGGATTACCCTCTTTTTTTCCTACAAACCTTCTTGATCTCAAAGTGGTCAGCCAGCGCGAATCGACTCCACAGCAGTTGGTGAGGGGAGGTGCAGATGTCGATTCTGTCTTCTGTAATGGTCATTGTCACTGTCGTCACACATGGGTCCATTGAAGTGCAGGAGTGACCCCCCTCTGCCCCATACCTGCCAAGCACGTTCTGAGTTCCGAGCATCAGTCAGCACTCACTCGCGCCCTTTGCCTCGACAAACCCTGAGCCTTCATGAAATGATGAGCCTCTGAACTAATGAGGGAGTTCTGTAATCTTTCTGTTTCCTAGTGTGGGCGTTAGTTTGGCTACGAGAGAGGAGACTGGTTGTCTCCAAGGCTTTAAAGTTATTGCTGGTGCTTCGGCATGCAGCTGCCTTCTAAGCAGCACTGTCTCTCAGAGAATCTTGGAGACACTGTGAGCTTATTATTTGAACATTAAATCCAATATCATGTGATGCACTTTGGCTGGAAAGCTAACGTGAGGCATGTGACAGGCCTGGAGTGAGGCCTGCGGCCTTGTTGAAATCGAGCCCGGGGCTGGGGGCAGGGCCCATCCCTCCTGCCGGCCGAGCGGTCAGCTCACCGCTTCTCACTCCTGCTGCCTAATGTGGATTGTTCTTTAAATCGATTCTGTTCTCCGAGTGGCACCCATACGTTTTTGGCTAATAGTGACTTTCTATTTTGCTGTTTAGCCATCAGATGTAGCTCATTCTCAAGTGAAGAGGGGAAGGGGCGCAGTTAATAACGGAAAGTTTGGACTCAGGGCTGCCCCTGGAGTTGCACGTAGGATGTCCCCTTGGTCCAGGTCAACCTGCTCCCTAGCTCCTTCCCACGCAGATACAGAAACATCTCAGGCTGCATTCAGTTCACTCCTTCGTTTAATAATGTTGGCTGCTGTGATTACTGATTCACCTGGACCTCGAGGAGATGCTGTGCCTTAGCCCTCGAGGACCTCGGTCAGGCCAAGGGACAGTAAGCAGAGAGGCCGCAGGCAGGCAGAGCAGGCTGGACGCACGGAACCGAAAGGCTGTGAGCAGAGCGACGACACATGGCCCGGCTCCGGGCTGACCACCCCGGCCTTGCTTCTGCAGTAACCGGAGCTCTGAATGGACTTGCGTTTTTGACGCTCCCTCCAGTCCAGACGGGAGACTGGTCGTGGAGGACGCGCGTGAGCCCCTGCTGAGGGGGTGCCTTTCTGAGGACCCTGCCAGATGCCTGAGGCAGGATGTCGTCCCACTGCAGCTGCTGCCTCTCTGACCTATTCCCAGCCCCGTGTGAGTCCTGGGAATCGTTTGGCCCATTGATTTCTGCTGGTTGCATCACTGTTCTCACGTGGTGTCCTCACAGGGGCACGTGGGGCAACGTTCAGCGAGAGCCTTGTCTCTAGGGGCTGGAGACAGCTAACAGCTGCAGCCGTTCTGCAGCTCTCCAGAACACAGTCTCTCTCTGTAGCTCCCTTCTCTCCTGAACTCCGCCCGTCTAATCCTAGCAGCCTTCCTCTCCCAGAACTCCGATCTGTCTCTTCAACTCAGTGAGACCACAGAACTCTATGTGGTTTCCCCCTCCCTGTACTGAGCCTAGACTCTGCATTCAGGCAGAATTTGGGGCCATAACGGGGCTCACCTACTTCTCTTCTCTCAGTGGTCAGAGTCCCGTGATGCCTGTTGTCTAAAGTCTGAACCCATTTTTCATATATTCTGTTTTTCTCTATTTAAGGAGAGGTAACCTGCCCTCTGTTACTTCATCAAGGCTGGAAGTGGAAAGCCTGTCATTTATTTTTAAAGTCTGAGGTGAGGGTAGTTCCCCATCCACAGAGAACATCTCAGCACACGTTCCTCAAAACGTACTTTAATTTTCAGCCATGTTCTAGCGGTCCCTGCACATTACACCTTCATCATCATTTTGTTCTCATCTTCCTCTGCGCCTGCTGAGGGATCACGCTTCCCCATCTCCGTAGAATTAGGCATCACTGTGTGACTTGCTTTAGCCACAGAAACGTAGTTGGGAGCATCGAGGACACTTCCTACTGCTCCTCTCTCAGCTCCTATTTTCCGTCACGCGATGACAACGGGAGTAAGTGTTGACATGAGGGGGCTGAAGAGTTGAAGCACACAGAGGAGAGGTGGTCTGGAGAGCGGCTGGGATCCACAGCAGGATTTGCACGAGCAAGGAGGAGACTCCTGCCACGTGGAGCCACTGAGGTCTGGAGCTGTTTTTTGTGCAGCATGAACTACACCAGCCTGTCCTGCCTGAGATAATCCCTCTTTATTGAGCCGGAATATGCGTCCACCCTGACCCTAGACACGTGTCTACAAATATGTTGGTTTAATGAAGCAGGAGGTTTTGAAAACGTACCATTTGGAAAACTATCAGTCCACCGGAAAATGAGGAGCCAGAGGAAGCAAAACCAAGCAAAACTGCAAAAGGAAACAGACCATTGTTTTGAGATTGAGTTCTTTGGTTGATGTGTTTAAATCACTTCCAGACGGATCAATCCATCGTAATTCAGAAGGATTTCTACTTCCCTTGCCACAAATCTAAACAGAATGGAAAACAAATTAGCATAAACTATAGGTATTTGTCTACAACAGGAGACTTGACCCTGGTGAACTGAAATTTTTCTGTGAGGCACCATCTGTCTTTGACCCTCTTCTATTACATGAGGTTAGCTTTGCCTTTTTCAGGCGCCAGAGGAAATGCCTTCGTGGTTAAGATTTACTTCCCAACCACCTGTAGAGGTGCTTTTCCCCCCAGTTATATTGAGATATAATTGACACGTAACATCGTATGAGTTTAAGGTGTACAGCAGAATGATTGATAAATGTGTATATTGTGAAACCATCACCAAAGTACGTTTAGCTAACATCCATCACCTCACATAGTTACCAATTTGGTTTTTATTTTTCTTGTGATGAGAACTTTTAAGAGATACTCTTGATAGCAGCTTCTTCTAACTTGCTTCCAAAAGAGGAATTCTTAACCTTTGGTCCATATATTACTGGGGTGCGTGTGTCAGTGAATCGCATGCGATTGTAGCATATTATGTGTGTATTTTACATTTTTTCTGGGGAACAGGATTTGCACCTCTCATCAGATTCTTAAAGGTCTAGGTGACTCACTTTAAAGACAAAATCAATTTCCTCATCTAAACAGGATCTCATCTCACATTTCATCAGCCGAGTCCTGTTCTTCTTCTTGTAATTGCTTCTCCTTCTCTTTCGTTTTTCTTATAATACAGGAAATGAAGGAATGTCCTGAAGAGGGAGGGATGAGTAGTTTCACAAGTGGACGGGAGGTAGTTTCCACTTAGCCGTCGAGGTTCAGGCTGATCACCCAGGTCAGCTGTCTGAGCGGGACACAGGATTTTAATCCGAGCCATCGTCGTGCAAAGTCCTCAGGGGCTCTTGAAACTCAGAACCACCGTGGTAAGTGATGGCAGAGCAAAGACCTACTGTCACCCTTTGGCCAAAGGAGGGGAGAAATGGAAAGTCACCGAGCCTTGAGGAGAGAGGAGAGGAAGTCCTTCCTCTCACAGCTGACTGCCCTATTTGGTTCAGTGTGGAGTTTTAGATTTTTGTATAAAGCGTTTTGGAATGGGCAGGAGAAGTTGTGGCAGAGAGAATGAAAAGAGAGGGGAGAGGAAGTTATAAATATATCCTCACTACTTCCCGGCGAGTCCTGGCACTGAGCGGCAGAGAAAGCTTATTAGACTAACTGTGAGCAAACTTCTGGATAGAAAGAGACTGAAAAAAGTCTGGCTGTCCAGTCAATATTATTGTCTCAATAACTACGTGCAGGCCCCTGGGGGTCCGCAGGGCATCAGGAGGCAGCAGGCAAGTCCAGCTGAAAATAGCCACTGTGACTGAAGACCCTCTGCTCCCTTGGAGGTGACTTCGGAGCCTTCTGCCCACACATCACAAATACGCCTAAAAACACAAACACTGGGACATTTTCGTAGTACAAGAGCCATGTCCTCATGGAGAATCAAGCAGAATACCTCTTCTAATCTTAAAGTCATATAATGTTATATGTCGATTCTATCTCAATAAAATAGCGGTGGGGAAACTTAACTACAAAGACATTTCCTCTGGCACTAAAAAAATGCAGAGCTAACCTCATGGAAAAGAAGAGGATCAAAGACAGATGGTGCCTCACAGAAAGATTTCAATTCACCAGGAAGCCACAGAAGTAAGGACTCCTAAGATGGGGATGAGCCAGGTGACCTGAGGTGACAGCTCCTTTATTCTTTTTATTGTGCTCACTAAACCGTGGCAGGTCCATTTTTAGTTACCATTTTTTGTCGTGTCTTATGTAGATTCGTGTTCACTTTTGTGGTTGAAATAGTCACATAGCTTGATCTGCAAAAAATGCTGTGATATTTTTTCGGTTGCTGTCAGCTTTTTATGTGACTCCCCCTTTTTCTTCTACACTCCCTGTGGAAACCTGTCCATGGGGACAGCGACCAGTTGGCCTCCAGGCTCCAGAGCTATGCTGAAAATACCGGTGATCTGTGCGTTTCTCAGCAGACGAGGAAAACCACCTAAGCCTGCTAAATTGGTCAGCAGCCTAGTGGAAAAACAAGTTCACTCAAATAGATAAAATATGAAATTAGAGAGTCAGAGGCAGTGTAGCCAACAGAAAAAACTGTGGGTGAGAAGTTTGGAGACCTGGTATCTAATAGCAAGTCCTATCGGGACTTCAGTATTCAGTGAGCAAGTCACTTTCCTGTCCTTTCTATTTCACCATGATTGCCTTGGGAGGAGATACATGACATAAAGAAAAATTAAAATAATTTATAACTTTCTGGGCAGCATTAAGCCTCGTGCTAAAACAACAAGACAATCAGATGCTGGCTGTGCTAGACATGGCAGACATTGCTGGTCATCCAACCCAAAATCTGTTCCTTCCCAACCCCTTTCTGTCTTGTCCATTTCAACTGAAGAGACTGGAAAAGTCTCTATTGTAGCTAATGGGGTTCATGTGACACAGCTCGGACCAATGAGTCTTAAGTGGAAATTTGTTCAGGGTGTCTGGAGAAGCTTTTGCCGTTTTTTGTTTTTTTCAATAAAAGGGACACATGCAGCTGACCTAGATTCCTCTCTTCTTTCTACCTTGAATATTGGTGTAATGCCTGGAGCTGAAGCAACCATTTTGTGGTTGTGAGACAACAGGGCAACACGTTAAGAATGATGGAAGAGAAAGAAGGACCTTGCCTTGATCTTTGATGACATTGCTGAGCTGCTACCCCAGCTCTAGATGACCTACCTTGAGACTTCTTGTTTATTTAAGACTTTTATAGTTGAGTTTTCTCTTACTTCCAGCCAAAGCATTCCTAAGTACCTATGATACACTGGCTATAATATGCTGTTACTAAGAGATTTAACTAAGTTAATTTTATTCAAAAGGGAATCACCATGTAGTAATTTACTTTAATTTTTAAAACTATATAAAAAAGCAAAATTTAAGAGCAAATTTTTTTTAATTTGTATTTTGATAATTTTTAAGCATTCAGAAAAGTTGAAAGAACAGTTTATTTTAGATGTATATTTTATTTGTAAAATTTGTATTTTATTTAAAAGTTATATTTTATTATATTTTTAATTCCATTAAAAATTTATATTTTGAAAGTTTTCAAATATACAGAAAAATAGAAACGTAAAGAAAGTGTCTCCTTTCTCACACTTCCACAGGATGGGTTCAGTATCCAGCCTCTGCCTGCATCCCTCCAAGGATGGGGAGCTTACATTTACACAGGCAGCCTTTTTAAAAAAACACACACAGAAAAGACAAAACTATTACACACATCTAGTTGCTTTAAAGGTCTTCTGGATGTGGAAACAAAACTCACCCCTCTGTAACTTTTCTCTCCGCTCTCTGGAGTGACAATGTACAGATCTTACTATTAAACACTTGGCATTTTCTCCATCGATGGGTCTTGTACCAGTGGTCCCCAACCTTTTTGGCACCAGGGGCCGGTTTCGTGGAAGACCGTTTTTCCACAGATGGCGGGGGGGGTGGGATGGTCCAGGTGGTAATGCGAGCGATGGGGGGCGAGCGTTAGGACCGCTACCGGTCTGCTGCCCCGGGGGTTGGGGACCCCTGTAGTAACCCACTCAGCAAAGGGGTATTTCTGGAGAAGAGTCCAGGATAGAAGGGGAAACAGGCCTCCCCATCCTGAAGTGGGAGCCCATTCGGGAGGCCTGCTCTTCCTCTCGTGCAGGAACGCTGGGGAGGAGGGGCTTGGCAGCCATGCCCCCGCCCCCCGCCCCCGCTCATCTATTGACCCAGCTCTTGTGCAGGGCTGGGGCGTGCGGGGGACGGAGCTTCGCCGTCAGAGCTGCTTTAGGTGGCCGGACAGCCAGATTATTCATTAGTCTGAGCAATCATCCCACCCCTGGTAGGTTCTCCCTGAGTGTGGAATTGAACTGAACAACGGACCAGCGGGCCCTGACTGTTCTTGGCACGGGAAAGGCCCCGCCCCCGACCTGTAGCAGCTGTGCCTTGGGTTGTTTTTACAGTTGGGGCGCTGGGTGCGGCCCCAGGCCCGGCTGGCAGCGGGCACACCTGTGTGTGGAGCTTGGTCTTGGCCACAGGAGTGAATAAAGCTCCCTGACCCCCAGGGCCACAGGTGCCCCCACGAACCATCTTTGTATCCACCCATCTAACATCAGGGGTCGCTGGCTTTCAGTAGGAGACCAGGAGGAAGGGCAGGCGCCGCACAGACACACGCGAGACCCTGCATCGCTGCGGCTGCTGGCGCTGCTGAGCTCGCCACGTCTGCGGGGTGGCCCAGCTGCTGGGCACACTCTGCTGGGCGTTCAGTTGGTGCCTGGGAGGCTCGGGTGCAGCCCTCCAAGAGGTCATGGTCTTGGGTTGTGAGGAAAGCTGATGAGAGCCTGGACCCAGGTATCCCGACCTGAGGTCGTAAGTCCAGTCGTGTGTGTGTGTGTGTGTGTGTGTGTGTGTGTGTAGATACACAGATCGGTGCCTCATGCTCCTTGTTTACAAAAGAAATTCCTTAATAAAATGAACTTCAAGGCCACCCCCCTATTAATGGTGCCCAACACCCGCCCCGCCACGCAGCCCAGGCCAGCAGAGCCAGGCAAGCTTCCCCGGGGAGCTGAGCCAGGTGACTGCAGACCTCACCTGCACCGCGGGGCTTCCCAACCCCGGCAGGATGGACAGCGGCCAACACACAGCTGTTTCTGTGATGGTGACACCAGAGAGCTAGAAAGGGCCTCACAGCTGGGCAGCCCTGTTCTCCTGGGCGGGGGGCTGCCGGCCACAGAGAACACAGACCAACCTCCCACTCCTCCCGTGACTGGCTGCTCTGTCTTTCTCTTGTGTATTTCAGTTCTAGCCTCTGGGAACGAAAGGGAAGGCCTGTATCACCCGAGCTGCCGTTGGCCCAGCGTCTGCGTAAGAGGCTCAGTTTCCCGGCCGGCTCCACACAGGTGTCCACGTGTCCTTCATTCCCTCACTCAACAAGGACTCCAGGATGCCAGGTGCTGGACGTCCAACAGTAACTGTACAGACGTGGCCCTGAAGCCTGCGGGACAGTGGGAGAGCGGGGTGGTGACTAACGCCAGCGTAGTCCCGCCGCGGGGCAGGCGCTGCCCCGCGCCCTTTACGTGTATCTTAATGCCCACAGTGTCCTTCAGTCTCACATATAAAACGTGAGGAATCCGAGGCAGCAAGTTACGTATTAAATTGCTCAAGGTCGCCCAGCGTGGAAAGCGTGGCTCCAGGATTCGAACCCAGGCCGTCAGGCTGCCGCGTCCTGGCGTTTAACTCCTACAGGATCCTGTCGGAGTGACAGTAACCAAGTAAAGCACAGATGTGTGAAGGATTCAGACGTGAATCCCTGCTACCGAGGGAAAGAATAGGGACACCTGCTAGGGAGGGTAATAGTGTGGTGGGCTCCTCCTGAGGGGTCCTGTGGAGGCTGAAGAAAGCAAGCTGAGAAGGACGCAGACAGTGGACGACAGTTCACACTGGCTCCTTGACTTGGGGCTTGGCGTGGTCGGGGGACCGCTCGAGGGTGGCGTGCCTCCTCGGTGGAGGAGGGGCATGGGTGGGAGGACGGCAGGGGCAGAGGGGGGACCACACTCAGGTGCCGTCAGAAGCCAGGACGAGGGGGTGACACGCCTCACCCTGCATGCTGGAGGTGGGGTGAGGAAGCAGGCCAGTTACTGCCATAGTCCAGGGAAGGGTGGTCGCCGTGGTCCGGAGGAGAGGTGGGCCCAGGCGAGACTTACCTGTCGAAGCTGGACAGCTCCAGCTTGCTTCAACACCCCTGAACTGTGCTGGGAACCCCCCCACCCACCCAAATCCTGCAGACTGGCTTCGTTCGAAGTTCATGACCTCTGAGAAGGGCCGTGGTAAGGGAGACGTGGGGTGGAGGGAGGGTCTCCTCTTTACAGTGGGAGACACTGGAGCGCATTTGTACCCTGCAGGGAACGATCCAGGAGAGAAGGGGAGATGGGTGACCTGGGACAGTAGGGCTAAGAGAAGGAACAGAGTCCTTGGGAAGGGAAGGTGGACGGGGTCTGAGCACATGGAGGGAAGCAGGGACTTGTATTGATGTAGAAACTCTGTTTTCCCCCCAAGACACTATTTTTGCAGCTGTTTGAAGTTCGTATATTTTCCGTCCTGCAGAGCTTATTGAGAAGGACGTAAGTTCAAGTTTTCCTCCCTGTCACTGCAGGAAAGAAGACGATGGGGAAGCTTCGGTGATGGAAGATGAGGGAATTCTCTTCTCGTGGCTCTACTCTCTCTAGGAGGTATTGAGGCCTAAACTGCTGAGAGTAGGGAGGGAAGGAGATGGGGTGTGTGAGGGAGGAGAAGGTTGAAACAATTGTCTTAGAGGAAATGAGCTTAACTGGGTGAAACTGTCCTGGATTAACAGGTAGTTAAGTTATGAGATCATGAGGCTAAAATTTATAAATGACCAACTGTGGTCTTGAGATTCCTTTTTCCACCAAAAAGAATCAGGGCTTCTTGAAGAAACGATGAATTCCAGGTCTTAGGAGTAAAAAATGTACAAGATGAGCTTGATATGGTCACACGAGAAGGCAAGGAACCAATCAATCCCAACCAACTGGGGTCCTGTCAAGAGGACCCTGGAACCAACTCCCGCTGGGGTTGGTTCCATCCCACAAAGATGCTCCCACTGGCCAAAGAGGGAACGTTTTGAGCATCAATAAAGATAAGACTGCGACGGACTGGGACGCATCAAGTCCGTTTAAACTCAAATATGAGTTCATAATGAAAGTGAAAAATGAACAAACGAATTGGTCTCCATTGGAGGATGTTAATGGACCAATTCACTGAGCTCAAAATGACTCATTACTTTGAACACTAGTAAATAAAGGAAGAGATTCCTATTCTACCTCTCTTGTTTGCGTTACCATCGGGTAAACAAATAGTAGATGGGAATTTTCTGTTCTTTTAGAAGAATTTTAGCTACAAATGAAGAAAATGATAGAATAGAGCATGACTGTTTTGCAAAGACTATGGCACTGAGGCTTGATGGCTGCTACATCACAAAGAGAAAAAGTCAGACCTGTGCTTCCTGACGGGAAGAACACACCCACCCAGGAGACAGAATCTGCTAGAGCTTCCGTCTCCAGCCACTGAGCTATATTATAGGTCATGCAGAGAGCAAGGGAACGCGCTAAACGATAGCACAGGGACACTCCGCAGAACGCACTCTGTGAGGGCTGCTACCTAGTTTTCTCAGCAAATAAATTGCAAGGGAAGAAAGAAATGGAGGGGAAACCTATGTATTTAAAGGAGGTTAAGAGACACATCGGTCTCACTGCGTAAACGTTACTTGTGTGATGCACACAGACTATGGAAAGCGATTGATGACATTCACAAGACACTCAGAAACGTGAACGCTAACAGAATATCTGATGATATTAAATAATTATTGTTTAGAAAAATGACACCAGTCTGCAAGCTTATGCAATTTCTTTGGTGACGTTGAGGTTTCAGGGTTAAGGGAGTGAAAGGCCACTAAACAAGTTTATGGGAGATTGCAGTCTGGGTAAATGAATGAATTAGTTAATTAATGACTTGAGAATATTAGCTTTTAGCTTTACATATTCAGTGTCATTAATATCTAATGAAATACTGCATATGAAAAGTACTTTGAAAAACGTTCAAGTTTTACTAAAAATGAGGGCTAGAATCATTGAAAGCCAGCCTGTCAGTACACATGGGGATCAATACAGCTCATTTTGCTATGGGCTGATTTGCTTTGCCACTATACTTACGGTGATCACATTCTTCTGAAATCCCTAAAAGGGCGTGTGGTCTGACAAAAGGATATTTTCCAATTTGTGAATGCATTTAATTGAAAACTTTTATTAAGATATCAAATTTAAGTCAGTTGTACGTTTAATGAATCCCTTTTAAGGAAAGTTCAAAGGTACATGAAACTGAAACGAACCCAGAAAAATCCTATTATCATCACCTTAATTATGCGTGAGTCAGTCACTTAATTATTACGTGAGTCAGAGCCCTATTAGAGAATGGTGTCCGGTGTGTGCCACACTTTCAGAGGCAGGAAAACTGGAAGACGGTCCAAGTGTAATTAGAGCGATGGAGTGTTTTACGGGGAGAAGCTGAGAGGGTTCAAAATCACGGTCTCAAAGTGTATTGCATGGTTTTAATCAATACCTAGATCCTTGACTGTACAAAGGGTCATGCAAGAAGAAATGGGCTGTAAAAAAGAACGACTTGTACCCCCTCCCATGTCCCCAAACTGCTCTCGTAAGGGGCAGCCATGACCTCCATGTGACGAAACTCAAAGGACCAGTCCTCGTCCTACTGGACCCAGAGCAGCCTCTGGGGCCCCCTTTCTCCCCTTCAGTGCCCCAGATCAGAGCACCCGTGGGCTCAGCCCTCACTCCCCTTTCTGACTAGCACTCAGCCCTTGGTGAACTCACCCAGGCCATCACCATCGGGATGCTGATAGCTTCCACATTTACTTCTCTGCCCAGACCTCGCCCTTGGACTCC
Source organism: Lagenorhynchus albirostris (assembly GCF_949774975.1). Taxonomy (NCBI): domain Eukaryota; kingdom Metazoa; phylum Chordata; class Mammalia; order Artiodactyla; family Delphinidae; genus Lagenorhynchus; species Lagenorhynchus albirostris. The sequence continues at coordinate 9,284,983 of NC_083106.1, read as the reverse complement.
AGACTTGCGTAACTTACTGCCCACTCGGCACCTCAACCTGGATTTTTAACAGGCATCTCAAAATTAACATGCCCTAATCTGCCCACCCACCCAGCCACCTGCTCCTCCCACAGCTGCCCTTATCTCGGATGATGGCAGTTCCATCCTTCCGGGTGCTCTGGCCAAGATCATGGCATCATCCAAACTCCTGCCTTTTCCTCTTATGCCACATCTGCTCTAACGGCAAATCCTGTGGGCTCACCCTTCACAGACCTATACCGAACCCAGCCGTTTCTCTCCACCCCACTCCCGATGCCCTTGTCCACGTACCGCCAGCGCCCCTGGGTTGTCAAAGCCACCCCCTCCCTCTCTGGCGCCACTGCTCCCTCAAGTTTCATCCAGCAGCTAGGATGATCTGATATAAACATCATCTAAGCAGGCCTGGTCCATCTTAGAAAGGTCTCTTGTCCCTTCTGCCCACCATCCTATTTATTTTGTGATTTTCCCAGCCAGGCTTCCAGAGTCAGCAGACTACGCTTACTGCCCCCATTTCTTCCTTAATTCTTTTTTTTTTTAATTTATTTTTATTTTTGGCCGTGTTGGGTCTTCATTGCTACGCATGGGCTTTCTCTAGTTGCGGTGTACTCTTTGTAGTGGTGCGCAGGCTTCTCATTGCAGTGGCTTCTCTTGTTGTGGAGCACAGGCTCTAGGCACGTGGGCTTCAGCAGTTGTGGCACATGGGCTTCAGTAGTTGTGGCTCGTGGGCTCTAGAGCGCAGGCTCAGTAGTTGTGGCTCACGGGCTTAGTTGCCCCACAGCATGTGGGATCTCCTGGCCCAGGGCTCGAACCCGTGTCCCCTGCGTTGGATTCTTAACCACTTCGCCACCAGGGAAGCCCTCTTCCTTAATTCTTTGCAAGCTTTTTTCCCAGCCTCTAATTCAGAGGTCACCATTACCTCCTCACCAAACCAAGGCTCTTCCCTGAGCCCTCATTGTTAGGGACCTTTCTGAGGGTCTCAACCAGTGACCATCCTGCTTCCCAGACCATCCCCTGCCACACCTGGGCTTCCCTAATCTCAGGCCACTTCTTTCTAGTCTTTTCTTCCTGCCCCTCCCACACTCAGACTGGCCTTCACCCCCCCAACCCCCTTTCAGAGAGCTCTTGCCCTCAGCCTCCACTCTTCATTTCTGGCCTTTCCTGCTGGCTGACCCGCATCATCTTAAACTCAGCACAAGCCAGACCAGGCCCACTTCCCCACCCCCAGTTCCTGTCTCTGGTCACACTGGCTTCCTCCCTCATTCTCCTGTCTCTGTCGATAGGACCACCACCTCCCCATTCTCTCAACACTGGGCTCCTTTCTGACTTCTCGCTGTCCTTTTGCCTCTCATGCAATAGGCACCAGGTACAGTCTTTCGTGTATCTCTCCCCTGTTTCTCTCTCTGCTTTGATAACTTGCTGGGCTCCCTGGCTCCCCAGGTCCTGGCTGACTCCCCGGGCCACAGCTCCGTTGCATTTCTTGCCGTTGTCTACTCCAGGGGTGACGGAGCTGGCTTTTCCTTCCCGCCTCACCTCCTCCCCCTCCAATCATAGACCTCCAAGAGCTCTGCATCTCAGGAGTGGGATGTGCCCAAGCTTTCGCCACTCACATGGGTCCACTGGTCTTCCCAGGTTCCACTCATGGTTTAGGTATCAGAGCTGACCTTTTTCTCGAATGTCTCAAGATCTGATACTTTCTCCATCTGCTAAACATGCCAGTGCCCGAGTGACCCTCAGCCTATCAAGGCAGTGTGTATGTAAGGATGGGGCTTCCTCTGCTGCCCCTGTGGACCATCCCACTCCAAACCATGACCTGAAAACACAGCAGGTGCCAATTCTCAGAGGCAGGGGAACACCCATTATTGGTGTCTAAGATGCACGTTATAGCATTGCTGAAATCAGGGCACTGCTAACGATTTAATTACATGGTTTAATTGGCACCATTTTTTCCTTCTCAGTGGTACATAAAATAGTGGTTCATCTTATTGTGTCTTAAAGCTGTGTGTAAAGCTCAAGTGCTGGTCTGGACTATAGGAAATTTTCTAAAATATGTTCAGCATGCCACTGTGCAGAGCTGTAAATTATGTGATACTAGGAAAGGCAGGAAAGAAGAGGAGAGAGAAAATTTTAAAAGACTTGGTCCCCTTCCTAAGATCATATGACTTAATTTGTGAAACAGGGCTAAGAGAAATCTAAAAACACTTCTCAAACAACATATGAGCAGGTGAGAGCTGAAGTGGACACCTGTGTATCTGAGGGTACATAAACACTGTTGTCTGGAACCTCAGCATCCCAGGAAGGCTTCCTGGAAGAAGTGAGCTTTGCATCTAAAAGGAAAGAAAAAGTGGGCCAAAGGCTACTCTGCCTCATTTAATGGGCACACTGTTCTCAGAAGGAAATAATGTCTCCATTTTACAAATGTTTGGATAGCGTATGAGCATCATACCCGGGATATCCACCACATAATTGAATTTGTGACAAGGGGGCAGGAGGCTCAGGAATGACTTGAATCTCTGCTGTTGTTCACATTTCCTTTATTTCCCAAATCACTCCCTGAGAGGGTATCCACAGAGGATGGAATGTCTGGTGGTTCCTGGTCATTCTTTTTTTTTGGGGGGGGCACCCCAAAGGGAAGACAGGTTTATTGCAGCTGTGGTCAGGCAATCAGTGGTTGAACTAGGCCACACGTTCCAGCTCATCCTTCTTGATAGTGTAGGAGTTGGAGGAGCCCTTGGCGGCACTGATGAGCTCGTCTGCCAGGCACTCGGCAATGGTCTTGATGTTCCGGAAGGTGGCCTCACGGGCACCTGCGCACAGCAGCCAGATGGCCTGATTCACACGGCGCAGCGGGGACACGTCCACGGCCTGCCGCCTCACAGTTCCAGCTCGCCCCGTGCGGGTCGAGTCCTCCCGGGGGCCACTGTTGATGATGGCGTTCACCAGGACCTGCAGGGGGTTCTGGCCTGTGAGCAGATGGATGATCTCAAAGGCGTGCTTGACGATGCGCACAGTCATGAGCTTCTTGCCATTGTTGCGGCCGTGCATCATCATGGAGTTGGTGAGGCACTGCGCCTTGTGGAAGCACGTGGCCGTGTAGCGCCCTGCACCGTGGGGCAGGTATTTGGCATACTTCTCCTTCACTGCGATGTAATCCTGCAGGGAAATGCCATGGATCTGCACATCATCGGTGCTCCACTTCCCGAAGAGCTTGATGTCGGGGGTCTCTGCTACTGCAGGTGCAGCTGTCTCCCACTCCGTCATCCTGAAGGCGCAGCCGAGGCGTCTCGGCCGCTCGGCGTGGACCACGCGTGCCCTGGCACAGATAGGAAGCGTTCCTGGTCATTCCTGAGTGTTCTGCAAGGGCGCCACCATCCTGCTTGCCAACCGGGGGCTCTGCTCCTTCTGGAACTTGCCCGAGAGACAAATGGCTTATCCCACAGCCTTCTCCATGTGAGCAGAATGGGTGTGAGAGGAACCAACTGAGTGTGGGGCCTGATGGGAACATCCTGACGGAGGTCTCAGGGCCATCCATATACATCCCTTATAGGAGAAGGAAACGAGGCCCCCCAAACCCACCCAAAGGGCGATTCCAGGGAATCCCTCTCCTTCTTCTCTCTCCCCTCCCCTGCAGACCATTCCCGACATCCTGGCTAAAACCCAGTGCCAAGAGGGGCCCTGCATAGCTGCCAGGTCCACGTACTCCAGTGGAGGATGCAGGGATATGTGCTGCTGTCCACATGTCTGAGTACAAACTGGCTTGTTGTAGTATCTACCCTTAAGTCAAGGACTGTACACACTCACCAGAGTGGGAGGAGGGGTTGCAAGATGGAGGGAAAGGGCGCGGGCAGGGAGAGGGAAGGGCCCCGCCCTGGCGCACCCACACCCATCAGCGTCTCACAGTTGGCCCAGCGCGTTACTCCCGAGCGTTAGGCTCCTCCGCACCCATCCTGTAAGCCGGTGGGGCAGGTGCCGGTCACCATCCGACAAAGGAGAAAAGCGGGCTCAGAGAAGTCAAGCTCACACGGTAAGTGGCAGGTCTAGAGATCAGGGTCTCAGTTCTCTCTGAGAAAACACACCTTTGATCCTCCCAAATTCTACCTGGGCGGGGGACAGTGGACCGCAGTACCCTCCGTACAGAAAGCTAGTAGAAGGCAACACTTATGGAACACTTTCCACTCGCCAGGCACTCACCAAGCCCTTTACACGAATTAACTCCATCCTCACCGCAACTTTACGAAATAGGTACAGTTACTAATCCCGCTTCACCCGTAGGGCTACTGAAGCCCAGAGAAGCAGGGACTCGTCCAGGGTCGCAGAAGTTGACGAGAGAGGGAGGCGTGAGCGGGACTGGGAGGACCAGGGAGGACAGCGGAGGGCCCGGTGGTTTCCAGCCTCGCGGCGCCGGCCAGGCCCCGGCTGCCCATATAAGGCCGCGGGCGTCCTGTAACGTTTCAGGCGCATTAGGGCGCCCGGCAGACTGCAGCCTCCTCCGCGCCGAGGAATGTGTGGAATCCTCCTTCCTGACTGCCGCCCACCGCAGGGGGACTTCCCCTCCGCACCCGGGCCCCGGATTAGCCCCCGAGCGAGCCCGGAGGCCTCCCACCACTGCCTGGCCGCTGGGGGGAGCGCGGCGCCTCGGCGGAGCCGGCCGGGAGGCGGGGAGGCGACCGCGCGCCCTCACCTGCCCGGGGCGGCGCGCGCGGGCGCAGAGGAGGCGGCGGGGCGGAGGCCGCCGAGGAGCCGGGGAGGAGCCTGCGCCGGGCGGCGGCGTGGGCGCGAAGTGAAACTCCTGGAAGTTGCAGGCCCGCGGGGAGCCGCGGCGGCGGGCCGCGCGCCCATGGCTTTAAGCAAAGGGCTGCGGCTGCTCGGGCGGCTGGAGGCCTCGGGGGACAGCAGCATCCTTCTGGAGGCGCGCGGCCGCGGGGACTGCTTGCTCTTCGAGGCCGGCACGGTGGCCACGCTCGGTGAGTGCGGCAGGCGGCGCCGCCCGGGGCTCCGGGCCGGCGACTCCGCAACGGCGCCGGGGCTCGGGCCGCGCCCTGGTCCCCTGTCCCGGGGAGGATGCCGGGAGGGAAGGTCGCCTGGTCGCCGACCAGTCCCGGGCGGCGCGGAGGTGGCGGAGGCGTGGGCGTCGCACGCGCAGGGTGGCGGGTGGCCAGTTTGAATGAAGTGACGCCGGGGACGCCAGAAGACACGTGTGGCTGCTCCCGGGTGCACAGGCGGCCCACAGGGGTCTGCGGTCTGCGCGCCTGCCGGCGGGGTCCGTTCTTGGAGAGCCGCCTCTGGTCCCTTCTGCCCCGCGCTCCCCTGGGACCCGTTACAGATTCAAGACCATCCAAGAGGGGTGACTTAGGAGGCGGTCCGACCAAGTGCCTGGCGCTGTTTTTCTTTGGCACCTGTTGATGAAACCAGTGAATGCCCGTTCCCTTGTGATGGCCTCCTTCACTCCCGGGGAGGGGGGGGGGAATGGGGACGAAAGCACCGTAACATAGACTCCGGAGAAAGCGCTGATGGCACCTTTGCCTCATGTAAATACTTGGCTGAGAAGCATCAGTACTGCAAAGTATAGAACTTGGAGGCAAAAAAAAAAAAAAAACCAAAAACCAGTGCTGGATGTATTTGACATTAGGCGGTTGCCAAGTCAATGTATTTCACCTGTGAGCTCCAGGAAGTCTTGACACTAACATTGTGTCAAGGGCTTTAGAGACCATCTCATTTAATTTTCACAGTTCTACAAAAGGACTAGTATTATCCCCATACTACAGAGGAGTAAACTGAGGCCTGAAGAGGCTAAGAAACGTGCTTGCCCAAGGTGACAAACAGCTCTACCTGACTTCCAGTGACTATTTCTGTATTGTTGTACAGTCTGCGGCTTCTTGGAATCACCTTGTTTTGTGGCTAACATTCATGATGAAGGCCAGGTAACAAAGGGAGCGAAACCAGGTAGAATTGTTAGAACTTCAACTTGAACAGTAGAGAGTAGGCTTACAACTGGTGTCCATCATCTCCCCTGTTTGTAGCGAAACAAAGCTCAGAGGAGGATCACCAGTCCTTTAGGTAGATGACCTGTGCAGTCACGCCCACCACATTTTATAATTGAATCATCTTTTTTTTCAGATTGTATGCATCAATTCTTCAATTAGATTCTTCGGTATACATCTTGGAAGGACCATCTCTTCTCTTTCTGCTTCCCTAATCATTTCATTAGCATATAGTTATCTGGCTTGTTTTCAGTCACTTGGTTACTAAAACACATCTCCAGTATTGTCAGCACCATAAGTGTGCAGTAATCATGGATTAAATTATTACCAGATTATTCCAGTTTGTGCTCTGTCCCGAAAAGTCCAAGTTTGGTCATTTGCTAAGGTCTTGAAAGAAAACCACAAAAATCTCCATTCCATTTTAGATGTCTACTTCATACCACATGTATCAGAGCTGAGAGATTAAATTGCATGGTACAAAACTACTGCTTCATCAAAGAGATTAAAATATTATTCAGTGGGATGACAGCAACTTTAAGCAAGGTTCCTATATATTTGAGTTCCTTTCAAGCCACTGGGATAAAAAGACTTTATTTTTTCAAAAGTGAAGATTTTAAAATGATTAATGAAAGGAATGCAATGCATATTTTCCGTTGGAAATTAGGTTTGGGCTGAAATCATGTACATTATGTTGGTGATTACAATAGTCTGGATTCTAGAACAGAGGGCGTAATGACAGGAATGGGCCTCAGCTCACGTGCAGTCCACATTTGTCACTTAACCTAGCATTCATTTTTCAGTAGACTTTGGGCTGAATACTTAACTTGTGAAGTCTTCTTAAATTAAGTGAAACTTCTTAAATTAAGTGAAACTATTTATTTTTTAAAACATCTTTATTGGAGTATAATTGCTTTACAATGGTGTGTTAGTTTCTGCTTTGTAACAAAGTGAATCAGCTGTACATATATCCCCATATCTCCTCCCTCTTCCGTCTCCCCCCCACCCTCCCTATCCCACCTCTCTAGGTGGTCACAAAGCACCAAGCTAATGTCCCTGTGCTATGCGGCTGCTTCCCACTAGCTATCTATTTTACTTTTGGTAATGTATATATGTACATGCCACTCTCTCACTTTGTCCCAGCTTACCCTTCCCCCTCCCCGTGTCCCCAAGTCCGTTCTCTATGTCTGCGTCTTTATTCCTGTCCTGCCCCTAGGTTCTTCAGAACCTTTTTTTGGTTTTTGTTTTTTTAGATTCCATATATATGTGTTAGCATACGGTATTTGTTTTTCTCTTTCTGACTTACTACACTCTGTATGACAGACTCTAGGTCCATCCACCTCACTGCAAATAACTTAATTTCGTTTCTTTTTATGGCTGAGTAATATTCCATGTATATATGTGCCACATCTTCTTTATCCATTCATCTGTCGATGGACACTTAGGTTGCTTCCATGTCCTGGCTATTGTAAATAGAGCTGCAGTGAACACTGTGGTACATGACTCTTTAAATTATGGTTTTCTCAGGGTATATGCCCAGTAGTGGGATTGCTGGGTCGTAGGGTAGTTCTATTTTTAGTTTTTTGAGGAAACTCCATACTGTTCTCCATAGTGGCTGTGTCAGTTTACATTCCCACCAGCAGTGCAAGAGGGCTCCCTTGTCTCCACACCCTCTCCAGAATTTATTGTTTGTAGATTTTTTGATGATGGCCATTCTGACTGGTGTGAGGTAATAACTCATTGTAGTTTCGATTTGCATTTCTCTAATGATTAGTGATGTTGAGCATCCTTTCATGTGTTTGTTGGCCATCTGTATATCTTCTTTGGAGAAATGTCTATTTAGGTCTTCTGCCCATTTTTGGATTGGGTTGTTTCTTTGTTTTTTTGATATTGAGCTGCATGAGCTGCTTGTAAATTTTGGAGATTAGTCCTTTGTCAGTTGCTTCATTTGCAAATCTTTTCTCCCATTCTGAGGGTTGTCTTTTTGTCTTGTTTATGGTTTCCTTTGCTGTGCAAAAGCTTTTAAGTTTCATTAGGTCCCATTTGTTTATTTTTGTTTTTATTTCCATTTCTCTAGGAGGTGGGTCAAAAAGGATCTTGCTGTGATTTATGCCATAGAGTGTTCTGCCTCTGTTTTCCTCTAAGAGTTTGATAGTGTCTGGCCTTACATTTAGGTCTTTAATCCATTTTGAGTTCATTTTTGTGTGTGGTGTTAGGGAGTGTTCTAATTTCATTCTTTTACATGTAGCTGTCCAGTTTTCCTAGCACCACTTATTGAAGAGGCTGTCTTTTCTCCATTGTATATTCTTGCTTCCTTTATCAAAAATAAGGTGACCATATGTACATGGGTTTATCGCTGGGCTTTCTATCCTGTTCCATTGATCTATATTTCTGTTTTTGTGCCAGTACCATACTGTCTTGATGACTGTAGCTTTGTAGTGTAGTCTGAAGTCTAGGAGCCTGATTCCTCCAGCTCTGTTTTTCTTTCTCCAGATTGCTTGGACTATTCAGGGTCTTTTGTGTTTCCATACAAATTGTGAAATTTTTTGTTCTGGTTCTATGAAAAATGCCATTGATAGTTTGATAGGGATTACACTGAATCTGTAGATTGCTTTGGGCAGTATAGTCATTTTCACAATGTTGATTCTTCCAATCCAAGAACATGGTATAGCTCTCCATCTGTTTGTATCATCTTTAATTTCTTTCATCAGTGTCTTATAGTTTTCTGCATACAGGTCTTTTGTCTCCTTAGGTAGGTTTATTCCTAGGTATTTTATTTTTTTTTGTTGCAATGGTAAATGGGAGTGTTTCCTTAATTTCTCTTGCAGATTTTTCATCATTAGTATATAGGAATGCAAGAGATTTCTGTGCATTAATTTGTATCCTGCTACTTTACCAAATTCATTGATTAGCTCTAGTAGTTTTCTGGTAGCATCTTTAGGATTCTCTATGTATAGTACCATGTCATCTGCAAACAGTGACAGCTTTACTTCTTCTTTTCCAATTTGGATTCCTTTTATTTCTTTTTCTTCTCTGATTGCTGTGGCTAAAACTTCCAAAACTATGTTGAATAATAGTGGTGAGAGTGGACAACCTTGTCTTGTTCCTGATCTTAGAAGAAATGGTTTCAGTTTTTCACCATTGTGAATGATGTTTGCTGTGGATTTGTCATATATGGTCTTTATTATGTTGAGGTAAGTTCCCTCTGTGCCTACTTTCTGCAGGGTTTTTATCATAAATGGGTGTTGAATTTTGTCAAAAGCTTTCTCTGCATCTACTGAGATGATCATATGGTTTTTCTCCTTCAGTTTGTGAATATGGTTTATCACATTGATTGATTTGCATATATTGAAGAATTCTTGCATTCCTGGAATAAACCCCACTTGATCATGGTGTATGATCCTTTTAATGTGCTGTTGGATTCTGTTTGCTAGTATTTTGTTGAGGAGTTTTGCATGTATGTTCATCAGTGATATTGGCCTGTAGTTTTCTTTCTTTGTGACATCTATGTCTGGTTTTGGTATCAGGGTGATGGTGGCCTCAAAGAATGAGTTTGGGAGTGTTCCTCCCTGTGCTATATTTTGGAAGAGTTTGAGAAGGATAGGTGTTAGCTCTTCTCTAAATGTTTGATAGAATTCGCCTGTGAAGCCATCTGGTCCTGGGAGTTTGTTTGCTGGAAGATTTTTAATCACAGTCTCAATTTCAGTGCTTGTGATTGTTCTGTTTATATTTTCTACTTCTTCCTGGTTCAATCTCAGAAGGTTGTGCTTTTCTAAGAATTTGTCCATTTCTTCCAGGTTTTCCATTTTATTGGCATGTAGTTGCTTATAGTAATCTCTCATGATCCTTTTTATTTCTGCAATGTCAGTTGTTACTTCTCCTTTTTCATTTATAATTCTATTGATTTAAGTCTTCTCCCTTTTTTTCTTGATGAGTCTGGCTAATGGTTTATCAATTTTGTTTATTTTCTCAAAGAACCAGCTTTTAGTTTTATTGATCTTCGCTATCATTTCCTTCATTTCTTTTTCATTTATTTCTGCTCTGATCATTATGATTTCTTTCCTTCCGCTAACTTTGGGGTTTTTTTTCTCTAATTGCTTTAGGTATAAGGTTAGGTTGTTTATTTGAGATTTTTTTGTTTCTTGAGGTAGGATTGTATTGCTATAAGCTTCCCTCTTAGAACTGCTTTTGCTGCATCCCATAGGTTTTGGGTCATTGTGTTTTCATTGTCATTTGTTTCTAGGTATTTTTTGACTTCCTCTTTGATTTCTTCAGTGATCTCTTGGTTATTTAGTAGTGTGTTGTTTAGCCTCCATGTGTTTGTAGTTTTTACAGATTTTTTCCTGTAATTGATATCTAGTCTCACAGCGTAGTGGTCGGAAAAGGTACTTGATATGATTTCAGTTTTCTTAAATTTACCAAGGCTTGATTTGTGACCTAAGACATGATCTATCCTGGAGAATGTTCCATGAGCACTTGAGAAGAAAGTGTATTCTGTTGTTTTTGGATGGAATGTCCTATGAATATCAATTAAGTCCATCTTGTTTAATGTATCATTAGAACTTGTGTTTCCTTATTTATTTTCATTTTGAATGATCTGTACATTGGTGAAAGTGGGAAGTTAAAGTCCCCTGCTATTATTGTGTCACTGTCGATTTCCACTTTTATGGCTGTTAGCATTTGCCTTATGTATTGAGGTGCTCCTATGTTGGATGCATAAATATTTACAATTGTTATATCTTCTTCTTTGATTGATCCCTTGATCATTATGTAGTGTCCTTCTCTGTCTCTTATAATAGTCTTTATTTTAAAGTCTATTTTGTGTGATATGAGAATTGCTACTCCAGCATTCTTTTGATTTCCATTTGCATGGAATATCTTTTTCCATCCCCTCACTTTCAGTCTGTATGTGTTCCTAGGTCTGAAGTGGGTCTCCTGTAAACAGCATATATACAGGTCTTGTTTTTGTATCCGTTCAACCAGTCTATGTCTTTTGGTTGGAACATTTAATCCATTTACATTTAAGGTAGTTATCGATATGTATGTTCCTATTATCATTTTCTTAATTGTTTTCGGTTTGTTATTGTAGGTCTTTTCCTTCTCTTGTGTTTCCTGCCTAGAGAATTTCCTTTAGCATTTGTTGTAAAGCTGGTTTGGTGGTGCTGAACTCTCTCAGCTTTTGCTTGTCTGTAAAGGTTTTAATTTCTCCATCGAATCTGACTGAGATCCTTGCTGGGTAGAGTAATCTTGATTGTAGGTTTTTCCCTTTCATCACTTTAAATATATTCCGCCACTCCCTTCTAGCTTGTAGAGTTTCTGCTGAAAGATCAGCTCTTAACCTTATGGGCATGCCGTTGTATGTTTTTTTTTTTTTTTTCCCTTGCTGCTTTTAATATTTTTTCTTTGTATTTAATTTTTGATAGTTTTATTAACATGTGTCTTGGCGTGTTTCTCCTTGGTTTTATTCTGTATGGGACTCTCTGTGCTTCCTGGACTTGATTGACTATTTCCTTTCCCATATTAGGGAAGTTTTCAACTATAATCTCTTCAAATATTTTGTCAGTCCTTTTCTTTTTCTCTTCTTCTTCTGGGACCCCTATAATTCGAATGTTGGTGTGTTTAATGTTGTCCCAGAAGTCTCTGAGACTGTCCTCAATTCTTTTCATTCTTTTTTCTTTATTCTGCTCTGTGGTAGTTATTTCCACTATTTTATCTTCCAGGTCACTTATCCGTTCTTCTGCCTCAGTTATTCTGCTATTGATTCCTTGTAGAGAATTTTTAATTCCATTTTTTGTGTTGTTCATTATTGTTTGTTTGGTCTTTAGTTCTTCTAGGTCCTTGTTAAATGTTTCTTGTATTTTCTCCATTCTGTTTCCAAGAATTTGGATCATCTCTCCTATCATTACTCTGAATTCTTTTTCAGGTAGACTGCCTATTTCTCTTCATTTGTTTGGTCTGGTGGGTTTTTACCTTGCTCCTTCATCTGCTGTGTGTTTCTGTGTCTTCTCATTTTGCTTAACTTACTGTGTTTGGGGTCTCCTTTTTGCAGGCTGCAGGTTCGTAGTTCCCGTTGTTTTTGGTGTCTGCCCCCAGTGTCTAAGGTTGGTTCAGTGGGTTGTGTAGGCTTCCTGGTGGAGGGTACTAGTGCCTGTGTTCTGGTGGATGAGGCTGGATCTTGTCTTACTGGTGGGCAGGACCACATCTGGTGGTGTGTCTTGGGGTGTCTGTGGACTTATTATGATTTTAGGCAGCCTCTCTGCTAATGGGTGGGGTTGTGTTCCTGTCTTGCTAATTGTCTGGCAATGGGTGTCCAACGCTGTAGCTTGCTGGTCGTTGAGTGGAGCTGGGTCTTAGTATTGAGATGGAGATCTCTGGATCTTTGATATTATGTGGAGCCGGGGAGGTCTCTGGTGGACCAGTGTCCTGAACTTGGCTCTCCTGCCTCAGAGGCACAGGCCTGACACCTAGCTGGAGCACCAAGACCTTGTCAGCCACATAGCTCAGAAGAAGAGGGAGAAAACAAAAAAGAAAATAAATAAACAAAGTTATTAAAATGAAACATTAAAAAAATTATTAAAAATAAAAAAATTTTAAAGTAATTAAAAGAAAAAGAAAGAAGAGCAATCAAACCAAAAAACAAATCCACCAATGGTAACAAGCGATAAAAACTATACGAAAAAAACCCCACAAAAAACAGACAGACAGAACTCTAGGACAAGTGGTAAAAGCAAGGCTATACCGACAAAATCACATAAAGAAGCATACACATACACACTCACAAAAAGAGAAAAAGGAAAAAAGAATTATATATATATGTTAAAAAAAAAAAGGAAGAGAGCAACCAAATCAATAAACAAATCTACCATTGTTAATAAATTCTAAATACTAAACTATGATAAACACAACACCAGAAACAAATTAGATGGAGAAAGCAAACCCTAAGTCTACAGTTGCTCCCAAAGTCCACCACCTCAATTTGGGATTATTCATTGTCTATTCAGGTATTCCACAGATGCAGGTACATCAAGTTGATTGTGGAGCTTTAATCCGCTGCTCCTGAGGCTGCTGGGAGAGATTTCCCTTTCGCTTCTTTGTTTGCAGAGCTCCTGGGGTTCAGCTTTGGATTTGGACCCGCCTCTGTGTGTAGGTCACCTGAGGGCATCTGTTCTTGGCTCAGACAGGGCGGGGTTAAAGGAGCAGCTGATTAGGGGGCTCTGGCTCACTCAGGCCGGTGGGGAGGGAGGGGTACAGATGCGGGGTGAGCCTGCACGTCGTACTAGCCTGAGGCGCACCATGCGTTCTCCGTGGGAAGTTGTCCCTGGATCCCGGGACCCTGGCATTGGCGGGCTGCACAGGCTCCCGGGAGGGGAGGTGTGGAGAGTGACCTGTGCTCGCACACAGGCTTCTGGGTGGCGGCGGCAGCAGCCTTAGCGTCTCATGCCCGTCTCTGGAGCTCGTTTAGGCAGTACTCTGAATCCCCTGTCCTCGTGCACTCCGAAACAATGGTCTCTTCAAGTGAAACTATTTTTAAAAGGCAGCTGTAGCATTTGGTGATGTTGCTTGTCCAGAGAAGGATTGTGGGAGCCTTCTGTTACTAGAAAGCTGTTGTCTCAGACTTTTAGAGTATTCTAAACACATCACTGTTGGATAGACCGGCTCTGAACTTGAAATTCCCATCTGTGTTCTAAAGGTCTAGCTTTTTGCTTTCCTTTTCTGGATAAGGTTAAGAGTGCTTTCATTTTTTTCCCCCCCAGAAGGTTGCAGTCTCTACTTTTGCGAGGGGCAGTACACCTCTGGCAGCTGGCAAAGCTGGCAGTGGAACCCTGGCCATTCCATGAGGTTCAAGGTTGGGGGCAGCTTTCTTTTCACATCAGCTGTGGTTTCCTGTGATGGGTCTCCCCAGTGAGGAATGAGAGGTCAAGCAGACTTAAGTCGAGGGTTTATTCCCACTGTCGAGGGCAGTGGTTTCTCCCTGGCCCCTGAGTGGTCCTAAATTCTGTGCAGCTGTGCGGCAGGTGCACGCTGCTGCTTTTATGGGGACTGGCAGGCAAGCTAGGCGGGCCCAACAGGCATAAGCACAGCTCTTCAAGGCACATTTCAACCCGTAAGGATCATAGCTTGAAAAGGCTTCCCAGGGAAAGGGGCTCACCTTTGCTTGATGTTTTCAGGCAGTGCTGAGATAGGAGCTTGGGTTGGGTGGTGAGTTTAGGAAAAACCGATGATCGTTGATTGGCCGATTTCTAGGTTAGTCCTATTCCAACGTGACTTAGGTGGCCACCCAGCCTGCCAGCAGGAGGTTTGCTGGAGGAATACTTCCAAGTTCCAGCTTCTAAAAGAATTAGGTTGAGAATCTGTCTTTAATGTGGATCAGCGGGAACAGGAATTCCAGAGGCAGAAAAGCCAAACAGGTTGGCACCAATTTCAAAGGTTTTTATAAAGTTTTCTCGATGACCTGATTCAACAGTAGGAGGCATCTCAAGTATAGATACAAAGCCAGAGCCTGTAACCGTTCCCCCGGGTCTGCCGTCCACAGTTAACACACAGATGTTCTCTTATTTGTGTACTGGGACAAAAAGCGCTTGCCGTCTTGTCTCTCTTGGTCGCTTTTAGACGTCGTGCAGACCAGATGAAGGGAACTGTGCCTGTTGTTCGTGCATTTCGTCCATTTTTAGAGCCAGCAGCAATGCTCCAGAGTTCTCCAGACAGCCCCCCAGGAAGGGTGATCTGCAAGTGCGTGTGTGTTTACACGTGGGTGTGAGTCGTGCAGCCCTGCCTCTCCCACCCCCAGCTGTGCATGCCATGGAGCAGGGAGCGGGGTGGGCAGGAGGCTCCCCGAGACTTAATGAAGCTAATTAGTGAGTGTCCCGAAATTCCCTGAGCTTCTGGGGGAAGAGGTCCTGTGTGAACACGGGCCTGGGTTCTCCCAGCTGCTGTGGGAGAGGCCACAGTGTCAAGTTTCGTTTGACTTGGAGACGTGGCCATGGAGCCGAGCAAGGCTTTGTGTAAACTGCCACCTTGGCCACTTTGTCAGGCTTCGTGGCCTGGGTTTATTCGGTCAGTGACTTGAAGTTTGACCTGCCTAAGGGCATCTGGGAGAGTCGAGCGAATCCTCCTGGGTGAAATCCTGCTGGGGACTTCGGGCTCCGGTCTTGGGAAGCCTGGGTGGCGACCCCAGGTCGCAGCGGCCTGTTGTGTCCGTGGCTCACGAACAGGCCTTTCCCAGCTGTAGGTTTGCTCCTCGTAAGGTTGACAAGATGGCAGACTGAGCAAGTGTGCTTCTGCCTGGCTTTTTTTGGTAACTCACCAGGAGGAGTGGGATATCAGATCTCGCCAGGCTCCTTTTTTGGGCTGCGTGGCTCCAAAACTTTTCCTTTAACCTTTAACTGTGAAAATGTTCAGATGTATGCAGAGTGGAAGGAAAAAGGAATCTGCTGTACCTGTCACTCACTGTGGATGGCTATCAGTACAGTTCAAGTCTGTGTCACCCGTCCCTGTATTTTATATGAAAAATAAATTTCCTGAAATTTAGTTGGTGTATTGCCAGCAAGGTTTTAATTAATTGGGCTTGGCTTTTTTTTTTTTTTCTTCCTGACTTGCATTTGTATGTGTGTAAGTTCAGATTTACTTGATGGATTGAAATGTGACCAACAACAGAAATGGTGGTGTGAATTGATTCTGAGACTCTGGCCAAGATACATTTTTTTTTTTTTTTTTTTTTTTTTTGTGGTACGTGGGCCTCTCACTGTCGTGGCCTCTCCCGTTGTGGAGCACAGGCTCCTGATGCACAGGCCCAGCGGCCGTGGCTCACGGGCCCAGCTGCTCCGCGGCATGTGGGATCTTCCTGGACCGGGGCATGAACCCGTGTCCCCTGCATCGGCAGGCGGACCCCCAACCACTGCGCCACCAGGGAAGCCCCAAGATACATTTTTAAGAGTGAAGTGATCACACGGAAAGAGTAAACCACAGCCTGGAAGAGCCGGGTGTCCCCCCTCTTGGGACAGCATTGATAGGCTCGAAGGAGATGGTCTGGACCCAGTGGAGGTACTGCCCCTAGACCACGGCAAGAGGGGGCCTTGCCCTGTGCCTCTCACCAGAATGAGGAGTTGGGCCAAGGGGCTGTGTCCCGTGCTGTTTGTGGCCCTCTCCCTGACTACCTCTGGACCACAGTCCAGGTACACAGGATCCTGGAATCTCCTGCATAAATGGTGCCCAGCCTGCATCCAGCCTGCTCTGGTCTCCTCCCAGGGCCCCCGACAGACTGTGCAGTGGGTGTGTCTACCCAGGTCTGGAGGAGGGGTAGCAAGGGTGCAGGGTGTGAGTGGAAGTGGACGCACAGTTGCTGGGGTGTCCTCAGGTGTGTGCACGAGGCTCCTACAAGGTGGTATGAAGCCCAGAGGGGGCTGGGATCGGTGGAAGGAAAAGGGGGCCAGGCTGGGGGCGGTTCTCCCTCCCGGGCGCATTCTGGGCCTGGCCTTCCGGTTAGTCCCGGGCGTGTCCTTCTCAAGCCAAAGAATAAAACATATTTTACTTAAGAGTTTGTGAGCTTGATTGAAACCTTACAAATAGCTCCACGCAGGGGGTGCAGGGCTCCGATGGTACCCGGCTCAGACCCTGGAGGTGTGAGGCCAGGCGTGCCGAGGTCTTACTCTGGGGCGTTCCTTGGGCGCCCAGGCACCCCTTTGTGATTTGTTGTTGCTCAGCTTCTGTTGATGGACGGTGTCACCTTTTCACCTGAGGAGGATGTTTCTTTCCCCACTCAAAGTGTCCTTAAAGCCCTGGCAAACTGCCCCAGGCTCAGACCTGGGAATTAGATTGGGGTTCCTATTATTAGGGTGTGTGTGGTGGCCAGCCCATCTCCAGGGGAAAATCAAATCAGGCTGGCAAAGGTGCGTGCACCAAAGTAAGCTGAGGGCTTGAAAGCGAGGCCCTAGCGCTGCGATGGCGTCTCCAGGCTGCAGTTACAGTGGGCGCTTTGCTAGGTGGCGGATTCTCAGCGAAAGTCAACACAAAACAGCCCAGTTACAGGCATTTCCTGTTTCAAGGACTTGCTGGAAGGAGACCTGGGACCCTGTTATGTAAATGTAAGTCATTATTGAGGACACTTTAATGAAACCCTTAAAAACATGCCCGTCCTTGATCCAGTATTCTATGGGTAGACTATCTCAGGAAATACACACATGAACTCATTTTGCTTCAAGGATACGTATTGCAAAGTGTTTTGAATTTTCGGCTGGTCAGGTAAGCGTTGGTTCACTTGGTCATAATAGCTAACACTTGTGCTTACCACGCACCCGGCACTGTTTGTGGTTTATATGTATTGACTTATTCAGTCCTCACAAAGAGGCAGGTCCTAATCATCTCCATTGACACTTGGAGAAACTGAGGCACAGGGAAGTGTAAGAACTTGCATGAGGTTCTGTTTCTAGTTAGTGGCCGAGCTGTGATTTGAACAAGTCCAGGAGGCTCCAGAGAGCAGTCTGTTTGCTAAAATCCCATGCTTAGAAAAACAGAAATTTCAGTGTGTGTATGAAAAACACCAGCAGTGTCCTGTTGTCTCTCTGCTTATCTTGGGTTTCAAAACACACGTGTAGTCAGTGGAGAGAAGGGCTGCGGGTGCGTGTGAGCATCACGTGGCATCCCGACTGGCTTTCCATCTGACACCTTTTTATAGCGGGGTGTTCAGGCTTGGGGAAGCAGTCACCCACTTTGCGAGCAGTGCGTGTGATATTACAAGGGGGAGATCTTCAAGAGAAATGTGTGGGCTGCAGTCGTGTGTTCTAGCAGAGCTGAGGCTTGTCCTGGGGCTTGTCCTTCTGAGTGGATGTCCCGACACCTAGAACAGAGCCTGGTTAGGACTCAAGGCTCTGAAGGAAGTGCTGGGTTTCTCGGTGTAGAGGTGGTAGTGGACCCCAGGCTCCCCAAGGACGTGCATCTCGATGTGAGGACAGTCAAACAGAGGACACGTTGGTGTCGTCCGGAACCTCTCCTCGATTTTGAATGGGGAAAGGTTCCTGAGTGAGTGTGCTGGGCGCCCTGCCCACTTCCTGTCCTCCTGTGCTGTATCTTCCTGTCCTCTGTTCTGGGGCCCTGAGGACGGCTCTGCCACGTGGGTGGATAGACTGCTTTGCACCCAAGGTGGGCACTGGGCACCTGTTGTGGAGCACAGGGCCCCGTCCAGGAAGGCTGGATGCATCTGGCCGGGTGCTGGGGGACAGCAGTCTGAACTCGGGGCATAGGAAGCTGGAGGGTTGCCATTTGCTTATATAGCTTCTTGGTTCAGAAAATGACTCCGGGTGGGAGGATTCACTGAGCATATTAGCTGTGGAGGGTGGGCAGAACAGCTCCTTCCGGTGGCCCAGTTCATGCGAGCAATTCCAAAGTATGAATGCAGAAGTCTGAACTTAATTTTAAGGCAGTTTTTTGAGGATATGGGACTCTCCCGGCGAGGCTTCTGTAACATCACGGGAGCTGGTACTTAATTCTGTTCCTGCATCTGTGCCCATTTCTGCCCCTCCACCCCCCATCCCCCCCTCCCCAGGCTGCTGGGGCGTGATGGGGCCGTCCCCCCGCCCCACCTGCTGGACCCTTGTGCTCTACTCTCCGACTCTTTCTTGTGTGTTTCACTGGAACCATATCCTCCCTGAGAACAGGGCATCGTCTTCTCCCACTTCTGCTCTTTGACAAGGTCTGAGGTGATGCTCAGGGCAAAACACGTGGTAAGAAAGGAAGAGGGACTTTTCCTATGCCCTTTAAAGCACTGTGCGGTCTCATGGAGCAGAACTTGGGCCACCAAATGCTCTCCCACTTACCGTGTTGATGTGGGATTTGGGGGTGGGGTAGGGAGAGGGCAGGGTGTTCAGGACTGATGCTCAGACCCAGCGGAGGACTGGGATGGGCCGATCACCCATCAAGAGCGAGGAAAATGGCCACATTTAAGGTGAGCATAATGTACAGCTTATCTCTGCTGGCCGGCTGCCTTTTTGGATTCAACTTGTACTGACATTCCTGACAGGTGGTAGTAATCTGTACTCAGAAAAAGCAGGTCTGACCCTGGAATATTCTAGTGATAAGTCCTCCAAACCCTTCATCTGTTCCCTTACCTGAAGACCTGAATTCTAGCCCTGACTCCTTAAGCTCTTCCTTCCTTATCTGGGGGAATTTAGTTAATTCCCCCAGGCCTCAGAATCCTAATCTGAAAACAAATGCATGACAACCTCTTCTGGCTTCCCTACTCTCAGATTCCATGTGTCTTTAAAAAAACAAAACAAAACAAAAAATTAAACCCTAAGCATAAGCAAATAAGCAACACCCCTACTTTACACACCTGGTTAAAATTATAAGCCACCCAGAAATTTGAATCTTAGGAGAAATGACCTGGCAGAGTAAAATCTAAGATGGCTCAGATCTAAGTCTGAGCTAAACTTAGGAATCTGATGCTATACATTTTTTATTGGAGACTTATGAATTAATTAAAATGCATGAAATTCTCTCTCTTGATTCTGCCCCTTTACTGTAACCAGCCCCCAAAATTTTAAGCCATAACAATTTAAGCTTAAGTTAGGAACATACGGTATTTGTTAAACTAAGCTATGCTAATTGAGTAGCTCTTTTAGCGGATTCTTATTAGTATCCGCTGGCATTCTGAAAATCACACCTTTCCTCATATTGAATAACATGTTTTTAACAATCTGGATTGGAGTGGGGCGAGTTGTGCGTCTGGGGGTGAGTGGGCTTGTTTGTCTGTGTTGATTGCTTGTACATTGCATGGACTTAGCTTCACCATGAATCTTATCTGTGGCTGATAAATATTGTATGTTGGAAAAACTCTCTAATCAGAGATGGTCCTCTGCCGCTCCTGCTTCCCAACCAGGCAGAGCTGAGGTCAGGCGGAGCTGAGCTGGATCCTGCTGGCGGAGGGGAGTGATGGAAGGCTATCAGTTGCAGCAGCAGTGCACAGGCTCCTGCTTAACAGAACAGTGACACTCGCCTCACGGCCTGTGTCAACAATGGACTTGTTTGTTTTCATTTAAATGGTGTGGATAGAGAAAGGAATATTGGAACACGAGGGCTGGAAATAACTTGCCATCCACTCAGGCCTGAGCCAGGCACTTAAAACAATGTCCATCTGCCTAGTGGCACCTGCTTCTCTTGTCACTGGGACCACTAGGAGGGGAGGACCCCTTGGACCAGGGAGGAGGAGCCTGTGGACCAGGAGGGGAGGAGCCTGTGGACTAGGAGGGGAGGAGCCTGTGGACCAGGGAGGAGGAGCCTGTGGACCAGGAGGGGAGGAGCCTGTGGACCAGGACCCTATGCTGCTGGAGGAGGGGGCAAGAGCCATGGTTAGAGCACATCTGTGGGGGTAACACAAGAGGGCCAGCAGTAGAGCTGCAGGAATGGAATTCCATGTTGAAACTGTAGGTCTCTGGAGTGGACAAACAGAATCTTACACTTCCCATTTCTAAGGGCTACTTTCTGCTTTCTCCAGACACAGTGCTTGGAGTGAGGACTCAGAGATTTCGTCTGATAGTATAAACTGATTTTAACCAGAAGTAACAGAACTTTATTGCTATTATTCTTTAAGTTTTGCTGTTTGTTGACAGGGAAAGAGGTATGATGTCCATTAGGGTGTTAAGAATATTGACATTTGCAAAGACCCCAGGAGTCTGGGATGGGAACACAGGGGAAAGGTCCAGGCCTCCGTGCCAGCCTCTGGGGTGAGGTGGTGGGGTGGGAGGGCTGGCAGAGGCGCGCTGAACTCCTGTCCCCTCCCACGCTCCCCTGCTTTCCAAGCTGCGACTGTGGGTCTGAATCTGTCCAGAGGGGACGCTTTTTACTAATTCACAGAAAGGCACCATGCCAGCTGGAGACTGCCCTGGAAAAGGTGGACAGGTCACGGCCTTTTCTAACTCATGTGGTAGTGATAAAATTTTAGTCCAGCCACAGAACTGGAACAAATGACCTCAGACACATATATGGAGTGAGAAATTGTAATGAAATACCACTGCCTGCACAGGGATGGCTCCAGACTTCAGGGGTTTCTGGGTGTGCGTCTGATTTCAGCAGCGCTCCCCCTTTAGGTTTCTGGGTTAGTTTGCTGTTAGAAAAAGTAGGTTACTGAGAGCTTATTAGAATTTTGTCTTACAAGAGAAAATAAACCCAGAAGGAAAACTTGAGGAGCGATCCTGTGAGGAAGGTTTGCGAGCTGTAGAGGATGAACTTTGTGACTTCAGTTTGGTCCCTACCTTTCTCCTGGGTCTTGCAGGAAAGTCGTCACATTTGTGGCTTCTGTCTTCCCCTCTCCTGAACACTCTCAGGTCTTTGGGTGCGGATGATAAGATTGTGCACTTAGGAAATCCAGGAGACAGTCCCTGAAGTCTCTGTGAGTGCAGCGATATCACGTCTGGCACTTGTGTGGCAACCCTCCAGGAGACAGACAGGTGGACTCATGTGCACACACACAGTGGGGACACAACAGGTGAAATAAGATTGGGAAAATGTTGATGCCTGTTGGAGCTGGGTGATAGGCAGGTGATAGTTCATTAGACCTAGTGAATTAATAAACGGGCTGCTTTTGAAGCTCAACAGATGAAAATCGGTAGTTTTCCCACATACCGTCATTAGTCAATTAGAGTGTGTAATAGGAAAAACAGGTCCCACTCGCAGTAACAGCAGTTTCTGGGAATAAACATAATCAAATACGTAAAGCTATAAAACTTTATGGCTGCACTGAATAAGTGGAAAGGTACAGCATATTCTTGGGAAAGGAACGTCAACATTGTAAAAATGTTCTCAATAAATCTGTAAATGCAAGTACCTATGAGTAAAATGCAATCAACAGGAGTGTTTGGGTTTTTTAAATATAAATTTACTTATTTATTTTCTTTTTGGCTGCATTGGGTCTTTGTTGCTGCACGCGGGCTTTCTCTGGTTGTGGTGAGTGGGGGCTACTCTTCGTTGCGGTGTGTGGGCTTCTCATTGCGGTGGCTTCTCGTTGCAGAGCACGGGCTCTAGGCGCACAGGCTTCAGCAGTTGTGGCATGTGGGCTCAGTAGTCATGGCACGTGGGCTCAGTAGTCGTGGCACGTGGGCTCAGTAGTCGCGGCTCGTGGGCTCTAGAGCGCAGGCTCAGTAGTTGTGGCACGTGGGCTCAGTAGTTGCGGCTCGCGGGCTCTAGAGCGCAGGCTCAGTAGTTGTGGCACGTGGGCTCAGTAGTTGTGGCTCACGGGCTCTAGAGCACACGCTCAGTAGTTGTGGCACATGGGCTCAGTAGTTGTGGCACATGGGCTCAGTAGTTGTGGCTCGCGGGCTCTAGAGCACAGGCTCAGTGGTTGTGGTGCACGGGCTTAGCCCGTTTGGAGTAATGGCAGCCCCCCATGGGTGGGCCTGTTGCTCCAGACAGAACCTGTTAGTCATCCAGATCCCTGTCTCCTCCTCAGTTCTGTCCAGTCCACCAGGACGTCCAGACCACTGCCTCCAAAATACGTCTGAATCCGCCGGTTCCCCTGTTGCAGTTGCTACGGCACTAGTCCAGCCACTGCTTCTCTCCCTTGGACCACACACCACCTCCTAAGTGGCCTCTTGGCTGCCACTCCCGGGCCGTCCCCTTGACCCCAGACAATGGCTTGACCGAGCCTGCGCGGCCTGTGTCCTCTGCCCCGGCTCTTCCTCCAGCCTGTCTCCCCCCTATTTCCCGGGCTCACTCTTCTTGAGTGACCCTGACCGGTTCCTGCCTCAGCGTCTCTGCACTGGCTGTGCCCTCTGCCCACAGTGCCCTTCCCAGACCTCTACCTAGCCACCTTGTCCTCATTCAGGCCTAACTCGGTGACTTTGGCAAGACGTTCCTGACCCACCCTTAGCCAAAGGAGCCCACGGCCTCCACGCCTCAGCTGTCTCCGTTCCCTCATCTGTTTTCTTGTCTCTATAGCACGTGTCACTGAAATTACCTTATTTATTTGCTTGCAACACCTGTTGGGTCTTAAGCATGCCAGCTCCTTGGGAGCAGGATGTTGTAGGTTGCACTGTCCACCTCAGAAGGATATGTTCAAGTCCTAACCCCTCTAACTGAATGTCACCTTACTTGGAAATAGGGTCTTTGTCGCCATAATTAAGGTGTGAATTAAGATTAAGGTCATCCTGAAGTAGGGTGGGCCCTTAATCCTGTAGGACTGGTGTCCTTGTAAGAAGAGGAGACACAGAGACAGGTACTTACAGAGGGGAGAATGTCATGTGAAGACACACACACACAGAGGGGGGATGGCCACATGAAGACAGGCGGAGATGGAAGTGATGCTCCCACCAGCCAAGGAATGCCTGGGGCTCCCAGAAGCGGGAACAGGCAGGAAGGATCCTCCCTGGAGCCTCCAGAGGGAGCCCAGCCCTGCCCACAGCTGGATTTTGCAGTTGATTAATCAAGTGCGAGTTGCTTTAATTCTCCAGCTTGTGGTATTTTGTTCAGCAGCCCCAAGAAACTAATATGGGGGGGTGTTCTCAACACTGTCTGACGTGAGAGGCTCAGGAAACACTGCCAAATGATGAAGAAATGGCCAGAATAGCCAAGAAGATTTTGAAAAAGATCAGGACAGTCTTGATCTCCTAGACAGTGAATCATGCTATAAAGCCCGAACAATGATCTAATAGGCAAAAATCAGTAGACTAGAGGAGAGGGCTCAAAGCAGACTCATGTAAATAGAGTAATTTAGTTTATTATTAAGGTAGCAGTTTAAATCATTGGGGGAAAAGGTGGACGCTCAGTAAAGGGTGTTTGTGCAGCTTGGCACTTGCTTTGTTCAGCCAAATATTTCAGAACAGGTCCACCTTGGCTGTCTGGTCAGAAGGGAGAAGGGCTTGCCCACAGGTCCGTGCCGGGCGGTTCCTCTTCCAGGGAGTGAGTGGTCTTTGCCGCAGGTCATGCAGGTGACTGTTCACATAGCTGTCTGTCGCTAGCTAGCATCTCGCCAGCTTACAGCCTTGTGCCCGCAGGAGCTAGGATCCCTTATAAAACCGCCATAGGTATAGTTTCCGGGGTTCACAAAGGGGCGTGCTCGGCTACAAAAGTTGTCACACTTAAGGAAGCCCCAAGCCTGGCGTCCCCACTGGGGCTTCCTCATTCATGAAGTTCATTTTGACCATAAGTATGTTATCTAGTGACGTGGTTTATGTTCTACCTTTATGGGGTTCCCAGGAAACCAGAGCTGGAGAGTCAGGAAAAGGTTTTGTGAAGCCCATGTGGACACGAATTAAGTTAGAGCCCTACATTAAGTCATATATAAATTCCAGAGGTACTTAAGAGTTAAACGTAAAGAAATCCCACTTTTAAAGTTTTAGAAAAAAACATAGGAGAGGGCTTCCCTGGTGGCGCAGTGGCTGAGAGTCCGCCTGCCGACGCAGGGGACACGGGTTCGTGCCCCGGTCCGGGAAGATCCCACATGCCGTGGAGCGGCTGGGCCCGTGAGCCATGGCCGCTGAGCCTGCGCGTCCGGAGCCTGTGCTCCACAACGGGAGAGACCACGGCAGTGAGAGGCCCGCGTACCGCAAAAAAAAAAAAAACATAGGAGAAGCTTCCACAGTGTAATGGTACAGAAAGCTCTTCTAAGCAAAGCATAAAACTCAGAAGTCGTAAAGGAAAAAATAACCTGAGAGATTTAAGAACTGTTTTTTATTGAAGTATAACATATACATAAAAATGAACAAATCCTAAGCGGACAGTTCCGTGAATTTTCACCAAGTGAACAAACATGTCGCATAACCAGCGTGAAGATCTGGAAACAGCGTTTCCCTAGGGCCTGTTTCCCTGGTACCCTAGGGCCCCCTGCTCCTCCTTTACCCCGTGTCAGACTGATAGATTTGACTACGGAAACATTTTAAACTCTGGGATATCAAAAGACGCCATAAATATAGTTAAAAGACCAGCAGCAGGCTGGAAGGAAACTATGTCCAGCCCTTTGCAACATATACAGGGACATATACAGGACTGATGACCATTGTGTGCTATAAAAACACGCCTACGGATCACGAAGAAGAAGGACCAATCATTCGACAGAAAAATTGGCAAAAGCCACACTAAGTAATTCTCAGGAGGAAAAATACAGTGGCCCAGGCAGTGGAGCCAACACTGCCCGCTCTGCTGAGCGCCGTCATCCGCGTTAGGTGGATGAGTGCTTTTCTCTCTCTTGCTCCACTTCTCTTGCCTTCTCCCTCCTGAGATTCAGTGGGAGCCCCGGGAGACAGATAATGTACTTCCTCAGCATCACCCCTCCCATCCACCCCTCCCCGCTGGCCTGCAGCTGTGCCCACGTACCTGTCCGTCCCCTTAGGCTCATCCCTCTCCCAGCAGATGTTTGGTTCTCATGACTGGCTCCCCAGGTCAGCCCCGTGGGCTCCCAGACAAGCCCAGATTTAACTTGTCCTCTGGGGACACGCCTGCCCAGCTCGGTGCTGGGAACGTCAGGGCAGGGCTCAGGTGCTTGGGACATGAACAACGGCTGTGGCCGGGCCAGGAGTGGCAGTAAGTAGGACGGGGCCACCATGGCCAGGGGTTGGGGCTGGTGAGAGGTGTGGCACCTGTCACAAAAAGCCAGGGTTGGGGAGGACAGAATTGGCCCCTGGAAGGAGTGTGGGACAGGCTTCAGAGGCATTCTGTAAAGGCAAACTTCCCCAGAAAGGATTTTGTGGCAAATGACTGGGGGAGTCTGGACACGGTGACCCCTTGGAGATGTCCAGCATTGAGTTAGCATATGAAAGATGGCCAGGCCCTGCAGTAAAGCCACCTACTGAGACAGCCCTGCCTTCCCCAAACACCTTTGACCTTTAGTTCACAGAACATACATCAACACCTGCCGGTGACCAGTGTCCCTAGGGTCCACTTGGGGAATCCCTGCTGTGAGGGGATGAAGATTCTAAGGCCAGGTTCTGAGCCAGCCACAGGCTTCTCTGTTTGGAGACTAGAGCTAATTCCAGGTACAGAAAGCCTTTGGCTGGAGGGTAGTTTGGAGGAGACAGTTTCCAAATCAACAAAACAGTGTAACTAGGTTCATTTGAGAAGGTTTCTTCCGCCCTTTTGTTAAAAAAAACAAAAAAACCTGTGACCGTTTCCTGTTGTTGTTGGGTGGGGGCCTCGTGAGTAAGCAGGTGTGTTTAGTTAATAGACGTATATGGAGAAAGAGGCCACACCTGTCACAAACTACGCCCCCAGATATTACCTATGGGTGGGGTGTCAGTAATAAAGCGATAATAACGTGTCTGCGCTGAGTTGAACTTCCCTCATCTTCCCTGGACCTCCGTGCTCCCGAGTTTGTCAGAGGTCAGAGGTCCCCAAAGAGCATGGCTGCAGTGACAGTCTCTGAGCATCTAACACAGGTGAACAAACTGCTCTGTCAGATCCCTAATGAATCTGACCAAACAAAGAAGTTTTTAAATCAGAGAAGCCTAGGAAATGAATTATCGACTGTTGTCTGGATTCTGGATGAAAATAGTAGTAATCGACCTTGGGGAGGTTGATCGACTCTCACCCCAGCCTCCTGGAACTGTGTCCCGAGCTCACCTTCATGCATTCCCCCAAACCCGGCGGCCTTGCTGGAGGCGGGGTCATTGTCTGTGTTCCTCACCGCTGCTCCCCCCCCACAGGTCCCTATCCCTCCCTGGAAGACTGCCTGCCTCTCGGCCATGTTCCCATTCATGGAGGGCTGGGCTCCTGGCTCCCTCCACTCTTCCGCCACCTCTCCTGTCCCATCCTAGCTATGGTCGTGCCCATTAGCTGCTCTCACCTCCTCACTGCCAAGTCTTTCCTTCCATCC
The DNA here is from genome assembly GCF_949774975.1 of Lagenorhynchus albirostris. NCBI lineage: Eukaryota > Metazoa > Chordata > Mammalia > Artiodactyla > Delphinidae > Lagenorhynchus > Lagenorhynchus albirostris. Next base: position 9,258,199 of record NC_083106.1, on the reverse strand, counting down.
CCTTTCACGCCGCCGGCCTTCTCATCACCAGTCATCATACCGCCCTGGAAGTGCAGCATCAGGCATCCTCTCCGCCACCTTCTGCCCTCCTAACCCGCTCAGGACCCCTACTCAGACCTTGAGTCTGTGGCCCGCGACCCTTCCCAGCACCTTCCCTCCCCTCACATCCTCTCTTGCCTCCTTGTCCTGCTTCGATTCCCATCCATGCTGATCATTCCTCTTGCACACGCTCTCCCCTCTTTCAACCACGCTCTCCTTCATACTTGCCAGGCAAAACCCCTGGCCCTGAGTTAGTCCTCTCCCCCGACTACGAGAACACCCTCATGTTGCTGGGCACAGCTAGAGGAAAACCCGACCACACTCACCTGCTTCCTGAAGGATGCTTCTCCTCCTGGTCATATTCCTGCCTCACTGCTGCTTCCCCCAGTGCCTGGCATACAGTAGGCATCTAGGCATCTAGCGTCCATGTTGAGTGATGGGATTGAAGTGTGAAAGGGTGTGACTTTCCCCTTCTCTCCCCCTCCCTCCCTGCACCTCATGTAGCATCAGAAGGTGTATATGGATCACACGACAAGGTTTCTAAAGGTAAGGGTGTGTGTGTGTGTGTCTGTGTGTGTACATGCATGGAAATGGCTTCTTGGTGAGGGACGAGGCACTCCAGTGGGGTCGTAGCAGGGCTGGGAGGGGCACTCAGGTAGAGTAAGGAAGTACTTCTTCCTGAGTAAGGAAGAAAAGGGGAAAATAGTCAGCAACTGGCTGGGCTGGTCAGTTAGAGAAGAAACTGGGAAAGTAGCTGGGAGTGGAACCTTCAGCACCCAGCCCAGGCCTTGGGTCTAAGTTGCTAGTCAAGGGAAGCACACTGAAGGGTTTTTTATAGGAGGGAGTGACATGTCGGGACTTGCCCCGGGGCGGGGGGGTCACTGTGGGGGCCTGGGAGGGGGACAGGAGGCCCAGGAGTGAGGTCTCTGGTCAGCCCGTGAACTCTGCCCTGAAGGATCTACCTCTCCCCCATGTCTAAAGATAGCTTGCACGCATTTTTGGAAAAGGGGATAATTGATGCTCATTCTTTTTTTTTTTTTTTTTTTTTTTGCGGTACGCGGGCCCCTCACTGTTGTGGCCTCTCCCGTTGCGGAGCACAGGCTCCGGACGCGCAGGCTCAGCGGCCATGGCTCACGGGCCCAGCTGCTCCGCGGCATGTGGGATCTTCCTGGACCGGGGCACGAACCCGTGTCCCTGCATCGGCAGGCGGACTCTCAACCACTGTGCCACCAGGGAAGCCCTGTGTCAGTATGTTTTAAAGGCCCAGATCCCTTCTTTTTAGGGAAAAAAAAGACTCAACTCTAAAGGCTCAGTGTGCAGCCCAGCACTTGCCCTCTTGTCCGAGGAGCTGGCCTCCTCTTCCAGGCTGGTCACCTCAGCCACTGCTGACCTTGGTGCGGGGAGGGGAGGTTATCCAGCTGCTTCTCCAGCTGTGGCCGCAGCCGAGACCATACATTGTCTTCTTACTTTCTCTGGCTGGGTGGCGCACGTAAGCACAGCCTTGCTGGGAGACAGTGCTTCTGCTTAGGTCGTGTTTTTGGGGTGCACTCCCCAACCCGCCCTTCACGTGGCTTGGACTTTTGGGAGAGGGAGAGGTGGTGGGGAGAGCAGGAAGGTTTCTTAGTGGGACTAATGTGTCTGCCCAGTTGGCTTTTGTCTGGGCTCTCAAGCTTCTGTTTCAGGCTGGTGTTTTGATTTCCACGTTGCTTAGCAACCCTCCAGCAGCCTCCATCCACCAGCCCGCCTGCCCGAGGAAAACCATTGTCTTTCTGGAGATCTGCTTTAGCTCCCAACTGATAACTCTGGAAGGAACGGCCACAAGCCAGTCTGAGCTGAGCTCAGAATTAGCACATGAAGAAGTCGTTGACCTTGATCTTGATGATTCTGTCCTCTTGAGACCTTGAAATAGAAGAAGCTGGTGTAAGGTCGGGCACAAGAACGCAGCCACAAATGGTGCCTCAGACTTGGGCCGTCTGCGTTGTTAAATTGACCTACTTATTTTTCTGACCTGTGGGCTGGGCTTTGATGGAATTTCCTTAAGGGGCGTCATTGTGGAAAATATTATGGAAGAAAGAAGCACGCGTGGTTGGTTTGATTATTGATCCAGACTGCTGGCCTGCTGACCAGGAACGCGGCCTGCTTGGCCTGGAGCAGAGCAGACTCCCGCTGAAGCCTGTGGCTCCCACAAGACCTGCCCCGGCCCTCCCAGCTCTGTCTGATGACAGAGGTCTGTCCTGAGAACCAGAATCCCGGGCCAGCTTTGCTCTGCTTTGGGGCAAGCACTGTCCCCCCCGCAGTGGAGCCCTTTCTCTTCCACTCCTCTTGGCCCACTGGACCCGGGGGTGGGATGCGTGTCCCCCCAGGCTCCTCTTTGCCACCTCCAGGCCATCCTCCTTCCCTCCACCATAAAAGCAGTCAACTAGGAATATCATGTCCAGCGCCCACCAGGAGGTCTTCCTAGGCCCATCTAAACATCCAAACTGTCAGCACCCCACTTGGCATCCAGGACAGGAACCAGAGCTTGCTGGCGGGCTGCACGGAGCGTTCTTCTCTGGAGTCATCCTCACAGCAGCTCTGTAAGGTCACTCACGGGGTGTGGACGCTGGGGAGGTGTGGATGCCAGGGCTGTCTTGCTGAGAAGCCTCACTCCCCGATAGGATCTAGTGTCGGTGGTCAGCTGAGCTTCCAGGTTACCTCAAAGGACAGCTCCATCCAAGAGTCTCCTGTGGCCTCATCGTTGTTCTGGTCACCTGTGGTTCCTCCCGGTCCAGTGCCTGCTACCAGACAGGTCTATTTTTATCATAAGCCATCTCATCTAGTATTGTAGACAGGGTTTATCAGGTTACCAGAGAAACAGGACTTGGAGGTTAATCTAGGGTCAAACTCTCTTGCAGGCTCTGTTGACCCTTTGTCCATGCACACCAAGGAACCTTGTTGCCCCCTGGCCCTCCTTGAAATTGCCTGGTTCCTTGACGATTTTACCTTCTTCCCTGTCGGCCCAGACACTCCATCCACCCTCTATGTCAGACATCCCACTTTTCATCCTCCACCTTAATCTTTCCAGCTCATCCCTCACTTCCCCAATTCCAACCACCTTGACCCTGCTGGGACTGCGATCCCATGAACCTGCCACCTCTTTTAAAATGTTGTTTTACATATACATGCATTCTTTTTCATATTCTTTTCCATTATGGTTTATCATAGGATATCAAATATAGTTCCCTGTGCTATACAGTAGGACCTTGTTGTTTAACCATTCTCTATATAATAGTTTGCATCTGCTAACCCCAAACTCCCAATCCACCATCCATGTTGCTGAAAATGACATTGTTTCATTCCTTTTTATGACTGAGTAGTATTCCATTTGTGTGTGTGTGTGTGTGTGTGTGTGTGTGTGTGTGTGTGTGCCACATCTTTATCCATTCATCTGTCGATGGACATTTAGCTTGCTTCCACGTCTTGGCTATCGCAGACAGTGCTGCTATGAACATTGGGGTGCATATATCTTTTCAAATTAGAGTTCTGTCAGGATATATGCCCAGGAGTGGGATGGCTGGATCATATGGTAGCTCTATTTTTAGCCTTTTGAGGAACCTCCACACTGTTTTCCATAGTGGCTGCACCAACTTACATTCCCACCAACAGTGCAGGAGGTGAACCTGCCACCTCTTCCAGTCGCTTCCCGACCCCCACGCCTCTCCTCCCTGCACACAACACCCCTGCCCTCTCCCTCCCACCCCTGTCCCTTTCTTGCTCGTTACTCACCTGGTAAGCCACTGGGTAGGTCCTCCTCTCCTCACCTGTACCTGCTTCTGTGTGGCTGGAAGTTTCTGGAGACAACCCACTACCACACTGCCGGGTCTCATTGCCCCTTCAGGGTCCCCAGGCCCTTCAGTGATGCTCCTATATCCTGTTCACCCTCCCGCGTCCCCAGACAGCTCCTGCACACCTCCCCCTGCAGTTCTGCCTCACCCACCTACCATATCTGTCCCTGTGTCCTCCTTCTCTCCTGTTAAGTGGATGGACTCTGTGTTAAGGCAGCCCCCATTCACACATCGCCAGTCCAGGGCACTGCTGGCAGGTCCCCTCTCTCTCCTCCTCCAGCAGCTGTTACCTCCTTTGCATCAGTTCTACCAGCGTGAAAACCTTCGGGAAATCTTTAGACCCCACTTCCCGCTCTACAGCCTCCCATTTCTACACACACACACACACACACACACACACGAGTTCCTCAAGGAATTGTCTCTACTCACGGTCTCTGTTTTTTCTCTTCCTCTCCATTCAGGTTTTTGTCCCTCAACTTTTCGGAAACTGCTCTTTCCTGGTTCACCTGTGTGTACCTAGAGTGATGAATGCTCAGTCCTGGTGGGACGGGACTCAGGGCAGCATCCAACCTCACTGACCCTTCATGCCCCCTGTCAGCACTCTCCTCCGGGCTCCTGACACCACACACTGCTGGCTTTTCTTATATCTTTTTGGCTTCTTTTATATATATATTTTTTTAAATACAAATTTTTTAAAAATTATTTATTTAATTTATTTATTTTTGGCTGCGTTGGGTCTTCGTTGCTGCGCGCGGGCTTTCTCTGGTTGCAGCGAGCGGGGGCTACTCTTCATTGTGGTACGCGTGCTTCTCATTGCGGTGGCTTCTCTTGTTGCGGAGCTGTAGGCGTGTGGGCTTCAGTAGTTGTGGCGCGCATGCTTCAGTACTTGTGACACGCAGGCTCAGTAGTTGGGGCGCACGGGCCCAGCTGCTCCGCGGCATGTGGGATCTTCCCGGACCAGGGCTCGGACCCATGTCCCCTGCATTGGCAGGCGGATTCTTAACCATGTGTCACCAGGGAAGCCCATTTTTGGCTTCTTCTCCTCCGTCTCGCCAGCCTTTAGACATGCTGTCCCCTCCATGCACTCCCCAGACCATCTCCCCCACTCTCATGATTTTAAGTACCTTCTGTTTGCTGGGGGCGTCCAGTTTGTATCTTCAGCCGATGTCTCTGTGTAACTCCAGATGGCATGACTCCAGCCTCGAAATCTGGGACCTGTCTGAACTGAGCTCCCAGTGCCTTTCCGAGACCTGGCCCATCTGTCTTTACAGACACCGGGGGTCATGGCCACGCCATCCTGTCAGTTGTTCGGGAGCAAGACTTGGCGTCATCCTTGAACCCTGTCTTTCTCTCATGTCCCACATGCGGTCTGTCCACAGATCCTCTGGTTCTGCCTTCAGAATATCTGCAGATGTTTGATGATGTTAAGGAATTACGGTTACATTTTTTTTTTTTAGATTTGATCA